>NW_027176927.1:343982-633982 GCF_023349555.1 Cebidichthys violaceus | reverse complement strand
CAGATGTGTTAAGGTTAGAATTAGAGCTGCAGACCTGAGACCTGAAACAGACCTGAGACCTGAAACAGACCTGAGACAGACCTGAGACACAGAAATTAGGAATTGAGACTTGACATCGACGTGACCCCTTTCAGACTCGAACCCACCTACAATGACGACTCAGACTTGATTTGATTTACTCAAGACTCGACTTGGACATCTCACGAATGACTTGAGACCTGACTTGGACTTGTCTGAAATTAGTTGATACTTTTCACAAATGACTTGCAATGTCACTTAGACTTGTGTCAAACGTCGTATAACTTGACTTGAATATTTCTTGGATGACTTGAGACTTCAGAGCTTGAGACTTGGTTCAAATGAATTGAGAAACATCTTGTATAACTTGAGACTCGTCAGGAATGACTTAAGACTTGGTGTGAACTTGTCTGGAGTGACTTGAGACTTGTAAACTTGCCTCATACGACTCTGCACTTGTTTTGAATGGCTTGAGACATGACTTGAATGGGCCTCCAATGACATGAGACTCAACTTGAGACTTGGGACAAATTACTTGAGACTTGATTTACTTGACTGACTTGAGACTTGACATGGACTCGTCTCAAACGACTTGAGACTCGACCCGACACTTGCTCTGCTAGACTTGAGCCTTGTCTTGAATTACTTTAGACTCAAATTCACACTGGTTCTGCTAGACGTGAGACTTGATTCAAGGCTCGACTTGATGAGGGTCCTCATGAGTAGAAGTATAAATATGTGTGTGTGTGTGTGTGTGTGTGTGTGTGTGTGTGTGTGTGTGTGTGTGTGTGTGTGTGACAGTGAGCGTGGGAAGCTGACAGATGGTTTGAACATGTAAGAATATGTGTGTGTGTGTGTGTGTGTGTGTGTGTGTGCTCTATTGTGCCAGCTCAGCATCCTGAATGGAACAAAAAGCTCTTTTGAGTAGAATGTATTTGCATGTGTTGATGTTGTTAATGTATTTTTCACTGTTCATATTCTGTGCATGTGTAAGTGTTATTTATTTGCAGGTGTGAGCATGTCTGCATGTGTGTGTGCGTGTGTGTATGTGTGTGTGTGTGTGTGTGTGATCAGATGGAAACAGCGAAGCGTCTCTGGAGGCAGGAAACATGCAGAAGCAGCAGACCGGTACCTGATGTTTGACCATCATGATTTATGTGCTGTGAAGATTTTCTAACAGTAACAGCTGTCGACTCTGGAGATCCTGAAACTCAGTCACAACGAATTCTAAACCACAGAGGCACATATTTATATCTAATATACATCCATCCATCCATATATCCATCCATCCATCCATCTCTCTCTCTCTCTCTCTCTCTATCTCTCTCTATCTATCTATCTATCCATCTCTCTCTCTCTCTCTCTATCTATCTATCCATCTCTCTCTCTCTCTCTCTCTCTCTCTCTCTCTCTCTCTCTCTCTCTCTCTCTCTCTCTCTCTCTCTCTCTCTCTCTTTCTCTCATGTGATAACAGCATCTCATAAACTGGAATAAGTGAAATAATTTATCCTTGAATAGAATCTTTTCAAACATCATGTTGATGCTGGTTGTTGTACTAAAGTAAACATAAAGGTTGACTTCATGATGCGGTAGTGAACCTTAACCTGAGTGAGTGTGTGTGTGTGTGTGTGTGTGTGTGTGTGTGTGTGTGTGTGTGTGTGTGTGTGTGTGTGTGAGCAGGGAGGCACATTCACGACAAGGATGTAAGAAAGCTGTGTTCAAAGCCATGCAGAGTGTCAGAGTTCACGGGGGGATAAAAGGGGGAGGCGACACTGAGGAAAACACAGGATCCACAGAGGTCATGTTAAAAAGGTTTATTTCAACAACTGTCTGAATCTCCTTTATTTATTCTCTGTTCAAAGTCCCAAAAAAGTACAAAAAAAACAACAAAAAAACAAGTACATCAAAGGATTAGAAATCACATCAATGAAAACCAAGACACATTGTGTTGCTTCTTTTGAAATCAATCCAAGGAAATTTTTTTTTCTCCAATATTTATACATACTCACTGGATTAGTCAGACAAACATCAAAACCTCTCAGTAGCTTTATCTTTTTTTTCTTCTTTTTTTTTTACAATGACGTTTTACGTACGTTTTAAACTTCTGTATGATTTCTTTCTTTTTACAAAATACACCAATGCAGGCAGGGGAAGAGAGGTGTGTGTGTGTGTGTGTGTGTGTGTGTGTGTGTGTGAGTGTATACATATATACGCATGTCTATGTTTTCATCTTTTCACTGTATGTGTGTGTTTCTTATGTGCGTTTGTATGTGTGTGTGTGTGTGTGTGTGTGTGTGTGTGTGTGTGTGTGTGTGTGTGCGCAGGTAAGAGAGATAAGGGAGAGTAGAGTGACAGCAACAAGGGGGGGGGCGGGGCTGCGAAACAAGGGGCGTGAGTGGATGTAAGAGGAGGTTGCGAGGCGGCGGCGGGGTGAGGTTTGGTGGGAGGGGGTTTACTCTCAGCAGGGGCGGTAGCGGCGGCGGCGGTGGTGGTGGTGGTGGTGGTGGTGTACGTTTTTTTTTTTTTTGCAGCGGCCCGGGGCCGCTTGGTTGGCAGTGTTGCCGTGTTGGAGACGGTTGCAGACCAGGGTTGGTTGGCTGGTACGTTGGCAGGCTGGTTGGTTGGTTGGTTGGTTGACCCGTTAGGCGCACCCGGCAGCGGACGGACGGAGAGCGGGGAGGGGTTTGGGGAAGCTCCCGTTGCCGGCGCACCTTTGTCGTTTTCAGTGTCGTGTTGTCAGGTTGCTGGGGTTGTTTCGTTTTTTCACATCATGTTGTTCTGCAGTGAGTTTACCTCCGAGGAGTTCTCCTCGCCCAGGACCTTGTGGTTCTCGTGTTTGGGGGTCAGGGAGTTGTGGATGTTGAGGGAGTCGTCCTCCTTGGGCTGGGCCTTCACCGGGTCCTCCAGCTTGTTCTGGGAATTAGGATCGTCCTACCCAGAGAGGGGTGGAGGTGGAGAGGGCAGGGGGCAGAAAGCACAGTTAGAACCACAACAACCACTTTCATGTTCAGGTGCAACTTTGACCCTGCCAATTGGTGGAAAACTTTACTTTTGAATTATTTTTTTTAAGCCTCTGTAGGGAATTCTGGCCTACAATAGACATCATAGATTAGACTACGTTCATCTTCGTTAAAGGCAACAAAAACCTGCCTTTTTTTCCAAGGATTTACATCCATATTGGACGATTCTGCACCTCACAGTTTATGTCCAATCCCAACATCCAATGGCTGTTCAGGAAGCAGTCTGTCCTTAACGTAGAGAGGCAGAAGGTAAAGATGTGGAGTGCTTCTGGTTTTCATGCAGAAGACCAAAGTTCACATCCTGTCACAGACCTGCAATCTGTACTTGTCCTATTATTAATGATGCTTCTCTAACTTTAACCAAGTTATTTACTGAACCATTGTTTAATTACTATAACCCAGTTCTTTGCCCTACCTTAGTTTCTATTAGCAGATATTAAAAACGTTAGCATTGGACATAAACGTCGTTGTCACTGCATGTAATCGAAAGTGTTTTGCAGAATCGTCCAACATCGACGTTCTTGTGATCCGGTTTGAAGAAAACGAAGATGAACTTTGGCTCAATATGCTTCTGAAGAATCCCAGAGCTTTGGATTTTGTCTTGCATTTCATGCACTTCCACCTTCATGCTTTAAAGAACCACACCAGTGTCTATGCAAGTTTCCATTACAGGCGCACAACGCCAAACATTAAAACAATAACCAAGGCTGACCGTGACCAACTGATGTTCCAACACTTGAACTCTCTTGAAATAGGTAGCTATTGGTTTACATTAAGTTCTGCACAGTGTGAAAATGAATAACTAAACTCTTGAACTATGCTTGTGTTTTGTAATCTATTACAGACAGAAGATAAAAGCACACGTGTTACTACTAAAAAGGGGCTGAGCTCATCCAGCATTCGTAGCAATACCTAGGAAAAATAATGCGCCGCAAGTCGTAGATATCCCATGAAATTATTTTGTGTGTTGTCCACATAAATAAATGATGAACGAGGAAGTATAAACACCGCTAAAGCACACACAGGGCGGGTCGGAGCGTTGAGCTGGATGCATGTAACGAGCGGATATTGACACGTGTTGCAGACAACGTGGAAGTGTCTTAAAGCTGCATTCTCTAGTGTCCACCAGGGGGCGACTCCTCTGGTTGTATAGAAGTCTAGTCTAAAATGACTCTACTTCTCTCTTGATTTATTCCCTCAGTAAATAGTGTAAACATGAGTTTATGGTCTCAATCTCTAGTTTCAAGTCCTCTTCAATACAGCATGATGTTCATTTAGTACATTATGGTCCATTTAGAGTCAAACAGACCATGAAGAAGGGGATGCTTTAGGGGCGGGGCTACACAGTGATTGATTTAATGGGACACTTTGATAGGATAGAGCGATCGTTGATGTTAATAGTAACACCTGTGCTTTTTATTCTTTGACAAATCTAGATATATGGTGTGAAAAAGACCTTAAAGAGTCTGCTAATAGATTTTAAAAGTTTATTTTTCAAAAAGAACAGAAACCGAAGGACACCTGGAATGGTTTCTAAAAACAGCAGCATTGTTTAAAGACGTAGAGCATAATTGATTTGTAGAAAAAGGACTAAAACTCTGGTATGATCCTTTAAAAATACTATCAAATATTCAACTAAATCAAATCGCAGCTTTCGCATCGTCACTTCAAGCAACACCAGCTTCAGTAGCGGCCATGTCAGTGGTCTGGAGGCTCCACTGTTTTCATGCTCGACTGGCATGTTACGTTTGGTTGAGGAGACAGTGAGGTGAGCTGCATGAGCGACATATCCCCCCCCCTCCTCCTCTTTCAGGCAACCCAGGAAGCACATGCACATTCACATGCAAGACCCTTAAAATATGCCCCCCCCCCCCCTCCCCTGCGTACAGTAATGGTCGCTCATGCAGAACTCCCCGTCTCCTCCTGCTTCACCTCCTCCTCGAATTCATCTTCCCAAAACAGCAAAACAAAAACAAAGAGAGAAATAAGCTCTCCACCCTGGGTACCACCGTCATACATACCCAAGCAGTCGCTGGGAAGGGGGGGGGGGGGGGGGAATACAAAAAATAAAAAAGCGACGTGTTTAGCTCAATCTAATCCATCTGAATTTAATTAAGGTCAGAGGGAAGAAATTGATTGCGGAGTCCATTTCAGCTCGGTTTTTCCAGCCTCTTATCCCCATTAATATTGCATGGCATCATCGACCCGAGGCATCCCGGGGCGCCCGTCTCACTCACACACACACACACACACACACACACACACACACACACACACACACACACACACACACACACACACCCCTTTACGGAGACGAACACACAAGCTGAGTGTGGCGAGATGGACGCATTCATTCGGACACACACACACACACACACACACACACACACACACACACACACACACACACACACACACACACCCTGAGGCCTGTGCCATTAACAAACACAACCCGAATTGAATGTTTGCGTTTGAATACAAAAGGCACTTTCGGGAAAGGAAGAGCAGTGAGAGCATTTACCCGCTGGCTTGCTGGCCTAGATAGTAACTTCAGGCAGGACGTGTGGATACGTCACTTCCATGGTGACGGGATAGGGGCCCTCTGTCCTCCCGTCAGCGTGAAACTGGAAAATGTTTTGTTTTTGTTGTCGTTTGTTGGATTTCATCGTTGTGCATGGGTGGAGGGTGGGTGGGTGGAGGGGGAGGGGGCGGGGCGAGCAGTGGGTGGGAGGCACAGAGTCACGAGGACTTTAGAGTGGGTGTCACTTCGAAAAGGGGAGCAGGAACAGAGATAAAACAGGGTTTTGATGATGATGATGATGGTGGTGATGACGATGGAGGCACACGGACAGTTCCTAATGTCCTTTTGTCTGTTTTGGTAGGCTGGTAGGAATACTTCACAAAATGACCATTCGTGTATCAATTACCCGACCTCGCTGTTGCTTCGCTCTAAGACGAAGAGGGGGAAGTAATTATAAAATAAAGTGATCGGGTAGTTGATGCAAAGATGTGTGTGTGTGTGTGTTTGTGAAGTAGTGAGCGTACAACTTGGATGCCTGACGCTTGGGTTGTACTGCACCGAGTTTATAATCTGACGTTTTAATAAAGTTTTGCTACAAACGCAGCCTCCATTTGCTTCATTTCATCAAGACTTTCCTACTTTTTAAAAATTCTTTTATACCAGATGTTAGCCCACTTAAAGCCCTTATATGTAGATGTTTAGTTTATATGTGATTAAAGCATCTCTCAGATAACTGTGAGGGGATGTGTTAGTGTTCTTTAGAAACATTACCAGTGGTATGTGTGTGTGTGTGTGTGTGTGTGTGTGTGTGTGTGTGGTTGGATTCAAAGTGCAGACTGCTGATTAAATATGTTTTGAATTGACATTGTGAGTCAGTACACCTGTGTGTGTGTAAGCTTTTTTCAAGCTTGGGTGCATAAACTTCATATTAAAATATTTGTATTGGTATGTGTGTGTGTGTGTGTGTGTGTGTGTGTGTGTGTGTGTGAGAGTTAATATTAGCCCGCCTGCGCTGCTCTGTGTTTACATACTTGCTTGTGATTTGTTTGTGTTTACTCTCTGGCTCTTTTCCTCTGAGTATATGCAGCATGCGTCTACATTTGCGTGTTTGCATTTCATCTGTGTGTTCGTGTGTGTGTGTGTGTGTGTGTGTGTGTGTGTGTGTGTTGCGGGGCAGAGGAGGAGTAAGGAGACGAGTAGGACCGGTCAGAACTTGAGCGTCTTGAAAATTGAAAGACTGGATCGGCGCGTTTTCTGACGTGGCACTCAAACTGGAAAGTTTCTACGAGGACACGCCGGACCGCTCCGTCACGTGACATTTGTTTGCAGATGATAAATGAGTGTATTGTTGTAATACATCGCAATCCCTCCTCTGAATACTCCGCTACTTGAAGGTTGTTCCTCTGGAGAGTCTTCGTCGAACGAAGCGTTACATTTCCGCTGCAGTAACAGAAGTATTGTTTGTATTGTTTGCTAGCTGCCTGCGGACGACACCTACAGAAAAAGCCAAGTTTCAAAAGTCCAAAGAAGAAAAGTGTGACATCGCCGCCCACGCTGTGATCTCTGTGAAGTGCTGCGCAGGAAAAAGTCCAGAAAGAAAAGAGATAAAGACTTTTCAATAAGAAATCACTGGATCTTGTTGGTCCCAGTACTTTATGTTCTCACTGCAGATTCAAAGCTTTTAAATTAATGACTTCATCTTTGACTGTGTGATTGTACTGCCTGCCTGCAGCTTGAGGTGAATTCACCGACGATCGGTCCGTCTGAGAGCAGATTCAGTCGATGGAAATGAAATTGTCTCGCAGCTGCCCGGGCAATTCATTTTCTGTGTTGAAATTTGTTTAGTATTGACGAAAAACACAATTCCATTTCAGCTGTTTTTTGTTGTTTTTTTGCCGCAGAGGAAAACCGTGTGGTCGGTGGGATGATTGAGGACAAGAGGGTTCAAACCTACCGCAGCGAATGAAACACAGAGTGTTCCGTAACTGCAGGGAAACAGAAGTGCTTTTTGTGTTATTGTTCGGAAATGACTGCCGTGAGCGTGTGTGTGTGTGTGTGTGTGTGTGTGTGTGTGTGTGTGTTTGTGTGATACGTTTTAAATGTCTGTTTGTGATTTGACCACATGATCTTCATCTTTAATGTGTTTTAAAGGGTGATTCAATGATTTTTATCTCGCCTTACAAGTAACTCAGTGTCTTTTTGTGTGACAGGTTGCACTGAAAACACAACTTGAGTCACTCCAGGTTAATTTGACCCATTTTTTTAAGCCTAAAATAATACTCACAACGGTGTTCGTTTGCATCCGTATGAACATTAAAGCTGCAGTTGGTTTAATAAAAATAACTTTTGGTCATATTTGCTCAAAACTCTCACTTTAACTTGACAGTAGTACACGAGACAGTAGGTTTCCTCTGCCTCTTTTTGGTGATGCTAATCGCATTCGCAATCAAACCGTCAAACTCGGCAGCCCCCGATCGAACATGAAACTCTGTTTCTGTTTCCCGTTTCTTGGCTCAAGCGTTCTCCAGAAACATATTTTAGTGAACTGTTGAAAAGAGTCGAGCCAAAAAAACCAAGCGACGCCCACGGACTTCAGCAAACTTTCTCATTTCACGGCTACATTTGTGTTCGTATGAGGCCGAGAAATAAGTGATGCAGTATTGATCCATATTTGGATTAGAGTTCAGAGGAGTTTTTCTTCAGGGGCAGTGCTACAGCACTACAATGAGGCAGAAGAACGTCGACAATGACGATATTTTTTCATATATTTTCAGTCTCATGAAGATAGAGTGACGGTTTGAGAAAATATGAGAGGTGACAGATTACCAACTGTAGCTTTAACTGGTGCTCATAGTTTACTCTCTATATTTTAGTAAATGAATGCAAGTGTGTGGATCTGTCTCTTATCATGTTTTTCTGACTTTTGATACGTTTTTCTATTTTTTTATTTCGGTGGGAGGGGGTACGACTCAGATGGGTCCACTGAGAGTTGAGAGAGGGTGATTGACAGGGCCACAGTAACAATGAGAGAGCTGTTTGGGTAGGTGAGAGAAAGGGGAAGAGGGGGGGTGGGGGGGTGGGGGGCTATCTGACATTTGGGATTTGGTCTTACCTCGCAGTCGGACTCCTCTTTGGTCTTACACTCCCAGGTGTATCTGCTCATGGTTTTCTGAGGGGAGGGGGATGGGGCAAAGGGTTATACTCCTCAAAACCATACAAGGCATCCTCAGAGAAAGACAGGCAGAGACGGACAGAGAGAGAGAGAGAGAGAGAGGGAGAGGGAGAGGACAGAGATCGAAGTGGACAGAGAGAAAGAAGACGAGTGGGAGGCGATACGGAGAATTTAGGTAGCGAGAAAGAGGAGGCAGACAGGAAGAGGTAGAAGCAGACAGATAAAATAGACAAGAGAGAGATCGAGTGTTGGAGACCGACGGTGGGAGAAACTAGACTTCCTCTCAGACGTCAGCTGATATTCCCAGCTGGCTACAGACTCTCTTGAATGTGGACACCGACTCTGTTCAAACACAGACTCTCTGGTGCTGGCGTTCCGTATTAGCACAGTAAATACAGGTGTGGATAACTCTGGACGAGGTTCACCACCGTCTTGACACAGACACTGGGCTACTAGTTTGGAAGGGAATTGAGGTTATTTTGATTTATTGGTGGGTGTGGGGTTTTTTTTTTGGAGAGGGGGTAAGTTGGTATGGTTTTTGGTTTGGGGAAACCTACTGCATGTGTCTAAAGTGAGTTTTGTAGGTGGTTGGAACATGTATTAGAAAAGTAAAGCCGGGCTGAATAGTAGTCGTAAATCTTTCATTCTGTTTGTTTTCGGCTACAGAGCAGAGTGTGCCTCATCTGGTCCCACAGATACGTAAGAAAGAGACACCAAATGGATGTCTTTCCTCTGACTGTCTTATCTAATCCCTCACTAGGGTTGGGGGTTCGATACCATTTTGTTCAATTTGAGTCAGTCTGCTTATCAAATCGGAATCCCTTTTCCAATCTATTTAGGTTTAGCGTTCAACATTTTGTACCTTTAGAAAGGTGGAAACACACCTTACTTTTCATGGACCACTTGCTCCAGATGCTGGAGGTCCAGATTCTTCTCTATAAGACTTTAAATATTAGCAAACTAGAGGATTCAGGATACTGAAATTGATGTGAAGCAATCGGTTGGAGAGTTTGAGAAAAGGAGACTCACCACTCTGCAAAAAATACTAGCGTCCGCAGAGTAAATATAGAAGACAGAAGCCAAATTTCACTTTTTATTATAAAAAAGTTACTTTAAGAATCAATGTTAACCAGTTACGACTAACATATGACCATTAAAAGCAGTGTTCTGAAACCAGATCCAAAATACAGCCTGGTATCAGAACCCAACCCTGTTTAGTTAAAGGTACCCTGTGCAGTTTTCATGTCAACAAACAAACTTAACTTTATTTGATGACTAACAAACACACTTTTGCGCATTTTACTTCCTCATAAAACATTTGCAAAGCTGTATTGTTTGTGAGCTTGCCGTCTTCTTCTCTGTCTTTTCTTGGCACATTACTGCCACCAACGGTTAATCGGCGGCATAGCGTGAAACAGGCAGCGGGAATGTGTATTTATTGACTTGACCAGGGTACCTTTAAGTGTGCTGAAACAAACCAGAAGTATTTACAGTTACTATTCAGTCCGGTGGATGAGTCAGGTTTTTTTTTTAGGGGGGGTTGTGACAGGTGGTGTTGAGTTAGGAAGTTGACTTTTATTTTTTAGATATCGTTAGGAGGTGATGATGGATGGTTCTTTTAGTTTTAAATGATTCTTGGGACGTCTTGTCTCTCAGAGTAGTGGAATGGTATTTGGTAGTGGTTACGATGAGTGAGTGAGACCTCTAAAAGAAATGACAAGGTCTAAAAAACTGTTGAGCTAGCATGAAATAACATGAGAGTTACAGAGAAACGACTAGCTGCTGTAACGTCACAAGTGAACAGAACTACTGATGGAGT
Organism: Cebidichthys violaceus; assembly: GCF_023349555.1. Classification (NCBI taxonomy): domain Eukaryota; kingdom Metazoa; phylum Chordata; class Actinopteri; order Perciformes; family Stichaeidae; genus Cebidichthys; species Cebidichthys violaceus. The sequence goes on along the minus strand of NW_027176927.1, from coordinate 623,432 downwards.
TGTTAGAGGGTGGTACCACATCCTTAAAAACACTGGAAGACAAATCAAAAACAAAACTCGACCTCGGTTGTAGCACTAGAACTACCCATGCTGCTACAACGATAGCATAGCCGCTACGAGCTACCCATGCTTCAGTTAGTGAGGCACCTGTCGGCTCTCTGCTGCCACCTGCAGGCCGCCGCAAGGGGGGGGAGGGGGAGGGGGGAGGGGGTTGCATCTCAGATGTTTATCCTGATGATAACCAGCAAAATGTCCCACACCTTTAGCTTACCTGTTTGTGGCACCCAGCCTCCCTCCCACCCATTTTCAGGATAAACAAGTAAAGCAGACATTTAGTCATAAGTACGGATTTGCAAAACAAATAGTGAAGCGAAGCGCAGCTGCTGACATGACCACCGGGGGGGGGGGGGGGGGGGGGGCATGTCAGCGACAGAGCAGGAATGCCATGACACACCGATGCAAGAGGTGATCAGAGAGAGAGAGCAGGTTAGAAAGAGACGGGGTGGGGGAGGGGTCGCAGCGAAGGATTGTGGGAGTTTTTTCCTCTCACCGGGGCGGTGACAACCGTCCATGAACGTTCAGTCTGCACGGGTTTCAGGGGGGGGAATTAAACCTCTAACCTTGTCTGTGTTAGAGCCCAATGAGCTGATTCATGCTGCACAATAAGCGTTCCTTGGTTAGAGTTAGAGTTGTGTAAAATACATAAAATGACTATGACTAGTTAAGACCTTATTTTTAAATGGTTGAACTGGCTAAAAAAAAAGCAGGTCCATACTCTTTTTGCTATTTTTCATCTCTTATTTTTTTTATATATATATATATATATATATATATATATATATATATATATATATATATATATATATATATACGTATGATTTGTGGCAAACTGGCTAAGTATGCAATAATTGGTACTATAATATACATATACATAATATTTACAGATTCATGGATTTAAAAAGTTCTATGATGGTATAAAAACCACAATCAAAATGTCTAAAATAGTCCTCTTCGTGCATTCCTGCAGTTTTCTTTCTCATCCTCCACTCGAGAAAACTCCCACCATCCTTGGTCGCAATTCGACCCCTCCCCCGCCCCGCCCCGCCCACCCCCCCCACACCGTCTCCTTAGCGTTGCACACCTCGGAGTATCTGAGAATACTCATGCCCATGCATTTAGGAGGGGGAGTCAGGGGGCACCGGGCAGAGGGGGGGTATTTTGCAGGGGGGGAGATGCAGAAAAAAGGGGTGAGAGAGAGAGGCGAGAACCACGTTACCTGACAGATAATGTTATCATAGTAAGCCAATGCACGGGCATGAGGGACGTTAGGAGGGGTGTCGCACAGTTTCCTTACATTTGGGTGGGAGCCCTCAGCGATGGTGGACAGCGAGAAATTATCATTGTGCTGCTCCGATGAAGGCCGGTACTTACTGCTGGGTGTTGGAGGATGGAGGGGTGGTGGGGGGGAGGGGATGTGGAGACGAAGATGGGTGGAAGGTGGAGGATAATACGATATGATGTTTAAAGAAAGAGATGGTGGGAGAACAGAGGAGGAGGAAGAGGAGAGTTTTTGGAGAAATTAAGAAGAAGAGAGACGTTTGGAAATGTAGAGAGAAGGAAGGAGGTTGGAGATGAAAATGTAGGACATTTAGGAGAACGAGACAAAGAAGATGGAAAACGGGGGGATTGGATAAGAAAAAGAGAGACAAGCCAAGGGAAGAAAAGGAGGAGGAAGAGAAGTGAATGACATTTACAGGAGGTTATTCACAAGGTGAGAGATGGAGAAAAGACAGTCGTGCAAGACGAAAAGACGAAGAGACGAAAAGACGAAAACAGACAAAATGGAACAAAAAAAAAGGAGAAAAGAGAGGACAAGCGTGGGCAAGAGAAAGGACAAGTTTAGGGGAAAAGATTACATTGTTGAAGAAAAGACAGACAGAAGGGGAACAAAAAAAAAGGAGGGAGGGGGGAGAAAAAAAGCAAGAAAGCAGCATTAGTTATAGAAGTAAAAAAACAAAACATCGTATCTGTGATGCAACGAACGACAGACTTAGAGTCATAGAGAATAAACTTTGACTCACATTCGACCCACTAACACAACACAGGTCTTGATTCTTGTTCGCTCGGCTGACGATATTGATTGCAAATGATCATGTTGATTTTTAGATTCTTGCAAACAAACTTACCCCACACTTTCCTCTTGAACCTCACAGTGTTGACAGATTATTGAGAAAATGTCCAGGGTCTACGGAGGCAGACCTGTCCTTCGGCCAACTAAAGGTTTGTTCTCCTAAACATCCCTTGTTTTCCACTTAATATAAACTTATATGAGAGTTCATGCATGATTTATTAGTATGTTGTGTCTTTTCCTGTTTGTTTGGTGTTGAACATTTTTAATTGCCATCAATTAAAAGTTTGGCTTTAAGATAACTGGATACACCAAACAGCAACTTATCTGATTAACATCCTTCAAACTTTGGGAGTTCCCCTTTTTGACGGAGTTAGACTAAACTCTTTGAATATCTTCCTCTTTCTTCTTCGTCTCTGACTTGTTGAAGGGAGGAGACGTTTGTCTCGGGGACCGAATGAAACGACAACTTTTGACAAGAACGTCACAGTTTTGTCTCAAATCGTCCTTCTCATGTTTGAAACGCCTGTCGTTCGCCCGGCGCTCAAACCTTTACTCAAGCGTCTCGCTGTGTCTCTGCCTCTAATCTCTTCACTCCCCCGTCACATCCATAGTTAAAGAGGCCGCGATCCACTTCCTGCCAAACAAATCCCAACTAAAAACGCCCGTCTCTCTGATCTTGACGCAAGCTTCCATATTTATATTTCATGAACGTTGAGACGGGACAACCAAAGACGATGTAACGACGAGAGACAGAGATCATGTTCTCCTGTCGACACTTCGGCACCAGACGTCAGCTCTGGACCTCTTGCTCTCAGTTTAAAATTGTTGTCATATGTAGCACCAACAAGTTACCTTATGAGGTCTAGACCGTAGTCTTGCATTCTCTCTAGTGTCCATCAGGGGGCGACTCCTCTGGTTGTATAGAAGTCTAGTCTAAAATGACTCTACTTCTCTCTTGATTTATTCCCTCAGTAAACATTGTAAACATGAGTTTATGTCTCAATCTCTAGTTTCAAGTCTTCTTCAACACAGCATGATGTTCATTTAGTACATTATGGTCCATTTAGAGTCAAACAGACCATAAAGCAGGGGATGCTTTAGGGGCGGGGCTTACTGTGATTGACAGGTCCGCTACCAGAGCCGTATATCTCTACGCCACTCCTCCGCATTCCAAATATGGTCACTTCCTGTTCATCAGTTGCAGAAAAACCAACACGGCGACGGCCGTAATCCAAGATGGCGACGGCGAAATTGACGAACTCGAAACCAACGACTACGACACTTCTTACATACAGTCTGTGCATTATACATGGTCTGTACCAAAAGAACACTTTATATTTTGTTTGATAAGACGAAAAGATGATTGGATTTTAATATGAAAATACAAAGAAACTGATCATTATTTTTGCAAATATTGTTAAATAGGTGCACAGAAATGACCAATTTGGGACCTAAAAGGGTAAAAAAGGCATTTTTCACTTCATCCCGACGGCACGGTTATTAAAGTATGTCCCCCTAACCTTAATGAATATAATCTTAACTGAGTAGTTGTTGTAACCTGAAAAACCCACGTTATTAAACGTTAACTAAAACAGAATCACGTCTTTACATTGACAGACAGACCGTCTCATAACAAAGACGCCATTTCTTCTCTTCTCTCTCTCTTCTTTGACCAGGATGTTGGTCTGATCTCGACTGCGGCAGAGAAACACTGCGACTGCGATTAACCGCAGCAGATGGGGGAGTGTGGGAGTCTCATGTATTCATCAGCCCTGTCAGCACACACACACACACACACACACACACACACACACAAACACACACACACACACACACACACACGCACACACACTCCTCTGAATGTGTCATGCTGAGATTCTTTCCTCTGCAACGACCCTCTTATTCCTCTCTTTTTTTCTTTCACTTTCTCTTTCCCTCTCCTCTCCTGCAACAGTTTCTCCCTCCCTCCCCCCTCCTCCCCTGTTTCATCCTGCCGTTCCTTTTTTTTACTCCTCTCATCTGTCACCCTCCTCCTCCTCCTCCTCCTCCTCCTCCTTTCTCCTCTTCGATTTCTTTTAGCCGACCACTTGATGAGGCTGTGTTTTCTCTTTCATGCTGCACCCTGCCGCTACCACACACACACGCACACAGGCACACACACACACCCCTCAGGTCGCACAGCTGTATGTAGGTCAACTCCACCTCCCCCTGTTTCCCCCCCCCCCCCCCCCTCTCCCGTTCAGACTGCCCTACTTTCAGCTGGATCCAGAGAACCAATGACATCACCCTTTTCTCCTCAAATATCTGCTCGCTAGGCTGCTACTGACTGCGCCGCTCTTCCTTCCTCACCATCCTCCTCATCCTCACCCTCATCCTTAATCTCCTCCACCCCGTGACTAGCACGATATCCCTCCCCGTGGAGCTAAAAGTAGTCCCCGTGGCGGGTGGGATCTGCTCCGGAGAATCCGGTTGCCATTTGCGTCAACCGAGGACGCTCGATCGCCGGGGCTGCTGCTGCCGCTCATCCGCAACAGCGCTGTTGCTAGGGAGACCAACGTTAAAACACGGGCACTGCCCCCCCCCCGCCACACACTCTGTCACTCTCGTTCTCTCCTTCAGTTAATATTTACTCCACCTCCTTTAGAGTCACTCAAACAATGTTCAGGGTTCTTCGAAGGTTCTCTAGTCAAGGTTCTTACGCTTAATAGAACATTTGATAGATTTAGAATATCATATCAAACACATGACAATTAACAGTTTGCAACCTTTTTTTTTTTTTTTTTGCCAATCATCATTCATGAGGTTCTTTAATCTTAAGATGAGGCCTACGGGACGAATATTATTTTAATATTTTATTAGGAAAAAGCATAAAGAAAATTGCGTTCTGGAGTTACCCACTGCATAATATCTCCACCTTATATCATCATTTACTGTATGTCTATTTTTGATTTTTGATCTCCTTAAATCTTTCTGTATTTGCAGATTTTCGTGCCTCAAAAACACCAAAAAAAAAGACTTGAGATGAGGAGGAGACTCTAAAGTGCAGGTAGAGAGAGAATAAAGGATTTCATACTTTGTTTGAGGATCCATCTGAACCATGTCGGCTTGGTGGTATGAGAAACATTGACTTGAGGGGATTTAGAGCCCTTTAAAGGTCCAGTGTGTCCTAAACAATAATTACCTTTAGTGCATCTAATAGGTCTCCACAGAACCATTTCCTGGTCCTTCACACGGAGCCTCTTCCTGAGAGTGTACACCGGCCTTTCTCCCTTCTCTCCTCATCCGTTCTGCCGGCTGCTCGCCATCAGCTCCCCCCTCCCTCCTTCCTCGTCTCCTCCTGCATCCCTCCATCGTCTTCCTCACTTGTTCGCCTCCTATTGCAGCAGATCAATCCTATCCCCTCTTCCTCCCTCAGACTCTTTCTATCTCTCTTCTCTGTCGTTTCTTTAGCCTTTGGTTTCTGTGATGGCTACAAAACTGGTATCATCTAATATATCAGTATATGTCTCGGCTGATAGGCGACAGGTTCCGTCTCTATCATATGTCCTTGAGCAAGGCACTGGACCTCTGCTGCCTCGATCGTTCTCCATTCTCCAGTCATTCTTGTCTGAAACAAATGTGTCTTTGTTGAGGGCGCCGAGGACTCGTGTTCCTCTGCTGCTGTGACCCATGCTGGCGTTCACTCATCCTGCCTTTCTTCTTTAATGTTTCCCCAAATCTCAGGCGTCCTCTGTTTATGAAACACTACTCAGCTGTGAGCTCCTGACATTTTAGAAAACGTGTTGTCGAGACAAAATGAAAAAAGGCCTTTTTAACACATATATAGATCCTGTTGTGTTTTTATATCAAATCATCATCTTTTCTTCCTGTAAAACAAAATATGAAACGTGCTTGCAGAGGCTACCAACCGATTTAAACCAATAAAACCACGACATCCTTCATCATGAAGTCCTCTGTAGCTCTGTATATCGCACTGCATTCTAAGCCCGCCCACTTTTAAGCGGCCCAATCAAATGCGAAGGATTCAATTTAAATCCCTCTTGCAACTCAAATATTCTGTTTCAACCACTGAAGCTGAATACACTAACTACTGTTTCTACTGGACTCTTAACGGTACTATATGTGACAATTACTATCATTTAATGACCACCGGTGTCATTCATAACAAACGTTCCACGTTGGAGCGTACCTTTCACCTGATTGTCACACAGAGATTTGCTCTTTTAAATTAGGTTGATTGCGTTTTTGCTTGTAAACTACTGGATACTCCCCCCCCCCCCCCCCCCCCCCCCCCCCCCCCCCCCCAGTTGGTGTCTTAAACTTTAGAGAGAAATTTAAAATCTTCAGCGAGTCAGAGCGAGAAAAGATGGACTCTATACACAAACCAGAGTCCGGCAGCCATCCGCAGCATTGTCTTTTCTTTCCAAATCTCGACCCTTCAGATTACAGATTATAGCAGTGTGCAGATGAATTACAGTACAGTTATCCCACAATGCCTTGCAAAAATCACAGTTTAAAGCACTTGAAGTGATGATAGTGTAATTATTTGTGAAATATTTAATATAAAAAACGTGAAATCTCGTGAAATCCTGGAAATAATTTAGTGTATTTCTAAACTTCGGGATTATTTCCCGTCTCTGAGACTTATTTACAGACGCATTGACTGAATTCCTGTGAGTGTTTAAAGCTGTTGGTTTGTCTTCTTTAGCCTTTATTATCTCCCTTATTATACATTCTGTCCCCTGTGCCTCTTATCTTTATATCTTCATCGATATCTTCATCGACCGGCCTCAGAAACAAAAGATCTTTAACGTCGAGGGAGTGAACGCACCGCAGCCGAGACTCGAGCGTCTGCCGGGCGACGGATGATAAATCTGATGCACCAGAATGCCCTTGAGCAAGGCACTAAAGATTTTTTTTTTTTACTTTTCTTAGTTTTGTTTGATCGATCTTTTTAAACTCAGACAAATGAATCCACCGAGCCTGCGGGACACTAAAAGGAGATCTTGACAGATGGAGTTTCACTCGCGTTCGTGTATTGCTTCATCACAAACGTTGCTACTTTGTGGGGAATAAAGATATTACATCTTTCCTTTTCTCTACGATCTTGTTAGGATTACTAAATATAAATCGAGGGAGCATGAGCCAAAGGTTTATCCCCCAAAATATAGCGAAATACCCCCGTATTTTCTTTTTCTGTGTGAGTAAAGCCTCCTTTCAACGAGCCACTCCTCCAAATTAAATAAGGGAAGATGAAGAACTTCCACTTTTATTTTGAATCCCTCAGCTCAGACTCACCTGCGCTTGCGCAGCTTCTTGTTCTCCGTCTTGAGCACGTGGAGCTTCTTGGCGAAGCAGACGACGATCATGAAGAGCAGCAGCACCACCAGAGCCGAGGCGCCCACGGCCAGACACATCACCTGGAACTCGGTCACCACCGACTCGCAGCGCGCGCCCTTGTGCCAGATGTAATCCTGGACGTTACATCTGACAGGGAGACGGAGAGAGAGAGAAGAAGAAGAAGAAGAAGAAGAAGAGGAGAGGATGGGAGAGAAGGCAAAGTTTTGAGAGGAATCAGAGAGGATGGAAAGATCAGAGGTGGGAAATAAAAAAGAACAAAAGAGGAAATGGTTAGTTGGGTAAAACCACATTTTAGTGATCCCACAAAATGCTCGGACTGTGTGTCAGCTTCCACGTTCATTGCTTGGCAACGTCCATGTATTTGTCTTTTAAGTATCATTTAACAGGCGCGTTTGGCTTCGAGCATGTCTGTGAACAGTCAGGATTTCCTCTCTGCTCCTGATTATATCGAAGTCGCTCTAAAAACCTCACAACATGTTACATAAAAGTCCTCGGCGCTATTGTGAAGTAATCGACCGCAGGCGTGTCAGCAGGGTGGAAGAGTCGCTGGCAGGTTTTTGCAGGCTGCTTTATTCAAATCATTTCTGTGTGTCTGAGAATAGAAGGTGAAAATAAAAAAAGGAGCCCCGGGGGGGGGGGGGCACTCGCTGTCACACACTCTGTCAAACATCATCATAAAAGACATGAGATCTTACACAATGCATATGGGCGTCCATGTGTGGATGTAAATTACAGGCACATATGTGGACGCACACGCACACACACACACACACACACACACACACACACACACACACACACACACACACGGTCGCCATCTGAGTCCCGGGCTCCCTCTTAGTACAGGCGTCCGCCCGGGGACAGAGAGGGGCAGATGGCTTTGTCTACGGACCGTTTGGCGTGCAAAACGGCAAATCTATTTCAGCGCTTAACGAGACCTTAAAGTCTGTTTCACTGTCACACGAGCAGAAGATCGTGTTTCCATAAGAATCACTAGATTTATGATAAGTCATTTAACCCCTCCACCCCCCCGGAAAAATATACTTATTATACGTTAGGATCTCCACCACATGTCAATATTACGTTACTTTCATTTTGTCAAAGAGGATGTGTGTGTGTGTGTGTGTGTGTGTGTGTGTGTGTGTGTGTGTGTGTGTGTGCTGTTTGGTAAAGAAAGTCTTGTGCTATTTTCCCCCTTTTTGGTTGTTTTTGACCGCGGGGCTTTTAAAGTGGATGAACACAAACGCGGAGTAAAAATACACAGAACTGCCAGAGGGAGGTTTTCAAGCATGAAGGTTTTCTTATTCGTGTATTTTTCATATACATCAGAGCACTCAAAATGACCACAGCGAGCGGCTTAAATTAACAAACGACAAAGCAATTAACTGTCCTCCCCCCCCTCTCTTTGTCCCGCACGGACATCGCACCGACGAGGGAGCGTAAAAGTGAGGGCCGCCCCGGCTACGCTCCCTACATGCTAAGCAGCCTTCCTTTTCACCGACCCGCTTCCTGTCTCCTTCCTGAATCCTTGACGTTTTTTTTATTTTCTTTATTTCTGCCAGCTGAACGAGCCGGGAGACATTTTGAGAGTGGGCATATGTGAGAAAAAGAGAGAGAGAGAGAGAGAGAGAGAGAGAGAGAGAGAGAGAGAGAGAGAGAGAGAGAGAGAAAGGGATGATGCCCGATATCACATTTTCAAGGAGACTTCAATGCACTCAACCTCCGAGCAACTCTGCGCCCGCACAAAGAAGAAGAAGAGGTTTACGTAAGGCATGGATGGAGGGAGGAGGGGATGCAAATAGAGAGCGGGAGAGAGAGAAGTAAAAGGGATGCATGAATAAAATAAATAAAAAAGGAGAGCGAGGATGTGCTGGTCGTCGTGGCAACCCAGCTGAGCGGCAAAAAAAAAAAAAAAAAAAAAAAAAAAAACCCGGAGCAGATGCGTCGCTGACATGTCATTCCATCACACGTCCTCCACGAGGACACAGTCGGGGGGTTTTTTCGCGGCTATAGCTGCCATCTCTTTTCTTTCTTCCCCTCCCTTTCCTCCCTTTCCTCCCTTTCCTCCCTCCCTCCTTGTCGTCTTGAAAATCTCTTTTCTTGTTCACCGGCTCTTTCACCTCCCCGTCTTTCCTCCCTGCTGCCTCCAGCTGAATCGTGTCTCTGCTTTCACTTAGCGCGACTGATTTTCTCTCTTTCTCTGGAGGAAAACATGCAGAGTCAGAGGCGAATGTTCTGCTTTTTGGCTTTAGTTGGGAAATAAATGAGAAGAGAAGTAAAATTAACTGAACTGTTCTAACGAGCGTTGCCCGGGCATCCGAAGCCTGATGTGTTTTATTCCTCTGGAAGCCATGGAGCTCCACTCGTCCAGAAACTATGCAGCCGTGCTAGTGGGCTTTGTGCGGAGACGTACTGCGAAAACCACGGCCAACAGACGGGGGGGGAACAACATGCAACCAAGAGCTGAAATGCAAACAAAATGTAGAAGATAACACTGCACCTACGGGACCTAATTGAGCTCTACACTCTCTACACTGAGCTAAATACCAGCGTCAGCATGCTCAACAATGATATTGCTAATACGCTGATGTGACGTTAGCTCGTTAGCATGCTGTGATTTGATGAATAAAGTGGATCTGAAGTCAAGGGATCACCAAAAGACTAAAGGAGTCATCCTCTGTGCACCATGAACGTCGGTGCAACATTTCATCACGATCCATCCAATGGCGGTTGAGATGTTTCAGTCTGGACCCAAGCGGTGGACCGACCATCAATGGAGCTTTGCCTCTAGCAGGACTACAAGCGAGTCGCACCGTCGCGCTGCATGACACGTTCCTCCATTACTGTGACCAACACACACACAGGTCATATTGAGTCAATTCAAGGAAAAACAACGCCAAGTGGCAGTTAAAATTAACTGCCACTTGGTGTTGTTTTTCCTCCAGATTATTGCTCTCAAAAAAAGATTTCTTTCAACCGATGTGTTTTGTTTTCAACGTTCTTCCCGTTCTACATTTTATGAGCAGATTTGTGAACTGAAAAGTCAAAGTTCCTGCAGATAGCTTCTGCTGTTAGGAGACCGAATGTCTATTAATCTTGCAGCTGAGAATAGTTTGGTAAAAACAGTGCCAACGCACTTTTGGTTCTGGTCTTTTTGTCGGAGAATAACGCCGGTCTTATCTGTTACCATTTAGAATCAAAGCTAGAGAAGCTGACACGGGAGGAAACGGCTCTTGGCTGAATTTTTCGAAGACAATCTTCAGGATTGGATTTCCTTCTCTGGAAAAGTCTCACGTCCAGGGCGGCTGCACAAATCAAAGTGGAAATAGCTCCTCTTTGGGGACGAAATAACTTCTACTGTCAAACCTCTTTCTCAACATTTAAATCACGGATCCCTCTCTGGCGGAGAGTGTTGCCCAGCCTCCCTCGTTCCCACTCTCTTCCCTCTTTAAAACCTCCCTCGTGCTCCAACAGGCCTTCACATTTCTTTTTTTTTTCCTCCCCAACCCATCATTATCTCCACCGCAGCCGCACTTACAGCATTGTCGCAGCCCGGCAGGAATACACCAGAATTAGCATCAGGGCGGCCCGAGCCACACGAAGGAGAGCTGATAAATCCTCTAATATTTACCTGATTAGGACCCGCTGGGGTAAGAAAGGGGGGAGGCAGGCAGAGGGAGTCTTTAATTTAACTTACAGAGGGTGACAATGGTGCAGGTGGGTTGTGGCCCTCTAATGAGACCCCCCCCTGCTGGTTTTGATGAAGAGTAATGGAGATGAGGGGGCCTGGTGAAAAGGCCAATTTAAGACACACCGGTGTTCCAGGGCGATAGGCCACCAGACGACAGGCTGGTGTGTGTTTGTGTGCGTTTGGAAATTAAAAATACTGATATCTGCTTCGACCCAAGGAGTCAATAACGCCGGTTGAAGTGAGACTACGTCACGTTTTCTCAATCGAATACGCTCAGAGGTTTTGTCACCACAGCCTTGGTACGCAGCAGACAGCAGTTTTTTCAGCCAAAAAGCGTCCGTAGCTATACCTGCAGAGAGACCGTACGTCTGTAACGAGCGGAAAGTGATTACTAGATGTTGCTGGACTTTCGTAGGGAAAGCGCAACTGAAGCTAAAGAGGCAGATATTTCCCTCAGGGGGTGGGCGGAGACCAAAAACTTTAACGGCTGCTGAGTAAATAAGCAGCTGCTTACTAACAAATTCGCCCATATACACTTAAAAGGTGAATACGTCGACGTGATGTTCATTTATAATTCATCTTATTTATTGCCGAGACAATACTGCCAGCTGCAAAAGATGAGCGGCTTTATTTTGGTTACTGTCTCCGCCGAAAACATATCAAACTTCATTTGGTGCTACGATAATAACAGATGCAGGATGGAAACAGAATCAGGTTTTAGATATATGTTTCTTTTGATCAAAGCACCATATGGACGAAGGCCCAGCAGAGGAGACAAATGCATTTCAGCGAGGTCTTTGGGAGAACGAGCGGACCTAAGAGAGCTGCATGTGGACTGACAGGAGAGGGCACGGCGGGGTGTTTACTGAATACCTTTTTTGCATAAATCCCCTATTTTGCATTAAAACAAACACTATTTTTTAAAAACATTTCTTCCTTGAAGCGATGCATGATTTTCTTACGCAAATAACTGCGGAGAGTGGAAGGGGAAAAAGTGAGTCAAATCTGCAGAGAGAGAGAGAGAGAGAGAGAGAGCGATGAAAGGCCAGCAGAGGACTGGGGAGAAGGAACAACTGGCGTCCTCTGAGAACCAGGTTTCTATCACGAGTTTTGGACGATAAAACATCCGCTACCGATCCTGGCGCTGAAACAGAACCTCGCGGAGTTCCTCTGACGAATAGAAGCAAACGTCCTGGGTGACGCTGAGGCTCTTTGGGAGGGGGAAGGACAACCGGCGGGATTAAAAACTGGATTTGATTTCTAAGTGCTGACAGAAGAAGAGTAAGAGGAGAGCCTGTGGAACACGGAGTTTGATCTCATCTGATTAGACGACTCAATGTGGAATTTAATGAATGAAGGAAGACGGAGGATAAAAGTTTATAGTTGTGTTTATAAGATGCCTGAATACAGACATCACTGGATGAGTTCACCCTCTACATGTGAGTTCATTATACTCCATCTCTGTGTTTTGCGGTCTAATGAACGCCGTAGTTTGGATTTGCTGTCGTTAATTCAAACGTAACGTTTTAGGTCATCGGGCTTCTGAAATGAAACAATACAAGAAGGGAACACTTTGGTTGAACATCTCGTAAACATACGCAGCCAATTGCTTTCGGGTAGTGAGGAGGCTTTGCTTCACTTCTTACCAAGAAGTTCATGCAGAGCGTTAGATTTGGTTTTAGGCTCCTAAAATCTTATTTTATGGTCATGAGAACGTAAACTTTACTCTTGAACTTGAACTAGACTTTGTGAGTGCGTTTGCCATCAAAACCTATTACGTGTAGTCAGCAAATTAAAGGTATTTAAATTGTATTTTCTTATTGTATTTTACTAGTGCACTGTGTATTTTGTCATGCGGACTAATTAAGTGATTTGTTACATTTAGTTTTACTAAGAAAAGCAGTGTTACCCTTCACGCAGTGAGGCATACAGCCCATTAAATGAACACTGGTACCTGATCGGTACTTGGCGTCGGCTGACACCCAAAGCCCGGGTGTTGGTGTCGGTATCGGGACTGAAACGGTCGGATCGGAACATTCTCAGGGTCCATTTAATCACACAGTTTGAAAACCGAAAAGGGGATTTAAAAACACGACGATCTCCAGTACATGAGAAGAATCGGACCAATTCAAACCATGATGTTAATGTTCACATTTTGTCTTGTGAAGAAGTTATTTTTCCAGGATTTAAACCGAGGGAAGACTAAGAAGAGAACCAATGATCCTCCATTTCAATGAGAGCTTCTCTTGTATGAGCGTGACACTGTGGTTTCTACGGTCCAACAGAAGCCTCCATTACACCATCCAAAGACCACGATTCTCACATCTCCGCTGAGCAAAATATTACCACCTAATTCAGTACGTGTCTGTTTGCTCGTCTCGGTCTCGTGCTGTCAGACTGCGCTAAGCGCTAACCTTCGTGCTATCGTGTACAAAGAGAGGCCGGTTTCAACACCGCAAAAATGATCTCTGGTCTATTGATTGTAATGGAATCACATAGACTTCAACGGTTGTGTCTGGTAACGATCAACCGCATTTCTTGGCAAAACCGATGTAGAAATAACGAGCTCTGTGTGGGAAAAGGCTCTGGTTTGTGTTGCGGTTCTTCTCCTAAAGAACTGCAATGACATCCATGTAAACAATACGGTGATGAATACATACACAGATCCAAATGGCAGGTAATGTTGATGTGATTGTGAATTGTTATCTGATAAAGGCTGCAACTTTTAAGGTCAGGAAAATAGACCAGAACTCTACAAAATAAGAGCGTCAAAACATTCAGGGTTGAGACAGAGAGAGCTGAAGCTTCAATACAGATTAGCCCCGCCCACATGAAGATCAATACAAAAAGTGACCAATCTCTCTTTGTTTACGCGTGTGTGTGTGTGTGTGTGTGTGTGTGTGTGTGTGTATGTATGTGTGTGTGTGTGTGTGTGTGTGTGTGTGCATAAATGTGTGTGTGTGTGTGTGTGTGTATGTGTGTGTGCAGTGAACCAGAGTTACTCTTGAGCAAGATGACTCGAATGTGTGCGAGTGTATGTGCGTGTCAACAATTGAATACGTCAGACAGGACTACCTTTGGCAAAAACAGGCAGAGTGTGTGTGTGTGTGTGTGTGTGTGTGTGTGTGTGTGTGTGTGTTGTGTGTGTGGTGTCTGTTTTGTCTCGAACCTCCTCTACAGTCGTAAATCTGTGTGTCTGACCTCTGGCCCGATTCCACGACTCCCGCTCTTTGAATTGGAAGTGATCCCTAATACACACATAATCCTGTGTGTGTGTGTGTGTGTGTGTGTGTGTATGTATGTATGTGTGCACATGAGTGTGTTTTCCATGATGTGGTCATGAAATCTAAAATGGATACAAACTGCAGTTGGTGCTCAAAGCTTCCCTTAATTACATCAAGCTGCAGGACACACACACACACACACACACACACACACACACACACACACACACACACACACACACACACACACAAACTGGACCTGGCTCTCCCGGGCCGTTTCCATACTGGCAAGCGCTTTAAGGTTCTGACTCATTCACTCACTCCACAGTTTCTCCTCCACCTCTAACTCTCTTCTGTCTCTCTTTTCTCTCCTGTTGATAGCTTCTTGCTATCTTCTTTTACTTCCCTCCACTTTCTTTACTCTCAACATCTGACTTCTCTCACCCACCCCCACCCCCCACCTCTGTTTTTCTCTGAATATGGTCCTCGGTCCTGCAGCTCCAGAGAGGAGGAAGCGATTACGACGTTAACGCTTGTCAGACCCCATCAGTCAGAGGGACGGGGGAGCCAGACCCGGAGATAGCTCCAAAAAAAAAAAAAAAAAAAAAGACATCAGTGTGATCGACTGCAGTTCAAAGATACTACAAAATAAAAGATGTTGTCTCCAGAAGTCAAAATGATAGACATTGGTGACACTTTATAATAACCACCAATAAGAAATGTTGATGTTATTAGTATTGAAATGATAATTAATCATGTTTACTTATCATTAGTAATGCCCCCCCCGGGGCCCCTGTAGGTACATATTTCTGCCTGCAGGAGAAGAGAAACGACAGGCCGGTCCGAGGTCGGTACACAGCGCTTCAAAGGGGGTCATGTCATGTGTTTTACTGCAGAGGGCCAAAAAGGTCCCGACGTTCATCCCGCCGTAATTGAATTGGCCTGATGTATGAAGCCGCTCCAGTTCAGCTGCAGCCACACAGATATACGGCGCACACACACACACACACACACACACACACACACACACACACACACACGGGAGCTGTCACATGTGCAATCAGACACACAATCATGCCTAAACACACATACACTCACACACAGAGGAACATATTGGTGCTCATCTGTGCCAGCGCTCCATTGACCCATATTGCAGTTTTTGCCCGGCAGTAATGCTCCTCTCTCTCTCTCTCTCTCTCTCTCTCTCTCTCTCTTCAGCCCTCATGATTCTCTCTCAGGAGCTTCATCACTGTTACGATCTGCTGACCGAAGCCCAAAATCTGCCCTAAATATCTGGATCATGTCGTCCGCTGAGCAACATTGCTGTGTGAGCGTCGCTCCATTTCCCTCTCAGTCAATAAAACACTTGTAATCTGATGTTTGGAAACAGAAAAGTCATTTATTTTTTTTCTGCTTCCTGCTCTGTCACTGGTAGATATAGATATTTATGAAAGGTTTTCTAAAATGTTAGGGTTTGAATATGCGAATGAGGCATTATCTTATTAAATAAGTGCTGATTTGCATGAATTTTCGGGAACGGAAATGTGAACACTGGATAAAGCCAGGGTCTAAATCATCGTTTCATTTTGACGACATATTAGATTCAAAGGGTTTTACGGAGTGAATTTGGGATATCTCTTCGTGTCGCTTCATAAATCAGAAAAACACGGTCAACAACCATAAAAAACTGCTATTTTCTGCCATGTTCTTAGTGATAAAATGTAGTATAAATCAGGCTGTGAATGATATATGAACAAAGCCCTCAGTATAAACCTTCAGAACACAGAGAGGAATAAAACTGTGAGGTTTGGTGCTGAAGAGATGCTGAAGAGGAGATTTTTACAATTACAGATATTTTGAAGACACTTCAGGTGAACGTAGTAAAACAAAAATCTTTCTTTCTTAATGAATTCTTCCTGTTTATATTCTGCCAACTAATTCAAAACGTTCTGCTGTGATCCTATTTGTTTGTTCTAATTATTCTTAAGCCTCTGAATGCAGCACCTTCTTATCGTGTACAAAAAAAAAACCTTGAATGCTGTTATAGTAGATGTCTCAATTTTCAATTTCAAATGGCGGATATCAAATTTTCAATCGTTCTCCAGTTTTGATTCACATCACGATGCGACGGTTTACGTTTGACACGGGGGGGGGGGGGGGGGGGGGGGGGGGGGGGTTGTCGGCTCTCAGGATCAGGGTCACGGTCGCTGCATGGGGGCTGGAGTGGACCTTCAGCTCCAGGAGGTCACAGGATCAGACGTTATCTGGCGTTATTTACTCAGAACAAATAAATCTGGGCTGTCAAGATGTTTTTCAGAGACTGAGATATGTGTGTGTGTGTGTGTGTGTGTGTGTGTGTGTGTGTGTGTGTGTGTGTGTGTAGCTGTTGGCGGAGTGACATTTCCTCCATCATCTCCAGTCAGGAGGCCGATCGCCCACCATGCACACATCTGCATGTTAATCTGCGCAGCTGTCCGCTAATTGGAAGTCTCTCCTCGCCGATCGGTGGGTTCATCCGTTTCGTGACCACGGGGGGTTATGCATGGAAAAATCGTTACCGTTTTGAAATGTGAAACCTGCGTTTATGTGATTGAAACGTGCAGATCTTCCATTGTCAGACCTCATCGGTCTGTAATATTCACTGTACTCCAGGTGTTTTTTGGTGCTGCTATTCTCCCTCAACCGCGGCATTTGTTAAGAGTATAAATTGATCTTCACGCCTCTTGAACAATGGATTTTCTTTTGTTTTCTTTAGAGCTGATGTTTTCAGCGTTCACTAGCATCTCCACCAGCGTTGTAACGCTAACGAAAGCGTCTCAAGGCGATGTTACATCATCTACATTTAGCCAATTATGACGGGAAGCAGCATCATTGACACGTCACCTACAGCAGTTTATGAAAGCTGACTCTGCAGCTTCTAAAATGCAGCTTTAATATTGATCCCATCGCATTCTCTTAAATAAATATCATAAACCGCATCAGTTCCGCGATAACACAGCATTATGATTCATGAAAGCTACCAGGACGAGGCGTCCCCCTCCCCCTCCCCCTCCCCCCTCCCCCTTTCCCCCATCTGCAGCAGCTCTAATCCTGAACCCGGCGTGCTGCTGCTGTGATGCTGTCTTTTTTCTTTCTTTTTTTTTGAAGCGTAGCCGTTCTCGTCACAGATCGGGACGTTTTGATCCGCAGATGCGTCGTGATTGTCGACTTTCAGTTGCATCGCCAGAGGACTCGAATTGAGCCGGAACTATGATTCTCTTAATCCGTTTGACTCCTGACCTCCGCCTAGATTCTGCACCGCGGCGACCGCCGTTGGACCGGGTATTGAGAAACGTCGTTACTGTAAGTTTGGGGCCGATGCCTGGAGGTCGGTTGGCGCAGTAATGAGTGCTGTGTGTTCGCATGACAAAAGGAAAAAAACAAATCTAACGAAGCACACAACCGAATCTCAGCGTACAGCCTGGCAGAAGAACACTTCCTCATAAAAACTCTCTTGTTAAAAAAAACAGCAATAACACACTGGTTTCTGTTCTGCACTTGAGCTTTTCCACATGTCCCTGAGCCGCGGAGCAGAACACTGGAATAACTCTATAAATCTACAGCTTCACGGCGCCTCGTGCGTCACGTGACACAACAATTCATTTTGCATAAAGGAACCCGTTGTGGATGCTGCAGAATATAATTATCATTGATTATACATGCAAATGAATGACCCTGATGAAGCCTAACGCAGCTGCAAAGTTTTGGTTTTTAAAAAGTTTTGTAAAGTTTACAAGAATGGAAAAGTTTTTATGTGGCTTTTTCTTGATTAACCCTCTTTTTTTCTTTTTTTTTTACATCAAATCATTTTGTGACTATTTTAAAAACTGCTGTGAGACTGTGTTGATATGAGAATGAATAGAGAAGAGTGTCCTACAGTTCCCATCACGCTTTGGGTGATGCAAACATTGAGCAACAATGCTCAAACAAGCTGATGGCCGATGTTTTCCTGATGTCAGCCATATTATCTATTATCTGTTTTTGTCGCTGCTGTTCAGATTCCTTATGATGCAAATTCAAAAAACTGTTTTTGTCTCGTTTTGTTTGTCATGCTTTTTCTTGTGTTGCAAATGGAATACAACTGATTTTTGTTCCCTATTTGTTGATAGATAAGTGCAACTTGGAGGACTTGCAGAGTCCTGTGTATTGCTGAGTGGTAGTGACTGTCTTTGTGGTTGCACTGTGCAGTATATCCTCTGTGTTTTTGTTGCGTCATACCTGCAGAAGACTCCCATGCCCTCCAGCAGGTAGCACTGCCCCCCGTTGAAGCAGTAGTTGGGCAGCATGTCGCAGGGCGAGCGGCAACTTCCGTTCGCCACCTGGTACCCAACACGGCATCCACCCATCCCGTCCGACCCGTCCACCGGTGAGGCCGCCGGAGGAGCCGCTGCGGGGATGTTTGGTGCCGGAGCTCCGGCGCCGGGGAGCGCCGCCCCGGGGATGAAGGAGCCGGACCCCGGGACCCGGGGTTTGGGTCGAGACCCGGCGGAGAGCCGGAGGTCTTCGTCGCTCTCGTAGGCGCCGGTCGTGGTGCTGTAGGTGTACTCGTCAGCGGTGGGGGACACGCCGTCCTCGTAGGGTGTGAGGTAGTCGTAGTTGTCCGGCATCGCCCAGGAGGTCGGGTCGCCGCCTTGCAGCTCGTGGGCCAGAGATGAAGGAGAGGGCGGGGCCAGGTCAAGGCCACGCCCACGAGATGAGGGGTCGAAGAAGTCCACGTGGAGGACTTCGGGGTTAGCGGGGTTGGTGGGGGCTGAGGGCTGAGCGGTGGTGGTGGTGAAGAGGCGGTCCATGTCAAACACGGCTGTGTCCTTGGCGTGGATCCAAGGCGGGTCGGTGTGCGGCAGACGCTCCTCCTCTTCCTCCCCCCCCTCCTCCTCGCTCTCCAGGACGTCCTGTCCGCGCGGGTTGCTGGGCAGCAGGTGCTCCGTCTCGGCCGAGTCAGGGCTTAGCTGGGGCGGGGCGGCCACGCCCACCTCCTCCAACGCGGGAACCACCGTCTCGCCGAACATGCCGCTGCTCTGCTCTTCCTCCTCGCCGGCGCGGGGGATCCGGCCCGCCCTCGGGGGCACGGTGGCCGGACTGGCCGAGCTGCTCATCCCGGTTACCGTGGCGAAGCCCTCGTTTACCTCGACGGGCCCCACCTCCTCGCCAAGCGGGGCGGTAACGTTGGCCGTGCTGTCCGGCTCAGTGGCATTGGTCCCGACAACGGTTCCTACAAACACAAAGAAAATAAAGATTCTCAGTACAAATACAGCAGCTGAGAAAGTGTTCCGAGTTCGTTTTAAAGGTTTCGAAGGAAACAGATAACAGTAATTTATTGCACATCTTAAAATCTGAATCCATCCCACACCTTCAAATATAAATCCAGCCCATATGTTAAAACATAAATCTATCTCTATTTTGTGAGATCCTGTGTGCAGATGCGTGAGAGCCACTATGAACCTCTCAGTTATACAGAAGCACAGCGGTGAGAAACCTTCAGCAAGTTTAATGAGGTGCAAAATGGTTTCACTTGGAAAAACAGGACCGCCGTTTGTATCGATCAGCTCGGGGGGGGGGGGGGGGGGGGACTTCTAGCTCTCAAATGGGCTCCAGTTACTGGAGAGCAGGGCTCATTAGGGAGACAGTTAGAAAGCAGCTGGTTTGATTTAAAGCACCAACACGGTCCAAGACTCACTCTGAGAGACTGCATCAATAAAAATGATGCAAAAAAAATACCCATGAAAATGTGTAAAATATCCGTGAAATAAAAGAAAAACATGAGTTTTGTGCATTTTACTGAACTTTTATGTCCTTAATGGGGCACCGTAGATGATTAATATGAATTTGGAAATGCAATTCAAAGTCTGACACTTTGTCTTACTTCTATTTGGGGGATAATCCTGCTTTGGAACTACAGTTCACGTAATTTGGGGGCTTTGGAGGTGAAAACAGGAAGTGTTATTTTGCCTCGCAGTCAACTTGAATTCAAGCCTAATATGCCAATAAAAGTATTCCGAATTAGCTGTCAGCGGTTCCTTTTTCTAACATACCCATGGATGTACGGACAACCGCCATAAAATTCGTCTTTTCTCAATGATCACGAGGCCGATGGACATCCGAGGTAATGATATTCTTGTGCAAGTGTAAGTCACGCTGAATCTAAAAACACGTGGGTGACAAATACGACTGCTACACAGCTTTAGCTGTAGAAAAAAAACACATACAATCACCAACTGGTTCCCTCTTTCCAAAGGCTTTTTCCAACCTCTCGCTTCAAAACACCAGTGGTCCTCTGCCACGCCGTGACGTCACACGTCTCCCTGCGTTATGTGACGGGACAGAGTGGGCTCAAGGAGTCTAGCAGTGAGCCCGACCCGGGGGGGGGGGGGGACAAATTAAAACGAGACGTGATTGATGCTTATCCTCCGGTCGATTACTTCATCCGAGGGCGGCACGTCGAGTCATGCGAAGAGCCGCTGTACGGCCGCCCCTCCTTTGGGATTAAAGCAATAATACACTAATGTACTTGAACGGCGAGGAGCCGGGATTACGGATTATGGGGTTGGAGAGGGAGGGAGTTGGGAGACTTTGGGGGTGCCCAGACAAGACAGCGTCTCGACGATTGTAAGAGAGCTTTAAATACGTGAAGATGACGGAGACAAGACTGTTCATCGTGAAAACCATGACTGTTTCTTTCTGAGCCTGGTTGCCGTTGGAGCACTTGGTCTAGTTTAAAATAAGAACGACTGTTGCGTAACTTAAGCTACCGACGTAACGCCATGTGACTCGGTGGCGGCGGCGTCACAGAACCTTGTCGGTCAACTAAACTTTTGAATTCACGCGGTCCTGCGTTGGTTTGACTCGTCCACCTCGTCTCCCTCCTCCCGCCCATAGCAGACAACTCGTGTTTTAGGGGTTGGGGGTTCAATCCCCCACGGTGAATAAGTGCTGTGTGGTTGTGGTCGTATAAGTAAGGAGCTTTGGTTAAAAAGCCTCCACCAAATGGCATATGTGAGGATATCTGTGAGGATCTTTTGCCGACTGAAGATAAGCTCTGATCCCGACCCCTCCGGGATTTTAATCTGTCCATCTCTAAATGTCTCCTCAACACTCAGCGACGCTCCGTGTAGCCGCTAGTTCATCATGTTTTATGACCTCCACCAAAGTTTTATGACGCGATGCCTGATTTGGTGCACACCCTTTGATAGCAACGAGCCAATGACTGCATCACTTATCAAAACCGCAGCAGGATGAACGGGAAACCGGCACTGAGAGACTTTTACACGATCTCTTCTCCGTCTACGGTCAGTGAAGATGGTCCACAGATCACATACCTTTTAATCCTTCTAAGTCAAATCAACTGCATTCGTAAAGCCCAATGTATCCAATGTCTTAATGGGCTTAACAGCCCAATTTTAAGAATCCTGAAAAACACAAAATTACGTTTCAAGGGAACGTATTTTCTGCTGAATAATGTTCATATTTGACATATCACAAATATGTGAGATCAAAGTCGGTATAGAGAGGAGGTTGGGGTGGATGGACGGGTCAAACATGGGCCCTTCACCGAGGAGACCGGTATTCAGTGTTAAACCAAAAGATAGGTGCTTATTTGAACCCAGAACACGATCTTTCAACAGTAATCAGTTGTTAATCTTGAAAGACGAAGACATTTTTTTTAGCCAATTAGTCCTTTTTAATGTTCTTACATGAAGACTGAGCTTTAACTCATTAATTGTTAATAACCATCCATATTTCTGGCACCACAACATTGAAAGTCTTCTTCATGTATAGAACTACAGCGAGGGCGAATTGATCTCTTTGCTTCTTCTCTGACGGACACATTTTTTGGGCTTTTTCTGCCGTTATTAGACAGAAACAAGCAAAGAGGGGAGTAAGAGACGAGGACTTCTGTGGCTGCTGGAAGCCGGTTGAAGAGGACGAACCCTCCGTCTTTGATTCTCACGTGATTATCTGACGTTCACCGCAACAAAGCTCGAGATTGAGCATCAGCAGAAGCAGCTGTGCAAAACCCAAAGTGCTGAAATGAACCGACAGAGACCCTCGTCTGCACAGGAGATGTTGGCTCAGCTTCTATTTTTCCATTTTAAAGAAATTAGTTTTGAGTGCGATAACTCATTGTGTGTAATAAAATACATCTGCTGCGGTTTGCACATCTAATGTCAAAGTGTCCTTGAGCACCAGTGTCTGCTTCTCCTGCCACTGAAGAGGATCATATACTTGCATTGTGACAAATGTGCAAATATAAAGCGGCACAGCGCTGATGAAGAGCACGCCTCGTTCCTGACTTAATGGGTATTCCTTATGAATGCATGCATGTTACGGTTTCATAATAAAAAAACAGCCGTCATCATTACGCGTGAGGCTGTCACTCGACAGGTGTGAAGCCTCGGCTTTGTTTTCCGTGGCGCAGAAAGCAGCGAGCGGCGTCTTTGAAGCCGGGGTCGTTCTGGGGCTAATCCTTCCGGCAGTCCCACAATCCACTGCTGTTTAACACATCAGCTGAGCGGCCCGGGATAATATGCCAAAACCACACACACACACACACACACACATATATATATATAAATAACAGGCTTTACTATAACCACACATAAGCATTTTACACACCGAATGCTTGACGCTCATCAGGATTTCAGACCTCTTCTCTGCAGAACGATCACACTCGCCTTCGCTGGCTTTGTCTCTCGCTTGTGTTTTCACATCAACACACACCTGACAGCGGCACACTCGTTAGGCGACAGTTTTGTCCGCTGTGTTTGCGTGAATCTCCCGGGGAAACCGGTCGGCCTTCGACACAAATACCTCTTCCTCCTGTGCTGCAACAAGCCTGATAAGTGTACAAAACCGCACGGACTGGAAGACGGACGGTAACGGCTGCCGCGCGACAAGAGAGGATGACAAGTGGTGATGAGGAGGCACGGTAAAACGAGGCAACGGGGAGACGAGACGGAGAGAAGAGGCCAGAAAGGAAAAAGTGATGTGACAAAGTGAAGGATGGAGGAGAGAGAGAGATGGGTTGTGTCCGAAATCATTCACTCACATAGAGATACAAAAACACTTCTGCACACCACTCCGTTCTCTCTTGTGCCGTTAATTACGTCATAAATTGCAAATTACAGCGACACCACATTTCTACGATCGTTATTAACACACACACACACACACACACACACACACACACACACACACACACACACACACACACACACACACACAGGCAGCTACACACATTCACACATCAGAACTCAGGTGGTCTTGCTGGAGGAGACCACAGTGGTGTCAGTCTGCCAGCATCCTCGCCGCGCATCTCTGGACGGGGCTCCAATTAAGCCGAGTTGTCTCCCTTTCACGGCCTCGTTAGCTTAATTGGATTAACGAGAAGAAACGTTGTGACGGACACAGCTGGTTTGGGAGCAGCGCGGCGGCTCGAGAAAGTAAATTCTGCATCTCACCGGTACGCAATAATATCACGATGCTGCTACTGTAAAATCTGTTTCGCTTTTTGACTTCAGATGATTTAGTTCTTCCTCATTGAAGCCCTTGTGTTTTGGAAATTATAGCGCACACAGGGGTTTTAAACAAATTCTCATGTGTTATGAAAGTGAGTCATCACTTACTTTAATTCATGTTTTGAAGAGAGATTTCAATTATGTGGTCGCTTCATTTTAAACAAAATAACAATCTGGGACTCAATAAAAAAAGTAAAACAGATTGTTTTTAAGGGCATTCAAAGTGCAGGCCGAGCAAAACCAACGAGTCCTTCACCCCGTTAGACCCCGTTAGACCCCATTAGACCCCGTTAGACCCCCAGACCTGGCAGACTAGACGTCAGCTGGCGGGGGTCGGGGTCCGGTCGAGCCCATATGAGACAAAACCGATGGAATAAAAGAGTCCCTGTTTGTTTTCCTCCCACTGAACATGAGATAATCAAACAGTATTACATAAGATGATTCCTCAAACTGCATGTCTGTTTATATTTCTGCGTGTGTGTGTGTGTGTGTGTGTGTGTGCGTGTGTGTGTGTGTGTGTGTGTGTGTGTGTGTGTGTGTGTGTGTGCGTGTGTGTGTTGTCTCTCTGCCAGTATCACCCACTGGTAATTGGGGTTGCCTCCAGCTTCTCTAGTGAAGGGTGTGGATGGTCATAATGAGAAGAGTTTGGCTTGTCTTCTCATGTGTGTGTGTGTGTGTGTGTGTGTGTGTGTGTGTGTGTGTGTGTGTGTGTGCCAGACTGATTGTTTGGGGGTTGATGGCTCCTCGAGGCCAAGTGCTGTTAGCCTGTGCTGGCGGGCCGCCGACCCTCAGGCCTCGCCTTTTGTTTAACCCAGATCAGTAGGGGGGGGGGGGGGGGGGGTGCGGGCACTAACACCACCCATGGACTCTGATTGGCTGTGACAGACCGTAAAGAAGAACCTGATTGGTTGTGACAGTTAGGGCCCGCCAGCCAGTTTGCTGACCCAGACTGGAGGGAGAAGGGGAAAGGTTGGGCCCCGGATGGCAAACAAACAAAAGCTTACAGGCTCCCGTAGAAACAACATGGAGGTTCTGTTGGGTTCTGATTACATTGTGGGTAAAATCCCATTATAACATGGAATGTAATACAGCGTAAGCTCACATTTTAGTGAGTGTTGGTTCAGGTTCCTCAGCTTATTACACGCACGCACGCACACACACACACACACACACACACACACACACACACACACACACACAAAACCGACTTCAGTGTGTGGACATTAAACACACAGGAGGGATGATTTAATGAGTGAATGTTTGGGGAAAATGGCCGAACTGAGCGGAGATGAAGCGAGAGCCTCTTCGACTCATTCTCATTGATTTCAGCTTCAAATACCTGAACCACACACACACACACACACACACACACACACACACACACACACACACACACACACACACACGCTCCTCTCTTTTCTCGTTCCCACACTCACTCACTAATGAATAAGACAATAATCTTTGCTCAGCGCTGCTCATTAACATCGTTATAAAGAGGAAACACACACATCTGCATTCGCCTCTAATTGAAAACCTCCGCATCGATTTTACACCAGTCGCTTTAACTCCTCTCTGGAACTCTTTTCTTTTTGTTTTGTTACTCCTCCCCATCTTCATCTCCCACTTCTTATCTCATACATTTCATTAATTTCTCTCTCTCGCTCCTCGTCTTCTCCCTCTTCCCAGCATTCCCTTCTCTGTTACCTCCTTCCATCACACAAATCCTTTCATTTCTGACTCCACAGGTGGTGGGATGGAGGAAGGATGTGTTGCCTTGGAAACTCGCTCGTCCTCGTCCTCGCTAGAGCGGCAAGACTCGGCTGAAGATGTGCGTCGGCACACATTGAACACACAAAATAAAAAAGACACACACACACACACACACACACACACACACACACCGAATAATAATAATGTGTTTGACTTTGAAGAACTGTGCTTTTTATGAGATTGAAAAATGTGACGTGTGCAACTCTTGTGAGTGCGGACACGTGTGCATGCATACACGTGTGCATATTAATATTACATACCATACATTACATGTTAAGTGCATGCATACTGTATGTGTGCATCCATGCATGCACATTTACACAGCGTGTTTTTTTTTCCTCCTCCTGTGTGACCTGATTTTCAACGGTCAGTCAATTAAGATTCAAGTGTGTAAGCATGTTTTACACACACACACACACACACACACACACACGCACAATCTTCCCCTCTTACACTCTGATTTTTAAGTAGCTAAGTCTCACATGTACAGCACACATTCATCATTTTTTAATTATCAGCATTTTATGACCATAAACGGGAAACAATTGGATTGAAAAAAGAATACGAGAGAAAATGAATAATTAAAAATACTCTATCCAGCGCAACCATTCAGAGGCCCTCTGGTGCATAATCATGAACTCATTTGCCAAAAGATCTGTGTAAAGAGCATAATAGAAATAAGTCCTCCAAATGAATTGACAGAAACTTTTTAAAAGAACTTGAAGAACTAGATCATTCGACAGTCTTTACGTACGACCGCCACGAGCGGCTAGAGGTAATATATTCGTTGGTTTGCGGTTCACGTTCAGAACTGATCCTTCCTGGGAGACCGTCACAGCGTTGATTCGGTCGTTCACACATTAACGGCAGAAAGAAAAGAGTTGTTATGTAATAATATAATATAATACTTCTGTTGGAGCGAACGATCGTAGTCACGGTTAAACCAGCACAGACTGTTGGTAGGGAAGAGGACAGCGGTCTATGTTGTCATCGTTTTTCTCAATTAATCAATTAATCAATGCCAATCAAAACAGTCAAAACCCAAAGAAATTGATACAATCACATTAGAGAAGCTCGATCCGGTGAATTGCAAAAAAAGAAAGTAGAAGTTTTCTCTCTGACTGATAAAATTATTTCAGCTCTACTCGTCTGTTTTCTCAAACTCATCCCACCAGAGGAAACATCAAACACACAAACCAAATAAAGTCTCCTCTCTAATTATCCGCCTCTATGCTGAACCTGGTTGGTTGCCATGACAGGTGTGTGTGTGTGTGTGTGTGTGTGTGTGTGTGTGTGTGTGTGTGTGTGTGTGCGTGTGTGTGCGTGTGTGTGTGTGTGTGTGTGTGTGTGTGTGTGTGTGACTGTGTGGGTTTACATAAGCGTGTGATGGGAGGACTGAATGCTAATATGACAAGTCTGCAGCAGCAGAAGAAGAAGCAGAAGAAGAAGAAGAAGAGGAGGGCTGGGGAGGAAGGAGGACCGTGCACGACCAGACGGAGAAGAGAGGGGAGTTTGTGCACGAGCGTGAACTCAATGACTCACTTCACCAAGGACACGCTGACACGCAGACGGTTTAAAGCAGCCGTACCATAGCACACACACACACACACACACACACACACACACACACACACACACACACACACACACACACAGAGAGAGAGACAGGTGCAAGCCTACGCACAAACAAAAAGGTGTGCTCTTATTCCATCTTCCATCTTTTTTTTTTTATCACCCTGTCTCTCTCTCTCTCTCTCACACACACACATACACACACACACACACACACACACACACACACACACACACACACACACACACCGCCTACATGAACACACACACAAACATGTAAATGACTGTTGAAGGGCACCTGGAGTTTGAGAGCAACGCCAACTCAGCAGTGCTGAAATAAAAAGTGAACACCATACTGTACGCTAATTGTTTCGTCTCTCGAGGACAGAAGCACGAAACTTTTGCCGGGGTTGTTCGATGACCTTCTCCACCTGCGGCAAAAAAAAACTTCAGGACGACCACCGGCGAGGACGGAGACAATGACGTCCCCAAACAAACTGTCTCACCTGTGAGTCAGACAGGCGGCGAGAGAAACCCCTGGACGCCGACAAGGACGACGAGAAACAACCGGCGCGATGGGACGCTCGCTTTTTGGACGTCACTCTGCTTAAAGGTACAGCGTGTAGCGTTTAGAGGCTTTATTGGCAGAAATTAAATATAATGTTAATAAGTTATATGTTATAACCA
Organism: Cebidichthys violaceus; assembly: GCF_023349555.1. Taxonomy (NCBI): domain Eukaryota; kingdom Metazoa; phylum Chordata; class Actinopteri; order Perciformes; family Stichaeidae; genus Cebidichthys; species Cebidichthys violaceus. The sequence continues at coordinate 595,442 of NW_027176927.1, read as the reverse complement.
CTAAAGAAATGTTGTGTTTATCGTAAAATGAGCCGTTAATATTTACAAACGAATGACATGTTTCTACAGTAGCCCGGAGCAGACAAACCAAACGCTGGCTCTAGGGACATTCACGTTTTTGCGTCTGCCATTCCGTTTCCATCCATTTCGCCGTCGCCATCTTGGATTATGGCTGGCGCTAAATTGGAGGTTTTTCCGCAACCAATGAACAGACATTTCTTCCCAGAACTCTGCATTAAAAAACACGGCATGTAATAAACTAACGTCACGGTATGTTAGCATTGGTCGGGACCTCCAATAATGACATTTTACAAGAGGTAAGAGATTATGTTAAAACTGTGAGAGCTTCTTGTGTGAAAAAACATTGGAATAATCTTCCAACGGGTCTAAAGTTGAGAGAATAAATAGTCATTTTAAAGCGCTAAGAGAGCAGATCTGCAACACGTGAAGAGTTTTTAAATCAATTAAAATCAATCCGTCAAGGGTACAGAGTTTATTACTATTGATCACACTAAAGCTCGCTCTACAATCAGTGCGTTTAGTCTGCCGCATTAGAATGGACCGCACTAAGATCTCCCACTGAAACGCAGGATTTTTTCAGGATTAACAGCCGTTTGAAGGAGGAAGAAATTGACTAACCGGTAGAGATGCATAAAAAACGTTTAAACTAAGAGGTGGAGTTAATAGACTAAAGAGACAGAAGATCACATTTGATTGCAGGTTTTTCCTGTCGCGGCGGTCTCGGAGGATCCTCATCTGGAGGCCGCTCTAACTGGCGGCAGTGCTTTTATGAGATAATGACGGACGCTGAGGGGAAACATCTGAGCTGTGGCTTAAAGCTCGGTAAACACGTCCTGATCGCAAATTATGAAGAGCAAGCTGCCCGTCGTTACTGCGTGTACAGTGTGTCAGCCAGAGTAGAAGCCAGCAGCCGGGTCGGGTCAAGCCCACGTACGTATGCTAACGTTGGCCTGCAGGCAGGTCCAGGTGGGAGGATATCACAAATGAGATTAGGATCACGTCGTTTCCTAACAAACAGATTTATCTGGGATGAGCCAATAGCCTCCACAGGTCCCAATTTAGCATGACGAGTTTCTGCCCCACCTCATTACATTAAATGCTAGAAAAAGACGGGAAAAGCCCTGTGGCAGAATAATAACTTGGGCATCCTGCGTGAAAGACAAGACGCGCGACAACGCGACTCCGCCCCGCCGACCCGACCCCCAAATTCACCTCGTCAGGCTTCGAGTAACGAGTTTCTGTCCGGAACCGATCGGCAGTTCCGACCCATCGGCGACCCGCGAGGAGCTACAGGTGCGGAGAGACGACCGTTCATTCTCGACAACAATGGCGGCTCCTATAGAGGTTAGATGCTGCAATAGCCTCAAGAAGAACTGGAGAGTGTTCATTTAATTGAAAGAAGAGCAAAGAAGGACAGTGAAGGCTTTTTCTCAGTAGAAAGGATATTTTCGTCCGATCGTCTGCCACGTATTTTTTTCCAAACAGTTGGTTCTACGAAAGAAACAAAAACCTAAAAGTAAAAAAAAAATAGAAATGAATGACGAGTCTTATGTCGTGCACTCACTGAAACTACTGAGTCGAGACTGACAAAGCTGACATCTCTGCAGTTTCCCGTTGCCGTCAGTCTGCTGTCATGATCGCACGTTTCTGCTAATTGCTCTCCTAACTGGACCTTCAGCAGTTTGACAAGCGTTCAACTCGTGCAGCCTGAAGAACCGTCAGCCATCAGTCCCTTCAGCAGCTGACTGGATGATCTGCTCTCGGTCTCTTGGAAGCATCCAACACACACACACACACACACACACACACACACACACACACACTAAAGGGACGTCGCTTTTTTTTCCTGTTTTTCAAGAAAGATTTTTTTTTTGAGAAATCAAAGCGTGGCGACCGACGACGCGCTCCACCTTCCCTTCTTGTAAATGTAAATCAAGAGTCAGAACACTGGTGTTTGCACGGCCGACGGTAAAGCGGCTTCATCTGCCGAAAAATCAAACACTGTGAATTCATTATGCAGAAAAAAAAATTGAATGCACCAGTACAAACAATGATATCATCTACAAAAGTAAAGCTGGTAATGATGGACTACACCCATTGCCAGTGGGTGTGGACACACACACACACACACACACACACACACACACACACACACACACACACACACACACACACACATGCATGGTCAGTAGGCGTAGAGCCACCAGACTTGGCAAGACATTTCAGCGTGTGCCAAAAAAAAAAAAGAAAAGAAAATCCAACCAACATTTTCAGCCCTAATGAAATTCGAAAGCGCGAAACACATTATGGCGCCGATGTGGACACACTGTTCTGCCAGCAGAGCCGGTGTCATGCGGATGGTGTGCGGTTTCCATGGCGACAGAGAAGATGCAGAGGAGAGACTGCAAAGCCATTGTTCCCCCAATAATAACCAGAGCTGTAGACGGCATTCATCTTCATGGCTGGTTTGCTATTTAATTCTGCACACTGCTATGTATATGTATGTATATATATATATATATATATATATATATATATATGAAAAAATCATTATGGATTGGGTTAGTGGAGTCACGGAGGAGGACTGTGGCTCGAAGATTAACCCACTGCACATCACAGATAATGTGCCAGCAAGCAGATATGTGTCAGCAGGCCAGAGGAGGAGGAGGAAGATGAAGGGAGAGGAGAAGGGCATGAAAGAGGCTGTACATCCACGCAGAAACCATTAGTCTGTCAATCAAACCTATCTACCAGCTTAAACATGAGAGAGAGGGGGGGGGGGGACGGGAGGGGCGGCGGCATAATCATCCGTATTAACCACGCAGACGGAGGAGGATTGCAAATGGCCACCGGGAGGAAAAAGCCGACGGGAAATGACTGACGGCGTTCCGGTCGGCTTGTTTGTCAGTTCGGGTTCGGTTGGCCTCGGTCGTCTGAGCATCATTCACAGATGTGGGGGCAAGCTGCCGCCGCCACACTTCACCGGTGAAGCGAGAAAGAAGTGTGTGTGTGTGTGTGTGTGTGTGTGTGTGTGTGTGTGTGTGTGTGTGTGTGTGGAGGCGGAGGATTAGCCCAAGGTTGTTTTAAGGCGTCTGCACCAGATCTGCCGACCTCTTTTTTTTCGTTAGATATGAGTTATGAAGCACTTATTAGTGCTCAAAGGTGAGCAGATATGTAGATATAATAAGATATGACATTTAAATACTTTGATATCCTGTATCGATCTCACACATACTGCAAAAAAAAAAAATCGCCATATTTATTCAAACAGTTCAGCCTCACTAGCCGCACGAATCTATGGACGACGACGTCTGGTCAGTTTGTCCACCACTTTGGTCCAGACTGAAGTATGTCAACGACTATTAAACAGATTGACATGGAAGTTTGTACAGATGTTCACCAGGCCCCTTCTTCTGTTGTGATTTAATGGCGGTCGGCGTCCTTAAGTGTTGCATTAACGCCATCTGCCGCCAACCAATGAACAGAAGTCACCATATTTGTAATGCGGAGGAGTGACGTAGAGACGGCGTATACGTCTCTGGTAGCTGCAACGACCTGTCAATCACAGTAAGCCCCGCCCCTAAAGCATCCCCTGCTTTATGGTCTGTTTGACTCTAAATGGATCATAATGTACTAAATGAACATCATGCTGTATTGAAGAAGACTTGAAACTAGAGATTGAGACCATGAACTCATGTTTACAATGTTTACTGAGGGAATAAATCAAGAGAGAAGTAGAGTCATTTTAGACTAGACTTCTATACAACCAGAGGAGTCGCCCCCTGGTGGACACTAGAGAGAATGCAGGTTTCAAGACACTTCCGCATCTGTTTCACTCGGCAGAACCGGAGGTTGAAGACTGTGAGGACACAGATTGGTCACTGTTCTAAATCTTCATCTATTTGGCTCATGTGCGGTTGACAGGGAAGATTTCTCTTGGATGTTTCCACTGATGGGAGTTTTTACCTCCTTTGTTTTCCCGAAAGCTTCCAGACGTGTTTTTGCACACACACACACACACACACACACACACACACACACACACACACACACACACACACACAAAATAAAAAAAACATCTTCTTTTTTTCACACTCCATGAATTGCAGCCAGCGCGAGGAAAAGAATCGGACAGATTATATTGGGATTATAACGCCATACTGATTTCATCTTCCGCACGCTCCCGCATCATTAATCTGACAGTAATGTGGTCGTGCGCAATGAATCTTAGACAAAGAGACGGAGAGAGAGAGAGACGGAGAGAGAGAGAGAGAGAGAGAGAGAGAGAGAGAGAGAGAGAGAGAGAGAGAGAGAGAGAGAGAGAGAGGAAGAGAGCCTTCGTGTCTTTTTTCATGTTTACTCGGGTGTTTTTTTCCCCTTCTCTCTCCTCCCCTCTCCGTGTATCAGAATGTCCGTCCAGATCCCTTCATGAATTATTCATAAACTTCCCCCCCGGCCCTAATCCTCGCCTTTGTGTCGCTGTAGTGCCAGTGCGCCTCCAGGGACCCGGTTTACTGCATCGGGGCTGGACGCTGTCACTGTCACACATCTCTGTGATTTCTCCTACAGTGGCTTTAAATACATTGTGTGGATTTAGTGATCTGATTTCTTCCAAAATGTCATTGTAATCTCTTGTGCAGTTTCTTTTTTAACCCCCCCCCCCCCCCCCCCCCATGCTGTACAATTACTTACAACGTCTGCATCACTCAGCATCGAGCTTATTGTATGCTCATATCTTAAGCTCTCTTTATAATATTAGTCCTCATTTCAATGTGTAATCTTATAATATTTCATCTGACGTCCTGATATCCTGTCTTGCAAGTGCGTCTATGGTGTCCAGCGGGTTTATATTGACCTCGTTGTTACCTCCTCTGGTGTCTCTATACTATTCACGAGGGCTTAGATTGTCTACTTGTGTCTTTATTGTGACCTAATTTCGTTGTTGGTTTTTTTTGCCTCCTGTGACATCTCTAAAATATCCCTGCAGGGACATAGCGTTCGATAATGGGTTGATCGTGACATGCATTGATATAAAGGTTCATTTCAACAATCTAGATTATGATATTTGCTTCACTATCCATACATTTTTTTTTTTTATTATTCACATTTTTTGAGGGCAGATTCTCCAAAAATCTATTTTTTTGCGTTCAGTGTGCATTGACTGGGAAATGTCAAGATCAATATACTGTGTAGAATAATGTCCCAAAATCAAAACCAGTATTGATTTGTGTTGAGTATGCAGTGCCTCGTAACCCACAATCCGAGCCTCACTGACCTCCTTTCTGGCTGCCCTGTGGGAGTGCGTTTAGGTACCCTGAATCCACAGAGAGGACGTGCTGCTGCAGCACAATACATGTGCAGAAATCAAGCATCTCAAAGTGTTTTTTGTTTTTCTTTGCATGATTAAAAGTGCACCGTTAAAGACTCTTACCGTGGACCGACAGCGGGACCAAGTGCAGAGCCAGGACGCACGACAGCAGCGTTAGTCTCCAGCATCCCGTGCAAAAGCTCGCCTCCTTCGCCTGCATCCTCGCCGTGTAACGATAGAATACGATCAGACGGGTGGTGGTGGTGGTGGTGGTGGGGGGGGGATTCCTGTTCTAATAGTGATATTTAAGAGTTCAACAAAAAAAAATGGTGGCAAAAAAAAGTAATCCGGGTCTGTTAAATGTGCGTGCAGTCTAGACTCCAGCCTCGCTGCGCTGCTCCTCCATAGCCGCTCGGTCTCAGCTGTCTCCTCGTATCCGTTGCTATTTCACGCGCTCGGCTCAGTTAAGCACACTTGAGGTTGGTTACGGCTCCATTGCCACAGAACGGCGGTCGGAGACGGCGAGGCGAGGCGAGGGTGGGGTGGTGGTGGAGGCGGGGTGGTGCGTTTGAGGGTGGGGGGTGGGGGGGGCGCAGACGCACGCCGTGGCTCGGCTTGGTTTGGTTGAGTTTCGGTAAGGTTCGGTGCTTTGGGCACTTTTTAAAAAAAGTGGAAACTAACGCACGGCGGAGTGCAGCGCGCTCGGCAGCCTTCTCATCATCTGGGGAGGGGAACATAGGATTGTTGATGCCCCCCCCCCATCCATCCCCCTCCTCTTCATCCCTCCGCCCCGCTTTTCCTAAGACGCTTCCCTCCTCCTCCTCCTCCTCGTCTCTCTCCATCCTTCCCTTAAAACTTTTTCCTCTGTTTTAGTCCTGCAAAGCGCTTCATATAGGTCCTCCTCAAACTTGTTGTCCTCTTCTCTCCTTTGGCAGACATTTTCTTCTCATCTTCCTCCTCACTTTCTTCAACTTCCATGACTTTATCTACTTTGTTGTCCTGTAAAGTGTCCACACACAGACATCTTCTTCCTCCTAACTTTTGTTTGTCTTTTTTTCTTCCACAAAATGTGTTTTCTTTTCTCTTGCACTGAGATGTTACCATTCCTTTTCCTTCCTTTCCCCAAAACGACTCCTCCTAACCAGTGCTCCCCTTCCCAAGACCCTTACCTCGCCTTCCTCTTTCCATCCTTCCTTCTTCCTAAATCTCAACCTAAGAAAATGTTTCATCCCGCTGCACCTTTCCCACCATGTTTCGCCACCTCCTTCTCTAACCATCCTACTTTTCCTTTGTTTTTTTGTCCTTCCACCTCTTTCTCTTCCTCAGACTTTTTCTTCCCCTTTCTTTGTTCCAGAGACATTTATCTTCTCTTTATTATCTTCTTCTTGTTCCATAATCTTCAGAGACTTTTTAAAACCTTGTTTCCCTCTTCCAGAAAACATTTTTTTTCCTCCCTTTTCCTCCTACTTTACTTCCCTTTCCCTAAAACTGTTCCTTCCTAACACATTACTCCTCCTCTTCTTCCTTCCTCCATTTTCTCAAACTTTTGACACATTTTTCCCTATCTTTTTCACTTCCTCTTTTCCTTTCCCATAATGTTTCCACCTCCTTCTACTCCTCCTCCATCTCTTTCCCAAAGCTTTCAGTTATTTGCTATTCATCTGAGTGTTGGATCTCAATAGGAGTGCACACTCTGCTCTGGACACTTTGTTTTTTTCTCCTCAAGGGAAATCAGTATATTTCGAAGGAGATTAACCTCCCTTCATCGTCCCATGTGTGTGTGTGTGTATTTGTGTGTGTGTGTGTGTGTGTGTGTGTGTGTGTGTGTGTGTGTGTGTGTGTGTGTGTGTCAGATAGGATGAAGCCGTTTTAGATTATGTAAAAAAAAAAAAAAAAAAGTGTTGTTCGATGCCGTCAAAACAACCTGCTTTGTTTAATGGTGTGACACAGAGAAGCAAACAAAAGGGGGGAGGAGGAGGGGAGATGTGGGGGTGTCTGGGTGAAAAGGGGGGGGGGGGGGGGGTTGGAGGGGTAAATGGGGGGATGTATGTGTGTGTGATGAATGCCCAAGGGCCCCGGGGGTGATGGTGGTGGTGGTGGTGGGGGTCGTGGGCATTCTTCCACACACACACAAAAAAAAGCATAAAGAGAGAGGGGCTGGGCAACAGGAGATGTTTTGTGTCTGCGTGTGTGTGTGTGTGTGTGTGTGTGTGTGTGTGTGTGTGTGTGTGTGTACTTGGTTGTTGATGTGTGTACGTGTGCATGTGAAAGCAACAGCAATGCCAACAACATGAAATCCAAAATGTTTAGTGGAATAGAAAAAATGTGTTCGGTGAATTGTGAAAAGTAGGTCAAGTGGACATTTCGGTGGCTTCCATTTGAAATCATATAAGGTCATGTTTGGAGGATATCAACGACGTGTATCCTCCCGAAATGTGTTGCCAAAAAAAAAAAAGCACCTGTTATATTAGTCTCTTTCTGCCTCCATCAGTGTATTCATCATGAGCACAATAAGATTACATTCACACCAATGACCTTCCTGCTCATTGCTGCTTTTATATCTGTTCCACTGTGTGACGCCAACATGTGAGCTGACAGCAGTGCTGGACAGGGGGAACAATAACAAAAGGCATCCCATCTGTTACGAACTTTCGGGCACATTTTCTTTCGGGTTGTGTCGTCCAATGTTATAAAGTAGAATATTTGTCTTTTCATCCTTTTGTCTCACTGTTGTCCTCGCTTATTCCGACTCATCTGAGCTGCCGTCTTGTCTCGGGTGAGTATTCCGTGCTAAATACAGTTCACAGTAAATCACTGCTTATTAAAACGCACTTTAACATCAGGGGTGATTTTTTTTTTGGTGTGATTTATTCGTACGTCAACTTACTTTTTTTTCAGAATAAGGTTGATTTCCTGAGCTTTTGCACTGCGATTAAAGGCATCAATTAATCACGTCGTGCGGAATGGACGCGTACAAAACATGTACAACAACACGGAGGATATATAGTCTGAAACAAGACGGCAAACTGTATCAAAGGCTCTACTTCTCTCTTGATTTATTCCCTCAGTAAACATTGTAAACATGAGTTTATGGTCTCAATCTCTAGTTTCAAGTCTTCTTCAACACAGCATGATGTTCATTTAGTACATTATGGTCCATTTAGAGTCAAACAGACCATAAAGAGTATGATTGACAGGTCTCTGCCGCTACCAGAGCCATATATGGCGCTTCTACGTCACTCCTCCACAGTCCAAATATGGTCACTTCCGCTCACTGGTTGCAACAAAAAACAAACAATGGCGACATCCAAAATCAAAGATGGCGACAATCAAAAGGCAAACCTCGAGGCTTTAAAACAGTAGTCCACAAACCAACGACTCTCCACTTCTTCTATACAGTCTATGGTTACTGTTTACCAGAGGGAACTTAAATTCACTCAGCATTTCGCTAAAAGGAAACTCAATAAAGTGTCTTACAGTAGCTCAGACAGACTGCCAGTCGCTGCTCTGGGTCAATAGGATGCTGGTAGTTGGTCCTCTGCGCTAAACGCTAACGTTAGCATGATCACGTGCTCACAATGGCAATGCTAAGATGCTGAACTTTAGCAGGTATAATGTCTGTTTTTAAATGCCATTTGTTTCGCAGATGTTTGCTTGTGAACCAAAAATTTAGACAAAGTGACGAGGAAAAGTCAAGAGATTGCCAAAGTTATTATGAGTCATCCTCTGTGGAATATGAACATCTGTACCAAATTCCATGGCTATCCATCCAGTGGTTGCTTGAGATATAAAATGGTGGACTAAGTGACTGATGGTGTCTATACAAGTCAAATATGAACACACTGATGGATTTCAACTCCTGTGATACTGGGCTGAACAGGATGTGAATTGGTCCTCTATTAGAAGACAACCTTGGTGTTCCTTGTGTATATATATATATACACACACACACACACACACACACACACACCTCAGCCTATACATGGCAGTACGGCGTTCGTCCCGGAGTTTTGGGGTTAATTCTTGCACAGCTATCATGTCCAATTGAGGGTCTCGTGCTGTTGTTGTGACCCTCCAGACTGATGTTAAATAGGGTACAGTGCTCATCAACACATGGATTAGGGGCCATTTAATCCCTCTTGTTCATTTACAAAACATAAAGCCCCCCCCCCCTTCACTTCCAGGCATTTGCATCTCATACAATTTTTAAGTAAAATGTCCACGTTGAACCCGTTAAAAGTCTCCTTTCCGACTGCCAGTAGACGAGTATGTTATCTTCGACTTCACAAACGGTAAACGGTAGAAAAAGTAGTTTTTACGTGTTTTTCACATCTGTTACGTATTCAGTCTTTCTTCAAACTCGGTGCCAACTGATTTGGAATGATGTTTGAGTGCAGCTCGGACGACGGCGGACGAATTTTGTGGCTGAGATGACAAAGGATCGGTCATAAATGTCATAGCGCCGCGCCGGAAAAAGGGGGGGGGGGGGGGGGATTAAGCGCTTCCACCCAGTGGGGTGTTTCCATCACTGCCGATCGGATCCGATAAATACCCGAGACTACTGCAGTCATTTGTCTGATGAGTGCTAGTCGTAACCTTTCCCACTAAAGACACAAGCCAGATGTTAGTGTTTTTTTGTCCAGTATGAAATTTATTTCATACCTTATCATCCACTCTCGTATCTTCTTTCATCTACTCGCGCTTTCTTCAAACTGCAAGCAACATAATAAAAATGTTCAATAAAGTTAAACAAACAGGGAAACTCACATATCACGGAAAGTGCAAAAGGAATAAAAAAAAAGATGCAGTAATGAACAGCTTCATTTGGCAGAATGGGCTCGGGTCCATTCTTTTATTTTAACTAAGCTCTCTTATGTATTGTTTCCTTATTTTTATATGAATGCTAGGTAATAAGCGCTTTCTATAGCCAATCAAAACAAATACTAAGGTGTGAAAGGAAACAATAGAGTAGCAGAAACACGCTGCACAGCAGCACAAGACAGATGCAATTAAAACCTCTTATATGATCAGAGCAGAGTGACCTGTGCCTGAATCAAATTGCTCACTAAGTGTGAATTCAAACAACAAATCATTCACTCTTCAAACAACTGCAACGGACACAAAATACAGCTAGTATGCTAGTGTGTAATTGCAGACCTGGGGTCATTTCATGACCTATATTTCTATACGTGCAGACTATCAAGTCTAATTAAAGCTGCGAGCAGCCACGACGGTGTGTGTGTGTGTGTGTGTGTGTGTGTGGCGCTGGGTGTTTGAGAAGACAGGGAAATATTAGCATCCCCTATTTTTTGGAATTCAATAAAAGCTAAGGTCTCAGAAACATACTATTTCTTTGTCACCTGTATCACGCTGTCATTAGGTCTTTTACTGGGATGTGTGGTTATTATATTTCTGCTACGACCCACCATTGTCAGCAGAGGGCGCTGTAGGCAGTATACTGAGCATCAGTAGCTAACGTAAGTAGAGCAGAAGAAAGCCGTCAGTACGTGAAGCGAAGTATCACAAAACAGAGAGCGCTTCTCACCAGACCTGATATATTTTCACATATTTACACGTAAACTGACTTTAAACAGAAACATGTTAGATATAACATCTGTATTCACTTGAGGAGCCTTCGTAACTGTAAAATCCAGAGACATTTCATTGTAGTCGGTGATGAGTTTTTTTCCTGCTTCTAATGTTAAAATGGCGGAGCTCATTGAAATAATTAAAGACAGTCGGGTTCTATGAGAGCTGAAGTTAGCTTTATATATCTGAATTGAGGGAATGTTTCTCTAGCAACGTAGTTAAGGAATGCGCCAGTGTCCGGATGGAGAGCTAATTACACGTATTGCTGTTTGAATGCTAATCGCTGCTAGCATGCTAACGTATTAGCTTGTGTTATTAATACTACATGCTATCCGGGTTCAGATGAGAATGTATCGCTCTTTCTTAGACAAGACAAAATGGCTGATGGATAACTTTGTTTCATGTGATTTTATTTTACTCTGCGAGACAGGCAGCGTTTAAGAAACTCGCTAATTTTGATTGAGAGTGTGTGCGTGTGTGTTTGTAAAGTTGGAATTCTAAAATGTAGAACAGAGAGAAGCGATATCTCAATTGAACCTCAATGATACTACTGGTAATATTGGTGTGTGTATATATATATATATATATATATATATATATATATATATATATATATATATATATACCAATATTACCAGTAGTATCATTGAGGTTCATATATATATATATATATATATATATATATATATATATATATATATATATATATATATATATATATATATATATATATATATATATATATATATCATACCCGCAAACTTGACGCTTTTCGGTGAAAATCGCCGTTTTTAATCAAAATATATCATCCACGTGAATCGTGTAGATCCGTAGAGGTATTTTTTTGGGGGGGGTCAACTGACCAGCATTTCTCAGATTGGAGTGAGACAAGGATTAAGGCGATGTCGTGATCTTCACAATAAAACATCTTTGATGTGACGCGTCGAGTCTTGGCCAATCAGCGTTAAGATATCTACACCGTCTTCATTTCCCTCCATTAAAGTTTAAGTTCCGTTATGTTCCGTTACAGTTCAGACTTGCTGGGTTAAGGCTAACGTCCACTGCATGCGGAACTTTGTCGACTGTTAACATTCGTCATTATCGCGATTTCGGAAAAAAAAACGTAACGTGATGAAACCCCCCCCTCGGTTCAGTTCACGCGGCCACTCATTAACGTTAAACCGGAACACCGGTGGATCTGGTTGTTTTTTAGTAGAATGAGGTGATTTCGTGGTGATAATAACTTTTATGACCACGACACATGAGGCCCAGATACTGATGAGATGCTGTTTGTGTAGCGCAGCTTGACGCAGGGCTGAGATGTGAGTGGAGCTGGGCCTGGATAAAGATGTTCACTGTGATGACCACAGCCAGTGTACTTCCAGTCCCAACAGTCCCAAGTTGCTCCCAAGAACCCTGACGTAATGAGAGAGTGTTAAGGTGCCTGTACCTTCATTTCAGCGGGTTGCTAATGCAGAGGTGTGTACAGATTGGAAGCTTGCAGTTAAATCACAGCTATTATTTTACTCTTGATAAGCTACCTTAGCCAGAGTAGATTATCATTTTAATTTAAATAATTGAACTGGATTGAATGCATATTAATTGCAAATAGAAGATCATATTTAAAATAAAATTCTCCTGGGGGAGTAACTTCTACAGGAGCCACCGTGTGGTACACCAGCTGCACTGCAGAGAACCGGCGAGACCTGGCCCGGGTAGTCAAAACAGCGCAGAGGATCGTAAGAACCAAGCTCGCGACTCTGGACACGGTATAGGCTAGCCGTCTACAACAGAAGGCTAGCAACATCAGCAAGGACCCAACCCACCCAGATCACAGTCTGGTTGTCCCCCTGCCATCGGGGAGAAGGTACAGAACAATAAAAACATGTACAAACAGCTTCTTCCCCAGAGCTGTAGCCTCCGCTTGAAATGTCTCTTCTGACAGCTGTTGGTGGTTCAAGAAGAGTTTCCCCCTACTCTGTACACGTTTAACCTATGGACTGATGGAGGGGACTGTGGAGGACCAGAACCAGGCAGGAACTCAGATCCAGATATTCATCCAGAACCAGATACTGATTAGAAGACTGAAGACTGTTCTGACAGCTGTTGGTGGTTCAAGAAGAGTTCCCCCCCTACTATGGGAAGAACTGCTCAAAATTAGAAATCAATCTAAGGATTACACCTTCAAGTGTGGGCGCTTCTCAGCAGCCCACTGCTCCCAATAAGCTGGTGATGGGTTAAATGCAGAAGCTAAATTTTGTATATGTATATGACAACTGTAACAAATTTCTATTTCTACAAGAGACAACCGGCTTTATTTATTTATTGATCCTCTCACGTAACTTTTGTAATGAAAGCTCATACAAATGTTCCTCTAAAATGCTGTTCAACCTACTGTGCAACCTAATAAACTAATAAAGTTTATTAACTTGGGTGTCAAGTGCATCGGCACTGTCCGACCAAACCGCATTGGTGGAGCTACCTTGATGACAGACAAAGAGCTGATGAAGAAAGGACGTGGAGCTTTTGATCACAGGTCTGCTGAAGGGGTGATCGCAGTGAAATGGTATGACAACAAATGGGTCAACCTTCTGAGCAATGCCTGTCTGTCACTGTTACTACAAATGTGCCATGCAGGAATGGAAAGTTATTCCTGCAGGTGTCCACCTCCTGCATGCCTTTAACGTAAACCTGTTGTGATAGCCTACCTGGTGCAGTATTTGGCGGATTTCTTTCACAGAGAGGGACTCTAGTAAAAAAAATAATAATAATAGTATTAAGAGGTGTCTGTCCACAGACTGTTGTTCTGGGGTTTTCTAATATTCAGCCAGAGGCGGATCGGTTTAAAATAATTTAGCTACACTATCAATTGTGCGTTTGCTACTTTAGCAAACGTTACAACAGCTAACGTTAGCTTAGTTGCTACTTTAGCTAACGTTACAACAGCTAGCTTAGTTGTGTAGTAACATAATGTAAAGGTAATATGTATGCTAACATTAAACTAACTTGATATTGCTCTCAACTGGAATGCTCGGTGAATTCAATTTTAGTAGCTATGAAGGCAAATCACTGTCAACATCCGACAGCGCAAATGAGATCCATGCACGCGCACAAATCAAACAGCCGCATGTTAAGCTGCTCACCATGCGGGCGAGGCTGCTAGCTTGTAGCGTTAGCATGTTAGATCATAGCAGCATGGACGAACAGTAAACAAACGTGTTAGTTAATGATGGAGACTGTCTTTATGGACTGTCGCTGTAGCCCAACGAGTTTTTAGGATATTTTACATGTGAAATACACGACGGAAAGCAAGTGGGGCTGTACACAGTTTAAATGTGGAGGGCGAGAGTAAAACAAAGTGATGTACAAATAAGAAGACAGTCAAAACATTGTTGTTTGGCTTACAGCAATATACAAACAATATAAAGTATTATACTGTGTAATATCCAAGTCAGCATCGTTCCGTTTAAAAGACGTTTAAAAGACGACTATGGTCAATAATATCAATATTAAAAGGGAGGAATTCCTCCAATAATATCAGAAGGCTTCTGAACATAATACAGTTTGCCAGAGATAATAATGTACAAGGCCTGGCAGTGACGAGAGATTTAGTTCACCGAGCAGTTTCACACAAAACTAAACGATACTACGACAAATCTATGACAAACTGACTGTCTTGACATGCAAAATTCTCTTTTAAATCGACAAACATGTGTAATTTAATGGCACAGTTCAACCGGGATTTTCCCGAAACAAGCTCCCATAAGGGACACCTGAAGGGGCGGGACTTCACCTCTTTACTAACCAACAATTCTGTCCCAGGAGCTGATAGTACGGCTGAGGAGTAAAGGTGAAATCTGAGGTGAGAGAGTCAGAGACGGGAATAAAACAACAGAGGGGGGGAAGGGAGGCGATCTGATGGATGAAAATAGAAAGAAAGAAAAGGTATAAAGGCACAGATAACGGTTGAGTTGCAAAGTGTAAAGCTCATCGGTAGTGGCAGATTTAGTGCAGATGTGGGAGGCCTGAGGGAGCGGCCATGTTAATTATGAAACATTCTGGGGAAGGAGTGTGTTCGCTTACACACACACACAAACACGCTCAGTGTGAACATATCAAGTTACAACCGGCTTCTCTTCATGCCTTCAGTTGAAGAGGTGAGCAGCTCAGGCGATACCACGAGTGCTGATGAATTTGTATTAATACATTTGTATGAGTGGCTATATTAAAAAAAAAAAAATATATGTATATATATATATATATATATATATATATATATATATATATATATATATATATATATATATATATATATATCTTTGCTTTTGTTCATTTATTTACACACCACACCAGCAGGGGACTGCATGAGGAAGGAAGTCAAAAGGATGCAACTGAAAAATGGAAGGGAATGAGCGATGACCAGACGGAGATGAGGGAAATTAAGAATTTAACAGTTGTTTACCGCCAACAAAAATACGAAAAATGAAGAAAAGGAAAACAGAAATGAAATTCATTAAATGATCAACTTAATGTGCAAAACATTTTTGACTGCAAGCCTGCAAAATATGAAGTATTTCTCTTGCAAATGCATCGCAATGTTTGTTATAAATCAATCCAAAGAATTAATTTATATGCACAGAAACAAATGAGATCTTAGCGCAAAGTCTTGTGTGTCTTCATGAGCTGATGGAGGACGAATGTAACTTCACAGCCAGACTCCATCTGATTGTTTCCTTACTGACGTGAATCTCCACAGACACGTGTCAATCACGTTGCTCCCCGCTGTCATCCTCATTTCATGTCGTTTGAATATGAGAGGAAGAGACCGTTCAAAACCTCAAAGAATATGAAATCCATACTAAATATAGAGACATCTGAGGTCAGCAACGCTGCAGACTGAAGAGACAGAATGTCTTGTAACTGAAAAGGTCACTGTTTGAGCCCATGTGTCAAGTTAAAACACCCTTGTGTGAAAACACTCGACCCCTTCTTCCTCACTCGCTGTCAGATATTCTCAGCAGAGTCAGCAAAAATGCAAATCGGTCGGTTTATGGAGCCTCTTTGGCCGGCTGTTGGTCTGTCAGTTCGTTTTTTTTTTTTTCTGATCTGGAAACGAGTCCACAACAGAAAACTGAACAGAGACACACTTGCCTCAATGGCTACCGAGCAACTCTTGAGTAGGCCGGTTAAAGCGAAACGTTATTAATGCTATCTCGATACACGTTTTGGGTTAACACACTGAGTAGCTACTGCTGTCTCTAAAGAAAAGGACCCAAACTCTTCTGAATGTGCAAGAACAACATCCCTTTCGTCAGTCCTGTGTTAGCTAAATATTGGCATATTAACATGCTAACCACGCATGTGAAACATCAGAATACACAAGCTAAATATTAGCCTATTAACATGCTAACCATGCACGTGAAACATCAGAATACACTAGCTAAATATTTGCCTATTAACATGCTAACCCTGCACGTGAAACATTAGAATACACCAGCTAAATATTAGCCTATTAACATGCTAACCACGCATGTGAAACATCAGAATACACAAGCTAAATATTAGCCTATTAACATGCTAACCACGCATGTGAAACATCAGAACACACAAGCTAAATATTAGCCTATTAACATGCTAACCACGCATGTGAAACATCAGAATACACAAGCTAAACATTAGCCTATTAACATGCTAACCACGCATGTGAAACATCAGAACACACAAGCTAAATATTAGCCTATTAACATGCTAACCACGCACGTGAAATATTAGAATACACAAGTTAAATATTAGCCTATTAACATGCTAACCATGCACGTGAAATATTAGAATACACAAGCTAAATATTAGCCTATTAACATGCTAACCATGCACGTGAAACATTAGAATGTTAACTTGCTAAAAATGAGTAAACTAATACAATTTTATCGCCAAATAAATTTGCACAATATCTTCCATCATCTTTTCACCTGAAGTAAACCTCCGAGCCACATGATGGAGACTGACTTATCATAGCTTATTAGCCGTGTTGCACCATCCACTCATATTTATTTACACCTCAGTAAAATACACCCGGTTTGCAGACAAAAGTTGGTTGTTACAAATTAGTGCGTGAGCTTATTGTCCCGTTAGCTGGCTAACTAGCTAGCTTAGAAAGTTGTATTGCTCTGTAAAACCCTGAGAACTTTTTAGTGTTAGCGAGCAATGTCTCCCTTCGACGTTAGCTAACTACAGAAGTTTCCCAAACTAGTTATTTTCTGGAGTGAGCAAACCTAAAAAAGGTAATCGTAGAGAGGACAAAAACCTTATTTTGATTAAGGTAACAACATGACTTCAGGCCAGACTTTTAGTGACCTCATCATTGCCGGGAGCATCTCTCTGAATATCCTGTGGAAAAAAAAGAGGCTTGGCAAACGGTGCTAAAGCTAGCTACAGATGTCCATCCTCAAAAAATAAAAGAGTTGTTTGCTTCTATGAATGCAGGTATGATATGGAGCTGCAGCTTGCACCGAGCCTCTTCAGCGTGCGACTGTAAAGAAAAAGAATTCACATTTCAGACACGGAACACTGAAGTTGCACCCAATCATCTGTGGCTAAACATGTTAGCTTCACGCAGAGAGGCTCTGAACGGCATCTGCAGTATTATAATACTTATTCCTCCGACACAAAATCAAAAGACCCCCCCCCATCACACAGAGGGAGTAATCACCTTCTGGCCCTCATCCCTCTCGATAGCATCCTCATGGTCAATCTGCCGAATGGAGAAATCCCCCCCCCAGCCAGATTACAGCGCTGGGTGGCCGGGATTAGGTTTTAAACTGCAGCAGGACACTCACTCACTCACTCAATTGCGGTTACAATATCAATGCGTCACAAAAAAACACCAATTTGTTTTAAAATATTGATGGTTTGTCCAGTGGTAGGTTGAAAGAGACACGATATTGGTTACTTTGAACGTATTTCTCTTAAGTCATATTACGCTGGCCGGTGAAATGTGGTCTATGCGAAGACGTGATTTCAACGCATATAAACGTTCACGTTTAGACCAGATTTCACCGGGATTTGCAATATTGGCTTTCAACTGATAATTGTGGATGTGGTTTCTTAATAAGCCTCTAAAGTAAAGATACAATACTCTGTAACCACCGATTTCACACATCGTGTAACTCAATTCATATTGTATTTTTTACACTTTTCTTTTAATTGCTGCATGTATTGCAGGAGACGAGATGACGCACTTTGTTGGACATATTACAAAAGATACAAATCCAAACCTGAAAAGAAACACAAAATGTTTGTGTGGAAACTAATTTTAGAAGAGAAAAGATCTGAGAGGGATGAAAGAAGTCCGAGACGACGTCACTATTTATTTTCCAAAGAAAAAGAAAAAGAATGAGACTTCCACAAGAGCTTGATAAGCCTGTGATGTCACTTCAAACTGTACTTTACACACTGGGAACGCATCGTGTGCAGATGTGTTTTGCAGCGGCGTCCCTAATCCCGACACAAAAGAGGGCGACGCACAGACAGATAATCCAGTTTCTCCTCCCGGAGCTGTAACACCACCTTCCATCTTCAGATTACAAATCTGTCACCAGTTTACTGGATGCACCTTTTGTGATGGTTTTAGCTGTGGCCACACATGTAGAAAGGATGGTTAAGCACTTACTTAAAAAGGTCAAGCGCTGTCCTGTATGAGTTGAGCGCTGCTTATTAAAGGGCTGGTGTTAATAATCACACAGCTGCAGGTAACCGAGATGCAGTGTTGAACTTTAATTCTATATTTTCCACAGCTTTTAAGCGTTAGAAGACACGGCACGGCACTTTTTCTTTTGGGATTTAGGCTCAAAATATGTTTTTTTTGTGTTGGTATATTTAGCATTTAATACTACGGGTACACGGCTCATTAAAAGAAAGATGTCTAAAGAAGCAGGGAGAAAAATCTGTAAATAAAAAGAAAGAAATCGGGACGACGACCTCATACAAAACACAGTTTATTCGACAGTGTCTAGGTCCAGGTAACAACAGACCCCATACAAAAGAAAAGAACAAAACAAATGCTACAAAGAACAGAGATAACTTCCATCTACACAAAACTTCTCCTTAAAAAATACATTACCATTAACACAAAGAAGTATCGATTAAAGATAATATATGTGAAGGGGGGGGGGAGGATTCCCGTCATATTTAAGTGATATTACATAACAAGCCTGGGGAAGGTGTTGAATGGGGAAAGGAGGTCGCGGTGAATGAGAGAGTGGTTGACTGTGTGTGTGTGTGTGTGTGTGTGTGTGTGTGTGTGTGTGTGTGTGTGTGTGTGTGTGTGAGAGAGAGAAGAGGGCAACAGTAATGCAGCAGTCACGTGGGCAAAGGGGGCAATCAAAAGGAGATAAGAAGAAAGGAAATGGTAACGAGAGAGGTAGCGAAGGGGCAGAGAGGTAGCACATAGCAAGAGAGAGAGAGATTTCTAGAAGAGGTAGCTAGCGGATGAACGAGGAAGAGGTAGCAGAGATGCTAACAGTGCTAGCGAAGGGGGAGGGACTACCACGTTGAAACACACGTCTTCTTTTAGAGCTCGTTATCAACCCGTGTGTCGACTGAAGAAAGATGCGGCGCGCCGTAACGGTTTCTGAGGAGATCAGTTAGAAAAGCTCCTCGAGTTCAGAAAACTAAATATCTAGATAACAGATTTCCGAGCCAAAAAAAAAAATTACCAAATATCTGCTGGTTCCATCTTTAAATCTCAAGATTAAACAGTTAACGGATAAAAGACAAGAAATAGGGCAGACTACTTTCAATTAATTGTTTTTTAGTCGATAAATTTGCCTCTTACAAACTCCTGAGGCTCAAAGCGACGTCTTCAAATGTCTACTTTTGTCCAACCGACACTCAAAAACCAGTTTAACGTCATACAAGACAGAGAAGACGAGCAAATATTCACATCAGAGAAGCCAAAGAATGATCAAAATAGCTCCCGGTTTGTTTCTCGTTGTTTCGACTAATCGGGCGCTTGTTTCAGCTCTGTAAATAACCGGTCGATGGTTGTTCCCCTCGTTCACGCACGCATTTTTTTTCTTCCCTACAACACCACAAGGACACAGAATTTGTGGATTTTTCTAAAGCGTGGCGACCCCAAAAAAAATAGGGTCGACACACAGGAATGAGGGGTATTGCTTAGTTTTCCCGTGGCTAGTGGTCAGAAAACAAAAACATCCGTGTGTGTGTGTGTGTGTGTGTGTGTGTGTGTGTGTGTGTGTGTGTAAGTGTGTTGAGTGTTAGGCTAGTTAGCGAGGTAGGCGGCACCAGGCGTTAGGAAAGGATGAGCAGAGGAGGAAGAGGAGGGTGAGAAGGGGCGGGGTTTATCCGCTACATTATCATCAGCACCTAAAATCACCAAGAAGCCCAACGCGCTGAAGAAGAGCGTCGTTCGTGTTCTGATGTTTCAGTCGCAGCGTCTCCCTCTGTGTAAAGGTCAGCAGGAGATTAAGTGTGTGTGTGTGTGTGTGTGTGTGTGTGTGTGTGTGTGTGTGTGTGTGTGTGTGTGTGTGTGTGTGTACGCAGCCTCCAGTGTGAGCCTCAGCTTAGCTTACATCTGTGTGTGTTACAGTGCTGTTGGTGCGCGGCAGGAGGAGGAACATTTGTGAGAGAACCTTGTCTGAGAACTTTTGCGTCAATGTTTTTTTTTGTTCAGATTTCCGTCTTCAGTACGAACTAACGGGCTCTGGTTTGAGATTCACATAATGAGATTTGTTGGAAATAAAGACGACTTAAGCCAGTTATATCCTTTCATATGAAATCAGTATAAAAGCCAGTTTCCGTCAAACATCAGACGAAACTCCACCCTGCCATCTTTGTTTTGGTCAAGGAACGGAGACGCATCTTGTCAAACAGATAAGAAAACAACTTCATTCTAGAGTTTAGGGTCTATTTTCTGTAGCGGAAAGACAATAACTGTTAACATCTTAAAAAACAAGTTACGGGTTGTTGGTTTGTTTTTTTCCAATCGACCTGCCTCGTTTCACCAATTTGTGCTTCTGTTGACCAAAGATTACATAAGACGCACAAAGTGTGGTGACGGGAGTGGAACCCCCACCCCCCACCCCCCGCCTTGAACACACACACAGAACTACAGTGTATCGTTTAAAGAGGAGCAAGAGGTAGATACTCTACAAGACACGAGCAAGGACAAGCTGTGTGTGTGTGTGCACGCCTTATTCCTATCAATATCTCAATAACCTGCTAAGCCTTGTGTGTGTGTGTGTGTGTGTGTGTGTGTGACAGCTCAGGTTGCTCTGCACACACATATATGCAGATCTGGTCTCACTAGCTCCCCCTAGTGTTTGGCTTGCAGAAAGAGGCACCAGACAAGAGGTGTGTGTTTGTGTGTAAAAGAGAGACGGGAGGGGGGGGGGTTACAGTGTCATTTAAAAACAGCATTGAAAAGAGAAAAAAGGTGAGAAAGACAGGGTTTTTTTTATCTGTTCTCTCTTTGTTTTGTTTTCTGTACACAAAGTCATTCTCTCCAGCCTCCATCAGAGCAGAAAACAGTGTTCATTACTAGACGACCCTTGCCGCTGCGCCCTGAGAGGAAGTCTGGATGTGTGTGTGTGTGTGTATGTGTGTGTGTGTGTGTGTGGAAAATTGGGTTGCCCTTGCCACTGAACCCTGAGTGAGTGAGTGAGTGAGTGAGTGAGTGAGTGAGTGAGTGAGTGTGTGTGTGTGATGATAAAGTTTACTGTAGTTTTGAGTGTTGAGGGAAATGTGTCGAGCCAGTAGCAAAGGCCATCAAAAGAGGGGTTCAGAGATCAAGTTAGCTTTGTGTGTGTGTGTGTGTGTGTGTGTGTGTGTGTGTGTGTGTGTGTGGGGAGGGGGGGTGTCTTAATTGTCAGCCACTCGTCCACTCGCGGGCGCTGGAGGACCCACAGGAAGTGGAGGTACCGGTTCAGCCTGTGCAGGTGGTGGGCCAGGGTCTAGAAAGAGGAGAGATGCTGTTTTTTAGAGAAAAAGAAAAACACTTCATGAGGTGAAGGAGAGTCCTTGACGGCCGTTTCAAAACCTGGAGGTCTGGACTTTGTTTTGTTTGGCCGACAGCCGACACACGTTACCCGATCATTAACAGTCAACCATCAAGATAAGTGCCTCGCATGCAGGGGTGATGTGGTTAAAAGGCGCCCAGCTGCAAGTTAAATCCACCGTTTACACCAGGTTCACCTGTCCGAGAGAGTGAACGGCCACGATGCTGCGTGCGTTCCTGCAGACACGTGAAGCCACTTTTCCAGCAACTCTTCGTTGCATCAATTAGTTTAGCTGCGAGGCTGAGAGCTGTGCCTCTACACAGCTGTCAGCTCTCGGTCACAGTAATGTTTAGTTTCCCCAGAAACCTTTTTTGGGATTGTTTGTGATGTAAACACTGGATTCTAAAAACGACCCCACATTTTACAGCATACTGGATGAATTAAATGTACACATCACCTCAATTAAACCCCCTTTAAATCTGATACACACATACAAGTTTACACATAAACGCACAAACGTAATGTGTGGCAGGAGGAGATTTGTACTCACACATGCCGTTGGGAGCTCCAGGATGGCGGGGGGGCATCATGGGAGCCATGCCGCCAGGAGGGGGGCCGCCAGAAGGCGGGCCGGACATCATGCGCCCCGGCATCGGCTGGCCCGGTCCCATCGGTCCTGTAGCGTAGAAAATAGAGCAGAGACAATTCAGACGTGTGGAGGAGGACCGGTTGAAGCAGGAAACACGGTGAGGAATTAAACAACGAAAGAAAAAGGCTTCTGTGCCGGTTACAAAAGTCCAGATGAGCCCTCGGACCCCCGTACTACTGCCCCTCTTCTCATATTAACTTCAGCTGAACTTCATGATGTATGTGTGGATTTTGTTCCCCATCCCTTACAGAAGGGGTCTCTTCAGGTGCCAGTGTGGCTCCTCCTGCTCCGTCTCTCACCTGTCTGTCCTGGGTGGTGAGGGCCCATGGGGTGGTGGCCCATCGGCGGGTAGCCGGGGTGCATGGCGGCACCGGGCGGGGGCCCTCCGTGGTGGGGCAACGGTGCTCCGTGGTGCATGCCCGACGGAGGCGGTCCTGATCCGGGAGCCTGCCCCTGTCCTTGAGCCTGGGCGGCGGCGGCGGCGGCGGCGGCGGCGGCGGCGGCTGCAGCAGCAGCAGCGGCGGCGGCAGCTTGCTGCTCCATCTGCTGCCTGGCCTTCATCTCGGCGTATTTGAGCTGCTCCATGTGGAACGCCTGGCGCTCGGTGAGCAGCTGCTGCCGCTGAAGCTCCAACTGCAGGGAAGAGACGAAGAAAGGCGGTTAAATGAATATCTGCTGCTGCACATACAGACCTGTGAACCCCAAAGACTCCGTATAAAACTGTGCTGTGTGGATCTTTGTTGTATTTTTTTTATAGACGATCAGTGTTTTACAGCCTGTAGCAGCAGCAGGTTGGATTCCTCTCCAGTCTTTGGAAAGCTCATGTAAACCAGAGTCCTTTTCATGCACTATTTACAGCCGTGAGGCTGGGCAACGCTCCCGATGCCTCCACAGAGAAAAACACTGTTTTACACTCTCACTGGTGTCTCCGGGGAATGTCCAGCGCCAGAGAGAGAGACAGAGACAGAGAGAGACAGAGACAAAGAGAGACAGAGAAGGAGAGACAGAGACAAAGAGAGAGAGAGAGAGAGAGAGAGACAGGAAGAGAGAAAGACAGAGAGAGACAAAGACAGGAAGAGAGAAAGACAGAGAGAGAGACAGACAAAGAAAGGAAGAGAGAGAGACAAAGACAGAGAGACAAAGAGAGAGAGAGACAGACAGACAGAACAAGAGAGACAAAGACAGAGAGAGACAGACAGAGAGAGACACACACCTGACGTCTGTTCCCTCCCCTGTAGAGACAGGTAACAGTTTCAGCCTCGTTGCTCTGGTAAAATGTTTGATGCTCAATTGAGCGTCTTCACAAAGAAGTGCTTCTGCGTCTCCTCTTCAGTCTCTCCGGAGGATTCGGACCAAACGGGAAGCAACCTGTTCAGTGGCCAACATCGGCCCACCAACTCCAAATATTTACACGGCTGCTTGTTTCAATTTAGCAGAAGCAGGACTACGCGAGTGGATCGTTTTGGGATAAAAACCCGTCATTTATTCTGAACCATAACTGTCATCTACCCTCCACCTTTCTTCTCAAAAAGCGTGCTGGACGAGCCTCTTTCAACAGATCACCTTCATTATTCATAACCACAGCTGAGAGCCTTTACTGGCTGTGTCGAGATGAAATGTTAATGCTGGAACTAATGCACTCGTTCAGGGTCAACGCTGGCCAGAAACATCCACCTTTGAGCTCATCTTCCACACTCAAGCATTTTAAAAAGCTTCTTTTTGGACTTACGGCCTCTTTCTCTCGGTCCATGATGGTCTCTAGCTCCTCGAAGTGCCTCAGCTTGATCTCCAGCTTCTTCATCTGGGTCTCCACCAGCAGGGCCACCAGGGACTTGATCTTCCTCTCCTCCACCGCCGCCAAGTGCTGAGAGGACGAAGAAAAGACGAAGATTACACATCCGACCAATGCCGAATACACAATAGTCAACGGGATCAAAACACCGACTGATACAGCAATGCTTTCAGCGCGACACACCTTGGCCTTGGTGGCAGCCGACGCGAGGGCGGCGGCGGCCGCGGTGGCGATGTTGCCCTCTCCGATGTCGTGCTCCAGTTTCTTCCTCTTCTCGTCTCCCTCCTCTGCCGCTGCCTTCTCCTCCTTCTCCTTCTCCTGCTCCGAGGACGACGTCTCCATCGTCTCGTCCTTGTCTTTGTCTGACAGGGACGGAGACGGAAATTGAACTACCACTCTTAATTCTTAACTTAATTTCTAGCAATCAGTGGTTGGAACATCTTTTATTCTATCATGAAGCTCACAGTTACCCGATGGAGTCGTCTTTGCCTCCCCTCCCTCTTCGTTGTCGTCCTCGCGCTCCGACGCCTCCGACCCCTCCTTCTTCACCTTGTCTGCGGCCTCCGTCTTGTCGCTCTTCTCCGCAGACTCGCTGGGCTTCTCCGCCTCGTCCTTCAACTCCGCCTGACGGTTTGGGGACGGACGCACAAAGCAAAGTGGACCGCGTGTCAGCGCCGCGGGAAGGAAAAAGGCCTACGTTTCAAGTCTGACTTTAAAAGACAACGTGAGATTTAGCGCAAGATAAACGAGACGATCTGACATTTTGGGTTGTAAAGCCCAACTGAGGAAAAACAACACAAGAGATGGTAGAAATGGGACAAACGGCCAAGAAACGGTATCAAAAAAACAACCACAGCTAAATGTGGCCGACGCTGTAGCTGGTAAATGAGGAGATGCTCGGGGGTTAAGTGGAATAATGGGTCGTATCTTGACACGATCCACTTTTTTGGGGGAACAATCGCTGTGATTCCGACACTAGTTAATGGATGTTAATGAGGAAGCAACCGGCCAACGAGCAGCCCAGCAGAGCGGGGACAGAAAAGGCCATTACGTTCAGCCGGTGGGCCTTTACGGACCGAGAGACACCAAACGTAGGAGTGGAAAATTGACTTTAAAACACCAAATGGGGAGAGAGGGAAAGCGTAGAAATAGGATTTTTGTTTTGGGACCTTGTTTTAGAAATTAAACTTTATATTTGGATCCAGTTTTTAAAGATGAAGGTCTCAGATATGGGCCGAGAGCCACGGAGAGGGCAAAAGTGCTTAGAGATGGACTAATGCTGTTACGCCACACCAGATTTCTAAAAACGCACAGACTTCCTCGACGTGTAGGACACATAAAGAACAACAAATGGTGGTTTTACCTTGTCGGCCTGCTGGGAGTCTGTGTCCGTGTCCATCTTCTCTGCCTCTGGGGCTTCTGCAAGAGACGGCGAAGAGGAGGATTCAGCATCGTGTCACAGAACAGAACTAATCACGACGCTTCAGATTGTGGTGTGTTGCAGCCTAAAATTTCATCGCAGCTGTTTTATTCCCCAGATGATTTGCTTATGCTGGAGGAGAACTCCGTCAAAACCTAGTGTTTGAGGGAAGGAACTCAGGAAAGGAACTAAAGGTCAAAGGCATTTGAAGGGAGCAGAGCCACAGGATAGAGTGCACACGCACACGCACACACACACACACACACAGACACACACGTGACCGGATGAATACATGTGTATGCTTGAGTGTTAAACCGTGTCACGGGTGCACTTGAGCGTGTGTTAAGGGTTTGAATATTGATTTTGTGTGTGTTGGTCGGACGACTGCTTCAGGCCAAGAGAGGCACTGAACACATTAAAGCTTATTGATTGCATTGATTGGGTGGGAGAGTGTGTGTGTGTGTGTGTGTGTGTGTGTGTGTGTGTGTGTGTGTGGAAGGGGGGAGGAAGAAGTGAAAGAGAGGAAGAAATATTTCAAGAAAGCACTGAACAAAATAAAGAGAAAGAGATAAGCACATGTTGGAGTGAGATGACCCAGTTTTCTCCTCCCCCCTCCCCTCCCCTGCCCCATCTGCCACCATTGTTTTAATCCACTGGGTATCACCACACACACACACACACACACACACACACACACACACCGCAGTATTTCTCTGGTGTTCAGCCCCTGCTGATAAAAGCTGACATGTGTATTGTCTCCAAATGTCATCTGTCTGATATTCAGGCGAAGAAAGACCATTTTCATTCAAAGATGGAGGAAAAGCAAAGATGTTCTCTCTCTCTCTCTCACACTCTCTCTCACACACACACACACACACACACACACACACACACACACACACACACACACACACACACACACACACACACACACACACACACACACACACACACACACACACACACACACACACACACACACACACACACACACACACACAAATCTGTGTCTGCTACCATCTGCTGCCCTCTAGTGGCTACAAGAGGTGTGGAAATTTCCCCGATTCCAGGACGCATCGCGGTGCGGAAGCGAGTGATTCTGCAGCGATGCGGTGACAGAACGTTATCGGGGAGGTTGGTTTCTTTTCAGCTTGGTGGGAGTTTTCACTGTGACTGTGAGCCAACACACTCCGTGTGCACGGACGCAGAAAGACGGCCCTCTGCAATCCGCTAAGCTTGTTTTACATAATAGACTGTTGTAGTCTGATTTTTGAAAGGATTTTCCAGCTAAAAGGCGAGTTCAGACCTTAAAGCAGCTCCCGTTTCTACCCCTCTTCACGTTCCGACTCACCAGTCTTTTCGGGTTCTTCGGGGGCGGTGCCGGCGATGCCGCTGCTCTCCAGGCCGAAGGCGGGGTCCACCTTTCCTGTGCTCCTGGCCGCTTCCTGCACCTTCTTCACGTGAGCCTCCACCAGCTCAGCCGGCACCTCCTCGCGCACACGGGAGAACTCCTCTGCAGACAGACAGAGGACATGTATGAACCAACGATTCAAAAGCAAAGTTCACGAATTTGAATTTTAGTTACAGTCATTTAAAAACAACTTGTGTAGTTGCACAAACGTTTAAAAGACGCGACTCTGCAGTCTCGTCTTCCTTCCGCCAGTTCTCACCTAAAGCTGCCCGAGCGGCGGCAGACGCCACCCTGGGGTCGACCACGGAGGCCAGGAAAGCTACTGTGCTCATGACGGGGTTCCCAGACTGGCTGAAGGGGATGGGCTGGTAGGCCAGAGGGCCCAGGGAGGCCTCGGTGCTCTCCATGTACGGATCCTCGATGGGGAGGCGCAGGAAGTGCAAGATGCACTCGTCCTGGGTGCGTGAGCCGATGTGCTCAGACACTTTGTTCCAGTCGTCTTTGAACATCTCCAGGGCCTGGAAGAGTCGAAGGGGAGTGAATACGCATTCGGCTGCCATAGTTCGTCAGCGTGCAATATTTACAGGAGGTATGCAGGACCATAAAAGCGACAGATTTAAGGGTCGTAAGGCGGAAGATGATGCGAGAGAGAGGAGGAGGGTTACGCGCTGCAGAAGGGGAGGCAATTAAAATGTAAACTATAAGAAGAGAGGGAGTGAAATTGAGAAAGGATTCATGAAACTAGGGAGGAAGCAAAAAGCACAACGAGAAAGAAAAGGAGGGAAAAGGAGGGAAAAGTAGGGAAGCAAGACAGAGGGAATAGAAAGAGAATGAACTGCTTGTTAGGTGACGGAGGTTAAAGACGGACAACGAGCAACAAGCTCATTAACCGTTTTATGTTTCCATCAGTGTTTATGACACAGCGCTCATAAATATTCACAACGGGCTTCTTTCCACTCTGGCGTCCTGCGAGACTCACCTCCAGCAGCAGAAGGGTTTCCTGCTCGGTCCAATCCCTGGTGGAGTTGACCGTCTTACCCTTTAGGGAACCAGAACCAAATGATCACATTAACAGTGACACTAGGACCATGCATTGGCAGTGTTTTAAAGTACAATAGCAAAAAGGTTTTGTGGAAAACACGTCCCAGGCTGTGAAGCGAGTCGTGTGCACACCTTGAGGTGTTTCTTGTTGTAGAGATCGGAGCGAAGGCCGAAGTTCTGCAGGTCGATGGACTTCTCTTTGCCTTTGTCTGCGAAGTTGGGCATTGGCTGTTGGGGGGGAATCTGCAAGGGACGAAACGCGGCACGTTAGCGACAACGTCTTCACGCAGCACCGCTTTGAGTCCCATCACAGACGTCCGTCGACGAAGCCGCTCAGACAAACAGTAGAAAAACGACGCTACATTACGGCGAAGCATTATTCATCTCGTATATCATTTTTTAACGTCGGCCTTACCGGTGGGGGTCTGTGGTTCAGGGGCATGAGGCCAGAGGGCGTGTCAGCCAGCACGGTGAAGTGGGGCGTGGGCGGGGGGCCCATGGGTAACGGACGACTCTCGGAGTCGACCTGGTAGTTCACCAAACCCCACTGCTCCAGGAACGCGTGAACCCTGGAGACAGACGGCAGAACACAAATTGATACGCTTCTGTTTTTTTTCTCCATTAAGAAATACATTTCGCTAAAAAAAAAGAAGAAAAAAAAGGTGTGTACAGCGTATGTCTAAAGAACGCTCACCTCATGATGGCACAGACATCCCCGGTCAGGTTCCTGCGACAGGAGGTGGAGGTGAGGTACTCCTGAGGGTTGAGCCGATACGTGTCGATCATGAAGTTGCGGTAGGCCAGGTATCTGTTGAAAGAGAAGAGGTGAGCGTGACAGGAAACACACATCGTACAAGATTTACATAGAAATGCTTGTGGTTTTATATCATTTGTAACAGTGTGTGGATGATGTGTGTGTGTGCGTGTATGTGTGTGTGTGTGTGTGTGTGTGTGTGTGTGTGTGTGTGTAAGCTCACATCTCTGGAGTTTTGGACTTGTTCTTCCCGTTGAAGAACTCGGGCAGCGCTCTTCTCTCGATCTCATGGATGCTGTCAGGAGACGAAAACAGATCAAAAGAAATCAAAGAATTGGTTTTATGATTTCAAACGATGAATTCACCGTGGCTCCTCCTTCTGGGTTTTTTTGGTCTGCCATAATAGTGACCGTGATCGTTGAGTGTTTCCATCGCAAGTGAACCTTAAGCTGTAAGTATAATACAGCTAGTGATTCAAATAAGAAGATTCCAGCTAATGCAACTTCTTCAAACGCCTCGACCTTTAATGCAGAAGAACAATATCGAAGCACATGGTGGCAGAGTCCTCAAGTTCTCATTGAATCACAACAGGAATCAAATAAAAGAGCAAAATCTGCAGTTGTGCTCTCTCTCACACACACACACACACACACACACACACACACACACACACACACACACGTACCAGTTGTAGTCAAACCAGGCGCCGTAGCTGGGGATGATGATGTGGTGAGTCTGCTCCGTCACGTTGTCCTCGCTGGAGTCCATCAGTCGGTTCACTTCAGCTTTGCTTTGCTCCTCGTCGTCCTGCAGAAAGGGACAAAGAGTCGGACCGGTGAGGACGGGGGACAGTGGTGGGAGGCACCAAGTGAAATAAAGTAATAAAGTACTTCAGCAGTCAGATTTCCTAAAGGTGTCTCAACATAAAGAATGTGTTTGCCTGGAAGAAGACTAAGCTGATCTTACAGTAATATTTAAAGATGGAAAAATAGTTTCACATTTTATTATGCAGGACTAGAACTTGAAGGTGGATTTGGGCGTAGAGGGAAAATGAAAGAGTTTTGGAGAACTATGATAAGGGGAGCAGTCAATCTTTTAACCAATAAAACCAGAAGGTAGTTGTTTTCAGGAATTTACTGCGACTGTTTTTTGTCTTTCTTGTAGAAAACCTCTCTAGTCCGGCACCGATAACGTATTTTATTTTGATTCTATTGTACTATCATGATTTGTATATGTGATGACATCAGCATGACGTCAACAACGTGTGGTCTATACTCTTTGTATAGGCATGTTTGTCTTTGTCATGTTGAACATTTGCCTGAAGAAGACACAGCAGGTTCAAAATGTTGCCGTATTTTTTGCGTTAAATACATTTTTTAAGAGCTAAAATAGAGTGTGAGACGATTAGTCCACAATGACGTCAAACCCTTGAGAGGTTTGACTGTGACAACAACACTCTGATAACATCTGGTGGGCATTAGTCACTACTAGTGTTCAGCCTAAACAACTTGTCATTGTTGGTGACGTCTCACCTTTCCACCGGACAGCACGGAGTCGTCCTCCATGTCATCTGGAACGAGTGAAAAACAGATTTCAGTTGAGATGCAATCACACTGGTCGACGCACATATTTGAAAATGTTTTTTATGAATTGATTCGTGTAATTTATACACAACTTAACAGATGAATTCGGTTATTAATACGCACCCAAGTCGGCCACGTTCCCTCCTTTCACCGGAGTGTTCTCGCTGTCTTTCTTTGAGTTCGCTGTGTGCGAAAAAAGAAAAGAGAAAAAGATTGTTTGAAAAAGTAGACTGAAAAGGGTATGGAGTATGGGTATGGAGGCATTAACCGGCACTCTGGTTTTGCAAAAGAGGACACCGTAATAGACAAGGGGGGGGGACAAAGTGGGACATTCCAGGTGGGACTTGGTCTAAAAGAGAACCTTTCGGAGAGTTCCCTAAAACTGAACATCAGCAAGACATGAAGACTGTCAGCTAATCGCCCATGTTCTCTCTCTCTCACATTCTCACACACACACACACACACACACACACACACACACACACACACACACACACACACACACACACACACACACACACACACACACACACACACACACACACACACACACACACACACACACACAGCTCCACCCCCCCCGACACGTACCATTCTTGGACACGCTTCCCTCCTCCATGCTTGCTCCAGCTGAGGAGTCGTCCATGTCCTTGGTCAAGTCCTCCTCCGTGTCCTCCTCTTCTCCTCTGTGGCCCCGTCGCTTCCAGTGAGGCCCCTGGTTCCTGACACCAAAGAGAGAGAGAGAGAGTCATAAGTCAGTTAAAAGTCACTGGAGAGCCTCAACAACAAAAAAAATCTATGTAAGCAGCAAATCAGCTTGGCAGCTCAAGCTAAAGCTCACTAAAGCACCAAATTAGTATTAATCCGCCGCTTAAAATAGTCCCCAACAAATGCACTATTTACTCCTGCTTGAGTAACATTCACTTAAAGACTACAGAGACCAGCTGTTCAGGGAAATAACACAGCCCTGTCCGCTACATTTGTTTAAACTTTCTCTGATTCTACTTAAACCACTCGCTCTACCGCTGGTTCTAAAAGGAGAAGATAAGAATGAGGCCTCCTTACCCCTTCTTTCCTCCCTTCTTGCGGGACTCGGCGGGAGTGCTGGGTGGCGAGGGCGAGCGCCTCCTCTTCTTGCTGGCGGAGTTGGCCTTGCGCTCCTTGCGATCGGGTGTACGGGAAGACTGATCAGACAAACCCCGTGCAGCGCAGGGAGCGAGGGATGGAGGATGAGAGAAAGAGCCGCAGAATGAGAGGATGGAACGGTTGCACACACAAGGAGGGGAAGCGGTGGGAGAACGACGGCGGGATAGGGGGAGGGGGAGGGGGAGGGGGGTGCCGTGGAGGTGGAGGAGACGACCAGGGTTCCTGTACGCTGTCCTCAATGCTGTCCCAAATATAGCTGCTCTGTCACCCAAACCTCCACTTCAGGATTTGGTGCATTTGAGGTTTTAAAGATTGATCTGAGACAAATAAATGTTTTGGGGTTTTTTTTTCTTCCAAACATGCACAGAAACCCTGACATACATTAGAAGGAGACGAAGAGTGAGGAAAGGATGGGCAACAAGACGGACAAGGAGGCCAGACGCAGCCGAAGGAGATGCACAATCCACACGAGAGACGCAACAAAACACAAAAAGACTTGCACACGAGCCGGCCGGCTCGCTTTCAAAATGCTCCATCAGCAACTTCCCACACGGCACAGAATCCATGACCAGCATGAGATTTCTATTGTTCATGAACTGCCAATCTGAACATTCAGTGTCAGTGAGTTGTTATCATGTGGGACACGATCAGGAAAGGTTGTTGCTGATATTTAATAAACAATAAACAGCGGTTTCAAGGCGGGAACACACACAGACACACAGACACACAGACACACACACACACACACACACACACACACACACACACACACACACAGACACACACACACACACACACACACACACACACACACACACCACAAACACCTACCTCCTCCTCCTTGGGGAAGATCTTCTGGCGGAAGCTGACTGGCTTCTTGTTGTCGTCCACCTCGTAGTCTTCTTCATTCATCCACTCGTTGAAGGCGTCGGTGTCTAAAACCCACTTGGCATGGACCTGAGAGGGAAGGAGACCGTTGTTCAACGACAGTTTGTTATTCTGTTTATCCGACTAGAATCTAATCATGCCGTCACGCTGCCGCCCTGATGTTCCTTTATTGTTTCACCCAATAGAATGAACTCATATAGCCCCAAAAGTTAAGACATTAGAAATGATTAAACTTAACAAAATGTCACAAAGTAGCACCATTTAGGTAGCAGTGGCTCCCTGAATGCTTCTCTTTGGAACTAAACTTAATTTTAACTTTTGAGCATCAAAGCCTTGCTCTGATTTAAAGATGTTCGACTTGCTAAAGGTTCCTTCTCTTGTGCTCCTTGTTGCTCACCTTCCACGGTCTGTCGGTGTTGGGCGGGTCCTCCACGTCTCCATCCACCTCACTGATTGACACCCAGGTATCATAGCTGACAGAGAACAAAAACATGAATGAACCGACATGCTGTCTACAAGACTAAAAACACAGGAGTGAGAGAGATTTTGTGATTGGCTATAAAAAGAATCATTTGTTTATCAAAATACTAAAATACGAGGGGTCTCTAAAATCAATTATTTGTAACTAAAATGTATTTTTAAGAGTTTACAGCCTTTTTCATTATTCAAACAAAAAATATGAAAAATAAAATGAACATTCAGTAATGCAAAAATCTGGATTATATAAACACATAGCACTGTTTCCTATAATTACATGAGAAAATCTGAGTAAAAGTCAATTTGCTGCCTCAAAAATACATAAAACGTCATGAAACTTAAATGTTTAGTCCCTTCAGAAGAGCCGTCTTTTCTTTAAACGCCGGCTACAGTCATCTAAATGAGTGTGAAGAGCGTCTCTGCTCACCTGTCTGGGGACAGACCCCAGTGAACCAGCACCTGCTTGTCTTTCCTCACGACCGGACGAAGCCACTCTTCTGCGACACACACAAACCAATGCTGACATATACACATTGACCAACTATACACATTACTGAGTCATACATAAACAGATCTAGTATTACAAAAAGATCGATAACAAGATGACCAGTCGAACTTTTGCTTACAATTTGATGTTGTTCGTTATCGTTTCACTGTAATTTTGCACGACTCGCTTTATGTCATTGCGACAATAATTAAAACGCTGGTTTTAAGTTTTAAATATTAAGAAAGAGAGAGAAAAGTATTCCCAAATATTATGGGGTTAGGTATTGATTAGTGGTGGATTTAATGATAATAATCTTTCACTTCAACCGTTGCTTTCCTCTCCTGCTGACACGATGCAGATGATGAAGTGTTATTTCACTGCATCCACAGACAATCGCCAAAAACTAGACAATGTTGACACCAGAGACTGTCTGTGTGTCCGTGTGTGTGTGTGTGTGTGTGTGTGTGTGTACCCAGCTAGCTG
This sequence comes from Cebidichthys violaceus, assembly GCF_023349555.1. Lineage (NCBI taxonomy): Eukaryota > Metazoa > Chordata > Actinopteri > Perciformes > Stichaeidae > Cebidichthys > Cebidichthys violaceus. The sequence goes on along the minus strand of NW_027176927.1, from coordinate 561,378 downwards.
CTATACGAGTGCAGCAGATTGGACACTAGGCCACGAGACACCAGACCAAAGCTTCGTTTATTCTCGCACGTGGCGCCGTAGCGCGAGCCTCTGTTTGTACGGAGGCGTCTATACTCCGTGTGCTGCATTATTATTCTCCGAAGCGCCAGAGAAACAAAATGTACTGTGAAGAATCAAAGAGACAACGAGTGAAACCCAGAGATATGTCCACGGACTGTAGGTGTAACCGGCAAAAAGCCACAAACCAACCTCCGCAACCTCCTCCTTCGAATGATCCCTCGACATGTAAATAGTGTTCTCATCGGTGAACCGTAACAACGCCATTGACTGCTAACGTTTAGCCAACGAGCTAAAAGGTGGTTAAAACTCTCGCATACCGACGTCGAGTGTAGCTTAGCCTCCCACATACGAAACAATCGACCGAAACATTTTAATCCATTTTGTTTTTGTGACTCTTTATAGCTCGTTAGCTAGCTAGCTCTCCATTAGTGATTGCCTGCCTGCATGTCTCGATGGCTCCTGTGCTGCTCATGTCCCTGTTTTCTGCATGAACAGTGGAGAAGCACGGCCGGGTCTCGCTGCCTCCGTCTCTCCCCTCGGACACAAACAGACACACACCTCGCTCTTTCTTTCAGCTCACACACACACACTGATGTTAAAAGCTGCTCAAATGGAGCCGTTTCTGACGAACATATCCATTTTTGACCGATTCCCCAGTTTGGCATCGATGTAGCCTCATCCAAGACTCTTTTATCGATTGTATTGACCTAATCTGTGAGTTACAGACAATCCAACCGTACCTTCTTCTTGTTGGGATGGAGTGGGGTAAATGTGGTGGGTGGCCTTTGACTTGTCATCAGTAATGGAGCCCTGAGAGGACGAAGTGGAGAAAATAATGAACAACCACCAAAGAGACGTTAGAAAGAACCCTTTCTCCACTTCACTGATACGTAATGTAGTCGTCTAGTTTGAGGTAGTAAGTTCGGGCTCACCTGGTGCCTCTTGATGATGTCTTTGAGCTTACTGGCTTGTTTCTGCTCGATGTCCGGCGACAGGAAGACGGTTGGTCGAGTCAAGCAGTTGTTCTAAAAGCAACAGAAACAACATTTTTTTCATCCCAAAAATGTCTGTAAAAGAAGATAACTGCTCATCTATCGATGTATCCATGCAGCTTGGCTTAGTTAAAACGGCGTAGAAGTTATTACTAGTTAATAAATTATGACGGTTAGAGTAAAAAAAAAGAAAAAAAAAGAAAAAAAAAAAAAAAGTGTCGTACCTGGACCAAGTTCTTCTCTACATTTAAGAACATTTCCACGTTCCTGTCCATCCGGGAAGGATTCTGCAGGTCAAATCTACGCCTGGGAGTGGTTGACAAAGAAGAGCAAGACATGCAATGAGATGTGGAAGCAGCAGTACAGTACAAACAGCTCCAACGCAGACTTTTGTGAAAAAAACAAACAGAGGGAACGTGTAAAAGCGGGAGCTTCTTTGTCCCGACAAAGCCATCTGGTTTACATGTCGGGACTACGCGAGTGTTAAAGGTTATGGTCAACACGTCTTTCTATGAAAGTTGCCACAAGTCGACTCACCATCCCTGCTCGCTCTTGAACTTGTAGACCGACCCCAAGATGTGACAGAGAGCGCCACCTGCCTTGAAATCCAGGAAACACTTGGCCTGAAGACAGAAGAGTTACAATGAGGACGTGACACGTCTGCACGCAGGGAGCTAGGAGTTGTAGAAATGCTGGAGAAATTTGAAAATGTGTTTTGCTTACGGGTAGCTTGGTGAGAGCGGGGTTGTTGACCCTGCGTCCAAATGCGTCTTCCTGGAACTGCAGCAGCTGGACCACCAGACCCGCCAAGGATTTACTGGAGGGGGAGTCATTCTGGACAGACTGGGACCAGACGGAACAAAAACGTTTATTAAAACACACCCCAGTGAAACACACACACACACACACACACACACACACACACACACACACACACACACACTGTGTTGTTTGGGACAAACAACACAGTGCACTACTCCAATGTCAATAATGAAAGGGATGTACAGTATGTCACCTTTAAATAGAAATGTCACAATAACGACAAACGATGTTGCTATTAAAGAAATATATGTATATGTATATATGTATATGTGTATATATATATATATTTTTATCCTTTATTTATGTTGGGGTTATAATGATTATTATAATGATATTTATCTTATTTAAGATTGCTTAAAATGTGTGGTGAAAAGTGTTTCCAGTATGTTTTAGTGACATTTGAAGAGTTTTTTTAAAAACATGTTATGATAATTATCTGGATAATATCGTGAATCGCAATTTTTTGGGGGCCGGGATAATCGTGACATGAAACTACTTCCTGTCTATCTGAGTACAACAATTATTCACGTGTTCAAGTAATCTATCAATCAATATGTTTGACTAATCAATTCAATTAATAAAACAAAAACTGTGACAAATACCATCCTCTAGTAACAAGATCCCCAAAACATGTCTTGAAAAAAATGGGAATTTACTACAAAGAACAAAACTGTACGTGTGTGTGTGTGTGTGTGTGTGTATTTTTAATTTAAAATGGGTGTGATGTTGCCATGATCATAGCCAATATACAGGCACCCACTGAAACAACAACACCAAGAGCTTGCGTTGAGACGTTTAAGCAAAGTAGATATTTTGCTGTCACAGGTCCTGCCATCTACCAAATCTCAAACATACATGACTTTATCATCATGGCCACAGATACACTTCCACACTTAGCATAGAGCTACAATGCTGCAAGGGGGACATTGTGATAACATCTCTCGCTATGAGAAAATAGGACAAGCCAAACTAAAACAGAGGGAAAAGCTCACATACGCCTCGGTCTATTTATAACAAGGAGACCCACTTCCTGACTTAAACAGCCAACTTGCATGTGATATCATATAAACAAACTCAAACCAAGCATCTGGGTTAGCATCTCTGCAGAAGCATGTTTACATGTTTTAGTCTCGGGTGTGTTTCTCTGTGTAGGAAACGCAACTACGTCTCTCATTTAGATCCATCCCAATTAAATGTATTATTTCTTCAACATAATCAGCTAAAAGCGTGTCAGTGGATTTGAGAGAGAGAGAGAGCATGAAGAGACAGGAGGACCACTCTTTGTTTGGCTAACTTAGCGGAGGCTGCACAGTCTGGTATGCTGCTGTGTTGACAGAACTGACAACAATGTAATTGAGCATGATTAAAAAAGGGAAAACTAGTATATATTTTGCTTTAATTTTGATTGATTGCACGGTGTCCCGTGACTGCCATTTCATTAGCTTCTCGGGCCTTTTTAAAGCCAATGCTCATAATAAGGGAGTTTCGCTGCAATGTTATCAACTGAGAGAAGTTGCACATATCAGCTGAACAACGTCAGTAGCTGCAACGTCCCATCTGGCTCTTTGTTTGTCAACATTTTCGCCCCGTAGTGTTATTATTAACGGCACTGACGCGGCAGTTAGCTAGCTAGCTAGCTAGCTATCCGGGGGCTAACCAATAGATAAAACAGCTTCACCACAGTATAGTTAAGAGTCTGTGTAATTTGAGGGGTGCTAACACGAACATGTGCTAACCTTTAATTAACAAAGACACGTTTGTATAAGCGGCCTAAACTATAACGTTAGTGAGTTTTGTTGTGGCAGAAGCTAGCTAGGATAGCTAGCGCCCCCCATTGTGCCAGCAGGGACGCGGGCCGTCATAGAGAATCAATGGAGATCCAGCTAGCTAGCTGCTAGCTCACCTTCTTGTAGTGCTTTCCGATCCACTGCCGCACCGTCTCGAACTGGGATATGGTCTCTGAACTTTCCCAGAATTTCGTAGACGGACCGCCGTCCTTCTTTCGTCCCACTGCGGTCCCGCCGCCGCCGACCGGGCCGGTGGCCGGTCCGCCTGAGCCCGTTCCGCCTGCCGTTGTACCCGCCGCCGTCGCCATTGTTGTGTGTGTTTTTTTTGTTTGTGTCCGCTGCGTTGTCTCTTTCTCCTCCACGGCGTCCGCTCACCATGCAAGTTTTCGAATGATGTTGCGCAGCCGCAAACGTGTTGATGTTTGAGTCTCGCGAGTCTTAATATTAGAGGGCTTGTGGGAGATGTAGGCAAACTTACACGTTGGCCTTTATGTATGGAAGCTTAAACAATTTTTTTTCCGCCCAACCCTCCTTTTTCAATTATTTTTTTACGCCAGCAAAAACAATAAAAATACTTAAAACGTTCTCAATTTGTTCTTCCTATTTGAACACATACAAGGGCACACGTTCCATGGTCTATCACTAATATCACACTGTTCACACGCAATGATTCTCTAGTTTTGTTATATTACTGTGGACCTATTCTCTCGTCCTTTGTCCTCTTGTGGTTTTACACTTCATTGTTTGTTTTCTTTTTCAGCATCAGTAATTATTCCTAACAATGCAAAGTACACGCGTTGTCTAATCAGACCAGGACGCTGTGCCATATATGATCCACCTAGGAGCTTATCAACAACATGAGTATCTGTAATTTTCTTGTTTTATCTCTGTGTTTATCTGACCTGGAAACACAATCATATTTATTCGAGAATTGACAGTAATCAGCAAGAACACGTGGCATATTTCTTTCAAACAAAAGGTAGTTTATAAAGCAAAACACATAAAAAGAATTGAACTTTAGCACGACTTTCTTGTTTGTCAGCGAATATCAGAGTCTTCCTGGCTGCAGAGAGTTTGTGCTTCTGACCATCCAAGACCAGGAAGTGGAGCAGGTTTACACCATCTCCTCTTTTCTGAAATCTCTATCATCAGAAAAAGGATCACTGGAGACTTTTTTCACGAGGCAAACTGAGAAATATAGGTTATTGAGAGAAGGGATGCTTCAGATAAGGCTTCGGTGGAATCCATGCCTTTTCTATTCTGGTCAAATTCAGCCTGGGCACCACAGCAAAAGAGAAAAATCAGATGGACAAAATTGTACACACAACCTTAAAAATCATGGATATTGAGCTGCTCTTTCCCTCTGACACATATGAGAATAAAACTCAGAAGTTTGTACAGAAAATGTTATCTAAACTTGACGCTAGTGTGCAGAATTTCCCCTATTGTTCATATTCTGCACCAGTTAAGTATTTAGCTGAGCTCGAGCTGATTTCATAGTTACACTTCCTTAATAAAAACCTATAATGTGTTATTTCTTTTGTTTGTTTTGTTGCCCTGTTTTTATGTCTCTATGTTTTTTTTATGTTTTAATGAGAAGAGCTGTTGATGTGACTTTAAAGTATTTTATTGTGAATCTATTAATTAAAAAAGTGGCACCAGACAGAAACAAAGGAATCACATTTGCCTTATCTACAAGGACAAAGTCGTCTGTGGTAAATCATCAATGACCAACACCATGCGCCGTGATAAGAGGTGCACATAAATATCCCTGTGTGGTCCCCATCAAGTCATATTCACCAACAAAACACAAACAGCGGCTCCTCGTCTTCTTCTGAGTTTATTTCGCAAGTCAAGGTATGTGGTTGTAGTTGAGTAAAGCTTTTAAATACAAAGTCTGGAGGATCATTTCATTTTGGACAGCCAAGGCTACACATGCAGTTTCTTATTTGCCACCAGTTATTTATTTTATAACAGTTACTTCATTTTTATGCACTTTGGATATCTAACTTCTGGAACAACAACCGGTATTAATGATGACAATATTTATTCCTTCAGTGTAATTCATTGACTGTTTTTTTTTTGTCTCAACCAGAACAATGAAACACAGTTCAGTTCTGCCTTTGCTGCTTCTTCTGGGGACGTGTTCAGCTTACACCTATCGTAAGTAAGATCCGGCTATATTTGTGATATATTAAAGTCTCCCATGACCTGGCTAGAACTGCTTCAAGTGCTACATTTAGAAACAATAAGAGATGATATAATCGGACTGAATGGTTGGGTTCACATTATTGCACATATGAGGCAGTAAATATGAAGTGTTGATATTGCACATACTGTGGTATCTGTCCGTCACACACAGCTTTTCCATTAAGAAAAGCCTTCAGTGCCGTTCTTTGCTCTCCTTTCAGTGAAGAAATGCTCACCAGTTCGGATACAACTGATGCTATTGCAGCATCCACGCTAACCTCTTTAGGCCGCCATTGTTGTTTTGAACAGTCGCCTCTCCGTGTCGTCTCACACACACATCTATGCCACGGCCATAGCTCCTCCCAAAACGCTAATTGGTCTGGACACAAGCACATTACTTGAAGCCTGACAACGTGAATATTTGTGTGATGTGTGATCCCGCGATTCTCGTGGCATCGCAAGAATCCGGCTGCCCTGCAAGGTAACGGGAAAATAAATAATTAGTTGAGTGTCATCTGCATAGCTAAGACAGGGAACGCCATGGGAGTGAATAACAGAGCCAAGTGACTAGTTGTAAAGAGAAAAGAGGAGGAGACCCAGAACTAAACCCTGAGGGACCCCAGAGGGACCCCAGTGGTGACGCAACAAGGTTCAGACACAGATCTTCTCAAGGTGACCCTGTAAGTGCGGTCCTGACGTATAACCAGGTGTTTTAGAAAGAGGTTTGTTAATTTATATTTAACATTTTTCCATCAAACATTTCTACGTGTATTTCATCCGTCTCACTCACAGAGAACGTGGCCTTGCGTGGAAAAGCGACCCAGTCGGACCGTCCTGTGGAACCTTTGGGAGCTGCTTACAATGCTATCGATGGAAATCGTGATTCTAACTTCTTCGCTGGATCCTGCAGCCACACTGTTGAACAGACCAACCCCTGGTGGAGAGTGGACCTGCTGGAGTCCTACATCGTCACCTCCGTCATCGTCACCAACAGAGGAGACTGCTGCGAGGACTTCATCAACGGGGCGGAGATTCACGTCGGCAACTCTTTAAGAGACAACGGTGCCGCAAACCCAGTGTGAGTGAACGTAATGACTTCTTAAATACAATGTTTCATTTACAATTCAAGGAAATTGTTTAGTCAATCACTAAGTGATAGCAACACTCATTGAACATGTGAGAAATACTGCCTCTATATTCGTTCTCCAGCAAGTTAAGTGTTGGTATTATTTCCTATTTTATATTGCTGTATACCTGTCAAGCACCCCACTTATAAAACGAATGAATGCACTGCTTCCTCTCTCTGTTCTAGGGCTGGTGTGATTCCTCAAATCCCATTAGGCAGGTCTTTAAAAATCACTTTTACCAGACGTGTGGAGGGACGTTATGTGACTGTGCTGCTACCTGGTTCAAAAAGAATGCTTACATTCTGTGAAGTGGAGGTCTACGGGTACCGTGCCCCAACTGGTGAGAACTGAACATGAGGCTGAAGCCACACGAGATTTTCTAAATGATGCCAACGCGTAATTTTCTATACAGCCGAGGTCACACCAGAGTTTCAACTGCATTCCTTTGAATGAAGAAAATAGATGCACGCACTTCCTGTTATTAATAAATCTCTTCTTTGCAAAGTTGTATATACAGTAATTGAGCGAAATTAAGTCTTAACTCTAACATGTAATATATTGAAACTCACCAGCCTATCAATTTTCATTCAGAAAAGTTAAGATTTTCAAATTTGTCATACTGTGGATACTGACACAATTGAGCATTGACACAATTACTACTGCTAGCTGCTGCTGCATCCTGTAAGTTTTGCAGTGCCTGACTTTTCCATGTGTTACTGCAGTATCTTCTGGAAAGCTGGAAAATGGCAACAATGTGCAAATAGTGAATTTCAGTTTCAAGACATACACAGACTTTGTTCTGCAGAACGCATCAAGTAAAAGTAATGATCAATTCTAATGTTTGCAAATGTGTTCTTTATGCAGGAGAGAACTTGGCACTCCAAGGAAAAGCCACACAGTCGTCACTGCATGGCACAGGCATCGCAAATAACGCCATAGATGGAAATCGTGCCACCAAATGGAGCCAGGCTTCTTGTACTCACACGACCCAAGAGTTGAACCCCTGGTGGCGACTGGACCTGGGCAAAACCCATAAAGTGTTTTCTGTCAACATAACCAACTACATAAATCCTAATTTACAACTTGTTGGGGCTGAGATCAGAATTGGAGATTCTTCTGAAAACAATGGCAACAGCAATCCCAGGTAGTTTAATGTCCAATCAACTAAAATATGATTAAAAGTTTGCAAATTATGTATATTTGTAATTGGGGTTTGTTTGAAACAACACATTCATGCACAATACACCTCCACAGCACATCCATGCATTGCTTTCATTGCTGATACCCATTCCATTGTTTGTTTTGTCTTAACTTTAGTTCAATTATGTTCAAGTAAATCTCATGAACCGTTGACGTTGTGGCAAACTGGCCCAGGGAATGTGACAAAGATCACTAGCTGATCACTCAACGAGTTAACAAAGGATGATTTTCTTCCTCTGCTAGGTGTGCTGTGATCTCAAGAATCTCTCCAGGTTTCACCGAAAACTTCCAGTGTAACGGGATGGACGGTCGGTACGTCAACATCGTCATTCCTGGAAGAAGCGAGTCGCTGATCCTGTGTGAGGTGGAGGTGTACGGCTCCAGACTGGATTAGGTACATGATGAATCAACACCTCAGTTCCAACTACCACTCCCAAAGTGCAAAAAAACATCCTATTATCACAGTTACAATTCTGTTCTAACAACTGAGCGGGACAAAAGATTTGATCGAAAACGATGCTTAAATAATCGGCAGACATTTTAGCGTTTCATAGCGGGAAAAGCAAAGGTGTGACATACAATATTAAAGGTATACTATGCACGAATAAATTCTCATTAAAAAGTGATCCTTCTCATTCATCACTCATGACCCAGTAGAAATCCTCAGCCTGTATTTCCTCTTCTTCTTACTAGTGCAGTGACCGTGCAAAAGATGCCTGTTTGGAGCGGGTCAGAAACACAGATTAAACACACTGACCTTACTTGTGTATATATTATAATAATATATTTGTATTGCAGTTAACCTACAGTGACAACAATGTTGTATATGTAGGCCTACATATGATTTTGTATGAACTTTGTACTTTTGTATTTGTTTGGATCATGATTTGTTTTTTAAAGCTGTCGCAGATTAATTTGGCTGAAGTGAAGATTTAAATTTCTAATTCTGAACTTTGTTCTCTCACTGCCAGCATATGAATATTAAGTCACCTTTGATGAAATAAATTGAAGCAAAAAAAACCGGCCTGCCTTAGTTTTTTTTTTCTTTCTTTCTTTTCATTGTACCTGTATTCATTCCACATTGAACCTTTTGTTTTATCTCCTGTTGAGCTTGCTGGGAGGTGTATTTTTTATATTTTCAAGAGTACATTAGAAGTAGTTTGTGTGGAGCAACCTGTTTTGATTTGGTGATATGCAAAACTCCATTTAGAAAACAATAATATGTTTCTATTTCTTGCACTGTGTTAATTGTTGTTTAATGTTTAATTTTATTGTTTATTGTTTAATGTTATGCACCACCTGCCATGACAAATTCCTTGTAAGTGCAACATACATTGGCAATAAACGGATTCTGATTCTGATCTGATTCTGATCTTGTACAATAAAAATACTTTAAAACGTTCTCAATTTGTTCTTCCTATTTGAACACATAGAAGGGCACACGTTCCATGGTCTATCACTAATATCACACTGATCACACGCAATGATTCTCTAGTTTTGTTATATTACTGTGGACCTATTCTCTCGTCCTTTGTCCTCTTGTGGTTTCACACTTCATTGTTTGTTTTCTTTTTCAGCATCTGTAATTATTCCTAAGAATGCAAAGTACACGCGTTGTCTAATCAGACCAGGACGCTGTGCCATATATGATCCACCTAGGAGCTTATCAACAACATGAATATCTGTAATTTTCTTGTTTTATCTCTGTGTTTATCTGACCAGGAAACACAATCATATTTATTCGAGAATTGACAGTAATCAGCAAGAACAAGTGGCATATTTCTTTCAAACAAAAGGTAGTTTATAAAGCAAAACACATAAAAAGAATTGAACTTTAGCACGACTTTCTTGTTTGTCAGCGAATATCAGAGTCTTCCTGGCTGCAGAGAGTTTGTGCCTCTGACCATCCAAGACCAGGAGGTGGAGCAGGTTTACACCATCTCCTCTTCTCTGAAATCTCTATCATCAGAAAAAGGATCACTGGAGACTTTTTTCACGAGGCAAACTGAGTGTTAGAGAAATTCACTCGAAGCCGATGTAAAAGTAATTATCACAGGACATGTATTCTTGCAAGAAGGAGACAGAGTTGAAACACATACAAGTCATGTATCAAGGCTGCTCAGAGGTCTGTCTCTGAGTCTCTGATATTTATACTTCGGATAACACACAAGTGCGTTTGCACAGAATCATTTGTATAACGCTACGTAGCATGTCTTGAACTCGCCCCTTCCGCACAAGCAAATGTCTTCTTGACGTTTAGTAAGATATACAATTGTTCCTTACAGAAGTCACAGTGACTGCTAAACAAGGAACCTCTGAGGATAACAAGTGTGAAGAGACTTCACACAGTAGCCACAGACTTCACGGAGCCTTGTATGTTAAACAATAAGAATTGGTCATTCTAAAAGTTATTTTTCTCCAACATTTCCCTCCTGTTTATATAAAGTATAACTACTAGATCAAAAATAAAAATAAATGAATGAATGTCCAATCAAACTAGTAATAAATGAATGCATAAAAACAAAACATCAAAAACAATAAAGAAAGAATATAATCAAAAACACACGTATTTTTGATGTCGTACGGATTATCTTAAGCGTAACATTTTAGGAATGTCTTCACAAATATGCTGTGTACTGTCGCTTCCCAGCCCCTCATCACCTTGGTTGGAAATCTGTAAGTACACAGAGTCTGTTTATTCATTTCAACATCAATTCATCACTGTATTAGCCCTCTCAACATGGTATGAAAATACAATCACAATGAACCAAACATTTTGTAGCCCCCTCCTGTTCTTCACCAGCCAGCAACACGTCTTGACCCCTCTACCGTATTGTTGCCCACCAAAATAGTACTGATTCAAACCCTGCAGTGTTTGATTTCCCCTAGGGACCCCAATGTCATCTATGTACACAGACTGACTGAAACTGCCAGTTGGCGCTGACCTTTTATGGTCGTGATCTGTCTCTAGGAGGTTACGCAGGGAGGCGCCATCCATAGGCAATGCTTAAAATGGCCTCACCACGGTGCCAACGCACACGTTTCACTCCACTGCTCAGACCGATGTCTCTTACCTCCACAGAACCACTAGGTGTCAGCCCTGGGCATCGTCCATATCCATCAGTCGTCTGTGTGATGTTTTACATAAATTTGTACCATTTCAAGGTTTGAAACAGAGTGGTACTTTGTTTTAACAGTTGGAAACAGATAGTGCAGAGTGACACAATCGTTGCTACTAGGCGGTTTGAGGAGGAGAAAACAATCTGTAAGGCACATTTGAAACCTGTTGGATCATTTTCTGGTGTCAGGCGGAACGGAATTGTTCCCAGCGTGTAATGTTAGTGTGGTTGAATTCTGTTTTATTAACCCCCTCTGAGCGTGTTAGTATCTTCACTGGTCAGACAAGCGGCCTTAGAGACTTTCACCTCCCTGTTACTCCAGACTCACCCAGAGGGAACAGGTCCCTGCAATTAAGAGTTATCAGTGAGGTCTATTTTATGCAGACAATTGGTTGGAATTTTTTTTTTCTTTTTACAGTGAAGTCCCTCCCACCTCGGTACATTCCAAGTTTTCCATGACCTTGTGCGTGGACTTTTTATGAGTCCTCCTGAGTGGGAGAGACACAATGTAATTTCTCTTCTTTTTAACATTTTTCACATATTCTGATTTAATTGTACCATTTGTTCTTTCAATCAACCCTGCTGACTGTGGGTGATAAGAATTATTAATTTCATGTTTATTCCAAATACCTCAGTCAAATGTTTTATCACCTTATTTACAAAATGTGTACTATTTTCACAATATTTCATTTCTGGTATTCCAAAACATGGTCAAAATTTTTTGCTACTGTAATAGCATCTAGTGTTTTGGCTGGAAATACCTCTATCCATTGATCAATTATTGTCAAACAATATGTCTTCCCTTCACATTGGTTTAATTCAATGAAATCCATGCAAATGTGTTGAAATGGATATTCTAGTTCTGGTAATTTACCCCTAGCTGGTCTTTGCTGCCCCTGAGGATTATGTTTCGCACATACAGTACATGCTAGAAATTTTTTTTTTTTAGTAGTTTGGAAAGTCATACGCTGTTGCAACCCTGCTTATCATAGATACCATCCTCCCTTTTGAGCCATGGTCTCGCCCATTGGCTCAAATAGAGCCGTATATCTATATAAGGTCTTAGGTAATATTAGTTTGCCCTCAGGCCATTCCCAGAACCCATTGTTGTCTATTTTGCAGTTTTGTTTTATCCAAAAAGTTTTTTCTTGCTGTGGAGCATTTATTTGCATGTCTTTTAAGATTTCATGATCTAAATGTTGTACTTCAAAAGAAAGTTTGGTCATAAGGTTGGTTGATGTCACCATCTCTCTATTTTATTTTATTTTTACTGTTGAGCGAACACATGTACGCATGAGTATGCACAGTTACTATCTGTATAGATGGTGACGACCTTGTCCTTGTCCTAGTTTGCATGCTTCTGTTAGAGCGTTTAGTTCAGCAGCTTGTGCTGAAGAATGTGATGGTAAAGGTTCAGATTTTAACACTATTATTATTTGTCACTACTGCATATCCCGTTACATTTGTACCATCCAAATTCTTTTACATGAACCATCAACAAACATAGTCATATCTGCATTTTCAAATGGAGTGTCTGTTAAAACCCGTTAAGCCCTAAGCCTTTTTGTAGACCTCTCCTCGATTTTTGTGTATTTTAATAGTTTTGGTATTTTAATAAAGCTGACACTTGTGAAATTTGTTCTAATTTGTAAATATCAGTATATATGTTACTGGTTAAGAGAAAATTAAGATGGAACACAGCACAAATTGAAATTCTTTATCTCCGACTATAAATTAATCCAATTTTGATAAGATATATTTTTTTAATGTTGTAGTTGAAAGCTTTAAACCTCTCCAGATCATAGCCCAATGGGTTGGAAGTCTCTCTGCACAATGTTTTCTTTGATAAAGTGAAGCATTCAAGAGCTAGAGAGATTAGAGTGCAGTGATTTCAGCCGAGGTCAACCAAAATGTCATTTGGTTCCAGCTGTTCCATTGTAATTTTATATAGTATATAATTATATATTTCACTTCTTTTATGACTAATAGTGTTCAATCTATCATATGCAGAAGTTTGGCATCATTTAGAGAGCCTGGATCCTCTCTGAGCCTGTTTATGTCTGTCATCCATGGGATTTTCTCATCTGGCTTCCACTCCAGGTCTCCTAGCTCAGCCTATGGTTGGTCGATTTCAGTCAATGGACCCTCCTTAGAAGCGTCTGAGTCCACAGAATCTAACAAACCCCTCGTGATTTTGATAGACAGAAGCGTTAGCCAGTAGGGAGTAAAACGGTGGCACGTCACCTGAACCGTGCGCACAACTTCGCCGGAATTCACACCCATCTCCCTCACGGTCCCTTTGTTATTGGGCTCTTGTTTCTGCGCGGGGACATTTCAGAGACGCACCGGAAATACGTAGAACTATTGTTGACGGAAATAAGCGGAGATATACAGCAGAACAACGAAAAGGTAAGGAGCTTTGGATGATTTTGAAGGATATTACGCATTGTGTTTCTGGTGTTTGTTTGCTCACAGCCTTGTGAGGGTTTACCGGAGAGGCGATCTGATAGTAGTTCTGGAATCTGTGTCGAATGCTCGTGCTGTTTGATATTTCGGTTGCCTATGCTAACCGTTAGATTTGTTATGCTAACTCGGAGAAGAGCGACTTATGGCTAGAAATACGTGATTTTGTGATAAATCTTTTATTTGCGTACACTATTTGTGTAGAATGGTGTTTGGAGTGTGTAAGAATGTCTTAGATTGTTTGTTTTAAGCAGATTTTGATTTTTTTTTGGGATTTTTTTTTTCATTTTTTTTTCATATTCATAAATACATGCAAATGGTCATTTTTGAACGGTAAATGCTACAGCGGACCCGAAATCGGGGGCGTCGGGCTTAACAGGTGTTAAATCAATTATTGGTAATACACAACTCTCAGTTTCAGCAACACAGTCATACATGAAAGGTGTCTTGCAGGTGACATGTAAGTTATTTTGTTTTGCAGAATTAGAACTGCAACTGCATGTGATACTTTTAGTGTTAAAGGTAAATACCATTAAAGCTCCATCTGCTTCAGGTGTCCAGCACAATATGTCATGTGCTGCCATAGGTTTATCATCAATCAACTTTGATAAAGGTTCAGTTAATTCAGCGTAATTAGGAACCCAATTTTTTACAGAAATTAGTCATTCCTTTAAATGACATCATTTGTCTTTTTGTTTGAGGTTGGTGCTTTGAGAATGGCTTCTTTTCTTCGTCTAGTGACCTGCCATCCTTAGATAAATCATAACCCAAATATTTTACTTTTTCCTTGCAGAGCTGGAGTTTGTTTTTGCTTACTTTATGACCTTGTTCACAGAGGAACTTTAGCAACGCAAGAGTGTCCTCTTTGCATTGTTGTTGTTGTGTCTTAGAGCATATCAAAATGTCATCAACATAAAGTAAGATTTGACTTCCCCCAGTTGGCTCGAATTTAGCTCTGTTAGCTGCCATCATTTGAGAAAAGATGGTAGGATTTTCACAATACCCTTCTATTATAAGTGTACTTTTCCCCTTTGAATTGAAAAGCAAACCAGAATTGACAATTTTTATGCACTAGTATTGAGAAAAATGCATTAGCTAAATTTATCACAGTCATGAAGAGTTTTCTCTCTTCTGGCTGCAGTGATCACACCACTCCTGTAATCTTATCCTAGCCGTTGTTCTGTTAAAGAATGTCTCTGCATATTCTTATCTGGCCCTGGAGTGTCTGTAGTACATGGCACAATGCATGTCTTCAATTTATTGTTTTTGTACAGTCTGAGGAGCTGTTTTATCAACTTTTTCTTTAACTCCTGTGTACTTTTTGTACAGATCAAAACTGTAGTAATAATTTGGTGAGATACAACAGTCAATCGTTTATTCAAATCACTTTCATTCTCTTTCTAACAGGTTAACTGGATAGTTTTTCGTTGATCGCACAAATTTCTGTTTTGTCTGTCAGCCCGTTTTTGGATCTTATGATCATTTCATTAGTTGTTGTTTTTTTTCTTCTGAGGTTAAGATAACAGATTTGCATGCTCCGGAATCACACAAAAATACCATTTCACACCCTTCTATCATCAAATCACAAATGTTTTTTCTTCCTGCATCAAACACAATTTTTATTTGATCTAATTCTAATATTTCTATCTTTATTGTTCACCTTTAGTTTGTGTCTGTGTATCAGTGTGTGTGCGTGCTTTTACATGACCTGATCTGTCTGATGAATGCGTTGTCCAGACGTCCCCCTCCTCCGATGTCCCACTCCTCCTGCTCCTTTTTTCCTGCCACAGACATCCACTCCGCCTGTCGAATCCTCCTGCCTCTCCTCCTCTCTCTCTTTATCCTCTGCTCCGTCCACGGAAGCCTCCACGTCTTTGATTATCTCGGAAATACACATTAGAACAAACAGGTTCAGATATTTCATCAAATCTTCATATTCAAATAGCATCATTTTGTTTCCCTTTTTTACTTTGATGGTTACGCTGCAACACTGTTGCTGCATATTCAACATATATAATACTGGTGGGTGTTGCTCACCGTATTCTGTGCCTGATCTGGTGGATGCTGGCTTGTAGAGTGGTCCGCCAAAAGTCTCTCATGACCCTTGTCAGTCCCGTCACAAGCTCAGTTGCTGTTGTTTCTGCGTTTTGTCTGAGCACCTCTGGGACAGTGCAGGAGGGAGAGAGTGGAGAGAGGTTTCCGGAGGATCAGGCTGCTGGGCCCGTGAAGTTTGAATCTCCACGGGCTGGAATGTCTGGAGGGGAGACAGAGGGTGGGCGGACATACAGAGGAGGCCACCTTCCTCACACTATTCACACAAATCAGGAGAATTAGTCACATTATTTTCACAGTTTTCGTAATTGTCTTGTAGTCGTTTCAGTCTGTTTTTCCCTACTCCCTTTTTGCTCTCTTGCGCCTCCTTTAACCACATTTTTGCTTCGATTAAACCTTCTTTCTTTTCTTTCCCTGCATTTCCCTTTCACTGTTTTTCTATCTTGTCAATCAACAGTTGACATCCCGTGTTCGTCAGTTTTTCATCTTCATGTACTTTATTTCTCCCTTTAAAGTCTCATCTTTATTGCCTTTCGTTTTTGAACCCATCTTTTATTTAGTATAGTTATTTATTATTTTGATCTAAAAAGAAGATGAAGCTCTTTTTGTTATTTGTACAAATAGTTACCGATAGTTGCAAAATAAAATCTCTTTTGTTCACTAATTGAGTTTAGGCTTCCCAGAAACCAAGGCTTACGAAACCTAATAAACTTTTAAATTCCCAGAATTTCAGGTGTTTATCAAACCCATTGATAGCTTTTTAGATTGTTAGTCTCAGGTGTACATCACTCCTATTGATAGCTTTTTGGATTTTCAATCCCAGGTGTACATCACTCCCAATTTAGCTTTTTAGATTTAATTTTGTAAATCTTAAAGATCCAATTATTCAATTCAATAGCTCAAACTACTTCTTTTAAGATTGTAAGTCTTAAGAATGCTAGTTTTACCTGTAATGATTCTTCTACTGGCTCGGTTCACAAAAAGGATCTCGTCACTCCGTCTCCTCTACAGCAGAATCCTGGCCTCCAAAATGCCAAGTACTCTCGTGTGAGAATAGGGCGGAGGTCTTTGTCAGGAGTCCTAAACTCCCCTGTGCACAGTTTCAGGTTCAAAAGCTGAAGAGAAGTGGAGGTATTGAGATCCGGCTCGAAGGACCAAGTTATGTTAGAGAAATTCACTCGAAGCCGATGTAAAAGTAATTATCACAGGACATTTATTCTTGCAAGAAGGAGACAGAGTTGAAACACATACAAGTCATGTATCAAGGCTGCTCAGAGGTCTGTCTCTGAGTCTCTGATATTTATACTTCGGATAACACACAAGTGTGTTTGCACAGAATCATTTGCATAAAGCTACATAGCATGTCTTGAACTCGCCCCTTCCGCACAAGCAAACGTCTTCTTGACGTTTAGTAAGATATACAATTGTCCCTTACAGAAGGTCACAGTGACTGCTAAACAAGGAACCTCTGAGGATAACAAGTGTGAAGAGATTTCACACAGTAGTCACAGACTTCACGGAGCCTTGTATGTTAAACAATAAGAACTGGTCATTCTAAAAGTTATTTTTCTCCAACATTTCCCTCCTGTTTATTTAAAGTATAACTACTAGATCAAAAATAAAAATAAATGAATGAATGTCCAATCAAACTAGTAATAAATGAATGCATAAAAACAAACTTTTTTCACGAGGCAAACTGAGAAATATAAGTTATTGAGAGAAGGGATGCTTCAGATAAGGCTTCGGTGGAATCCATGCCTTTTCTATTCTGGTCAAATTCAGCCTGGGCACCACAGCAAAAGAGAAAAAGCAGATGGACAAAATTGTACTCACAACCTTAAAAATCATGGATATTGAGCTGCTCTTTCCCTCTGACACATATGAGAATAAAACTCAGAAGTTGGTACAGAAAATGTTATCTAAACTTGACGCTAGTGTGCAGAATTTCCCCTATTGTTCGTATTCTGCACCAGTTAAGTATTTAGCTGAGCTCGAGCTGATTTCATAGTTACACTTCCTTAATAAAAACCTATAATGTGTTATTTCTTTTGTTTGTTTTGTTGCCCTGTTTTTATGTCTCTATGGTTTTTTTATGTTTTAATGAGAAGAGCTGTTGATGTGACTTTAAAGTATTTTATTTTGAATCTATTAATTAAAAAAGTGGCACCAGACAGAAACAAAGGAATCACATTTGCCTTATCTACAAGGACAAAGTCGTCTGTGGTAAATCATCAATGACCAACACCATGTGCCGTGATAAGAGGTGCACATAAATATCCCTGTGTGGTCCCCATCAAGTCATATTCACCAACAAAACACAAACAGCGGCTCCTCGTCTTCATCTGAGTTTATTTCGCAAGTCAAGGTATGTGGTTGTAGTTGAGTAAAGCTTTTAAATACAAAGTCTGGAGGATCATTTCATTTTGGACAGTCAAGGCTACACATGCAGTTTCTTATTTGCCACCAGTTATTTATCTTATAACAGTTATTTCATTTTTATGCACTTTGGATATCTAACTTCTGGAACAACAACCGGTATTAATGATGACAATATTTATTCCTTCAGTGTAATTCATTGAATTCATTCATTCATTCATTCATTCATTTTTTTTTTTGTCTCAACCAGAACAATGAAACACAGTTCAGTTCTGCCTTTGCTGCTTCTTCTGGGGACGTGTTCAGCTTACACCTATCGTAAGTAAGATCCGGCTATATTTGTGATATATTAAAGTCTCCCATGACCTGGCTAGAACTGCTTCAAGTGCTACATTTAGAAACAATAAGAGATGATATAATCGGACTGAATGGTTGGGTTCACATTATTGCACATATGAGGCAGTAAATATGAAGTGTTGATATTGCACATACTGTGGTATCTGTCCGTCACACACAGCTTTTCCATTAAGAAAAGCCTTCAGTGCCGTTCTTTGCTCTCCTTTCAGTGAAGAAATGCTCACCAGTTCGGATACAACTGATGCTATTGCAGCATCCACGCTAACCTCTTTAGGCCGCCATTGTTGTTTTGAACAGTCGCCTCTCCGTGTCGTCTCACACACACATCTATGCCACGGCCATAGCTCCTCCCAAAACGCTAATTGGTCTGGACACAAGCACATTACTTGAAGCCTGACAACGTGAATATTTGTGTGATGTGTGATCCCGCGATTCTCGTGGCATCGCAGGAATCCGGCTGCCCTGCAAGGTAACGGGAAAATAAATAATTAGTTGAGTGTCATCTGCATAGCTAAGACAGGGAAAGCCATGGAAGTGAATAACAGAGCCAAGTGACTAGTTGTAAAGAGAAAAGAGGAGGAGACCCAGAACTAAACCCTGAGGGACCCCAGTGGTGACGCAACAAGGTTCAGACACAGATTTTCTCAAGGCGACCCTGTAAGTGCGGTCCTGACGTATAACCAGGTGTTTTAGAAAGAGGTTCGTTAATTTATATTTAACATTTTTCCATCAAACATTTCTACGTGTATTTCATCCGTCTCACTCACAGAGAACGTGGCCTTGCGTGGAAAAGCGACCCAGTCGGACCGTCCTGTGGAACCTTTGGGAGCTGCTTACAATGCTATCGATGGAAATCGTGATTCTAACTTCTTCGCTGGATCCTGCAGCCACACTGTTGAACAGACCAACCCCTGGTGGAGAGTGGACCTGCTGGAGTCCTACATCCTCACCTCCGTCATCGTCACCAACAGAGGAGACTGCTGCGAGGACTTCATCAACGGGGCGGAGATTCACGTCGGCAACTCTGTAAACACCGATGCCGCAAACCCAGTGTGAGTGAACGTAATGACTTCTTAAATACAATGTTTCATTTACAATTCAAGGAAATTGTTTAGTCAATCACTAAGTGATAGCAACACTCATTGAACATGTGACATGTGCTGTGTGAAATACTGCTTCTATACTCGTTCTCCAGCAGGTTAAGCGTTGGTATTATTTCCTATTTTATATTGCTGTATACCTGTCAAGCACCCCACTTATAAAACGAATGAATGCACTGCTTCCTCTCTCTGTTCTAGGGCTGGTGTGATTCCTCAAATCCCATTAGGCAGGTCTTTAAAAATCACTTTTACCAGACGTGTGGAGGGACGTTATGTGACTGTGCTGCTACCTGGTTCAAAAAGAATGCTTACATTCTGTGAAGTGGAGGTCTACGGGTACCGTGCCCCAACTGGTGAGAACTGAACATGAGGCTGAAGCCACACAAGATGTGATTTTCTAAATGATGCCACTGCTTCATTTTCTATACAGCCGAGGTCCCACCTTGAACTGCAATTATTTGAATGAAAAAAATGAGCAAAATGCAGGCACTTCCTGTGACTAAAAGATCTCTCCTTTGCAAAGTTGTATCTATTGAAGCTAAATGTTAACTCTAACATAGAGAGACTCCCTTTGAGAAAGATTGAACGTCTTAAAAAATATGTATTGCCGATATAAATTGCTAAATCGAAAGAAGACAGTTTCTCAAAGGGTACTGGGATTCTGGATAGTTTGCACATGTTTTATACATACAACACAATGTACACATTTACTTCTGCTAAATGCCTTCAAGTTTTGCACCACTGATTAAATAGTTGTTAATTTAATGTCAATCAGGAGAAAAAAGTAATATGATGAAAATACAAATATTTAATACAAACAGACTTAATGATAAAGTCTTGACAGAGTCTATGGCACTTAGACTCTACAGGAAGACTTGTAATCGAGGGGTGTCTGCCCTGTGCAGGAGCAATATAACCCACCCCCATGGGATCCAGAAACCGGCGGTGGTGGCTGTTGAAATGATGAATCTGATGAATCTGATTGATCTGCAAAGACTGGGCAGTGATGGGGAGGTGGAGGGGCGCGTGTCGCAGCAACGTGAATGTACAAAAGGCAGAGAGACAATCAGATTTGAAAAGAGACAGCGACAAGTTGATAGAGGACAACAATGCAGGCGTGTCTCTGGGTTTTTGGAAAGATGAGAGCAGGTGATGAGAACAGCTGACACCATGATTGACAACCCCAAACAATGACATCAAGGGAATTTTGAGTGAGAGGAGTGAACGGCAGACGCATGAGAAATAAACTACAGGCCTAAGCATGCAAAAGTATAGTCTTCCAGACTGAACTTAAGCTTTATCTTGTGTTTGCAAATGTGTTTTGTTTGCAGGAGAGAACCTGGCACTCCAAGGAAAAGCCACACAGTCGTCACTGCATTCTACAGGCATCGCAAATAACGCCATTGATGGAAATCGTGCCACCAAATGGAACCAGGCTTCTTGTACTCACACGACCCAAGAGTTGAACCCCTGGTGGCGACTGGACCTGGGCAAAACCCATAAAGTGTTTTCTGTCAACATAACCAACTACGTAGCTCTTCACTTGCAACTTATCGGAGCCGAGATCCGAATTGGAGATTCTTCTGAAAACAATGGCAACAGCAATCCCAGGTAGTTTAATGTCCAATCAACTAAAATATGATTAAAAGTTTGCGAATTATGTATATTTGTAATTGGGGTTTGTTTGAAACAACACATTCATGCACAATACACCTCCACAGCACATCCATGCATTGCTTTCATTGCTGATACCCATTCCATTGTTTGTTTTGTCTTAACTTTAGTTCAATTATGTTTAAGTAAATCTCATGAATGGACCGTTGACGTTGTGGCAAACTGGCCCAGGGAATGTGACAAAGCGAGAGTCCATGCAATGGGAAGAGTGAAAATTTAGCTGATCACTCAACGAGTTAACAAAGGATGA
Organism: Cebidichthys violaceus; assembly: GCF_023349555.1. Taxonomy (NCBI): domain Eukaryota; kingdom Metazoa; phylum Chordata; class Actinopteri; order Perciformes; family Stichaeidae; genus Cebidichthys; species Cebidichthys violaceus. The sequence goes on along the minus strand of NW_027176927.1, from coordinate 539,809 downwards.
TTTTCTTCCACTGCTAGGTGTGCTGTGATCTCAAGAATCTCTCCAGGTTTCACCGAAAACTTCCAGTGTAACGGGATGGACGGTCGGTACGTCAACATCGTCATTCCTGGAAGAAGCGAGGAGCTGATCCTGTGTGAGGTGGAGGTGTACGGCTCCAGACTGGATTAGGTACATGATGAATCAACACCTCAGTTCCAACTACCACTCCCAAAGTGCAAAGAAACATCCTATTATCACATTTACAATTCTGTTCTAACAACTGAGCGGGACAAAAGATTTGATCGAAAACGATGCTTAAATAATCGGCAGACATTTTGGCGTTTCATAGTGGGAAAAGCAAAGGCGTTACGTACAATATTAAAGGTATACTATGCACGAATAAACACTCATAAAAAATGATCCTTCTCAATCATCACTCATGACCCAGTAGAAGTGTGTGGCGGTGTCTGTATGGGCAGAGACTCTTTCCTCAGCCTGTATTTCCTCTTCTTCTTACTAGTGCAGTGATGTGCAAAAGATGCCTGTTTGGAGCGGGTCAGAAACACAGATTAAACACACTCTGGTTCACAGGAAAAAACACACTGACCTTACCTGCATAAATATTATAATAATATATTTGTATTGCAGTTAACCTACAGTGACAACAATGTTGTATATGTAGGCCTACATATGATTTTCTATGAACTTTGTACTTTTGTATTTGTTTGGACCATGATTTGTCTTTTACAATTTTTGGACTGTAGTGAAGATTTAAATTTCTAATTCTGAACTTGTCTTTGTTCTCTCACTGCCAGCATATGAATATTATGTCACCTTTCATGAAATAAATTGAAGCAACAAAAAAAAAGCCTGCATCTGTTTATTTGTCTTTCTTTCTATTCATTGTACCTGTGTTCATTCCACATTGAACCTTTTGTTTTATCTCCTGTTGAGCTTCAGATGTGCCGGGAGGTGTAATTTTTGTACATTTTCAAGAGTACATTAAAAGTAGTTTGTGTGGAGCAACATGTTTTAATTTGGTGATACGTAACACTCCACTTAGAAAACACATGACATAAGAACAGTAAGTTTGAACTTTAGGAACCAGATGATGAAGCAGGACTCACTCACTAAGAGGCCCGTCTTGTGTCAATTAGTACAAATTACTGAGCCTTTTCAAAAAAAAAAAAAATCTAACGATAATTTTGGTAAGATTTACATCTTTAACAGCAACCTAAGGGGGTTTGGACCTGAGTGTCACCGACTGGACTAATTTGCCTCATGAAGAAACGAGTCTGATGATCCTTTTTCTATGATCCACTTCAGAGAAGAAGAGGCGGTGTAAACCTGCTCTCCCTCCTAGACTTGGATGGACGGACAAACTCTCCGCAGCCAGGAAGAGTCTGATATCAGCTGACGTACAAGAGAGTCGTCCTCTCTCTTATGTGCAACATCTAAATCTGTCACGGCTGAACAAGCACACGGCACGGAAAAAAACAAAGGAAGCAGGATCGTGTCGCCACAGGATGGCGCCCTCTTGACTCGCACACAGACAGTCCAGCAAATGTAACACGCTTTTATTCTTGCGATGTGTGAAGTAAATAAGAAGAGCAATATGCTGTGCAGATATCTTCAGGTTACATTAGGACATTAGTTGAATCGGTACATGCACTTTTATTATGTGTCTTCCTTTTATAGGCTCAGATTTGTTTTGAAAAATGTCTCGAATAAATCTGGTTGAACTTCCTGATCACATAAACACAGAGATAAAACAGTAAAATCAGAGAATATCTTTATTTTGCTGATACGCTGACAGGTGGATCACATGAGACAACTTCCCGGTGTGATATAACGTGTGTGTGTGTTGCATTCTCATGAATGTAACATTGAAGTGTGAAACCATAATAGAAGGAGAGATAAGGTCCATTATAACATGTGATAATAAAACTAGAGAAGCATTGAAAATGTGTTTGATTTCTATACACACCGGTGATGATCGACATGGATGAATATGAAAACTGATTGACCATTAACGTATTGGCTGAATTAACATGGTTAGAGACGTCTGCCTTCACTTGAATATAACAGAACTAGATGGCACTCGGCTTGTGGTGCTCAAGCCCCAAAAAGTACATCTGAAAAACTCTGGATACGGTTGGCGGGTGTAGTTTGGTCGAAAGAAAATTGTTCCTACACAAAACTGCTCAGGACAAGGTCTGAGGATTATCTTGTATCTGGTTTTTCAAATGTATATTTTTGGGGCTTTGAGCACCACACGCCGAGTACCATCTACTTGTGTTATATTCAAGTGAAGGCAGACATCTCTACGGCCCATATGTCCAAAACTCTGCGGTGAACTGTCCCTTTAAGCTGTGATTGAACCATGAGACTCAGATGAACGTCACCAATGTAAAATGTCATTGTTATACATTATGAGCCTCCTCAGACCTAATCCAGTATGGAGCCGTACACCTCCACCTCACACAGGATCAGGTACTCGCTTCTTCCAGGAATGACGATGTTGACGTACCGACCGTCCATCCCGTTACACTGGAAGTTTTCGGTGAAACCTCCAGGGATGCTTGAGATCACAGCACACCTAGCGGTAGAAGAAATAACTTTAACTCACCGAATGATCATTTTAATACTCCAATGAATTCATTTGAGAAATATAAGTCACTGCTAAGTTTGGAAAAAACAAACTCAATGACAAATATCCATTAATCTCAAACTTTTAGTTATATTTAGGATTGTAAACTGTACCTGGGATTGTTGTTGCCATTGTTTTCAAGTGAATCTCCAATTAGGATCTCAGCTCCATTAAGTCGTTGTGGCACAACATCTATATTGTTGGTTATGTTGACAGAAAACACTTTATGGGTTTTGCCCAGGTCCAGTCGCCACCAGGGGTTAAAGTCGGCATTTGAGTGACTACAAGAACCCTCGCTCCAGTGGTAAGCACGATTCCCATCTATGGCGTTAATTGCGATGCCTGTAGAATGCAGTGACGACTGTGTGGCTTTTCCTTGGAGTGCCAGGTTCTCTCCTGCATAAAGGACAAATTTGCAAAACATCAGCACTGATGGATAGTTTACTGTGATGCTTTCTGCAGAACAAAGTTGCCCCAATCTGTAAATGTCTTGAAACGATGTTGACAACTATTTGCACATTGTTGCCATTTTCCAGCTTTCCAGTAAAAGAAACAGCAGTAAAAGATGGAGAAGTCATGGAAAGTTGTGACGATGCCTGTTTGTTTATTTGGATCGGCACTGCAAAACTTGAAGGACGCACCAGCAGCTGGCAGCAGTAAATGTGTCGATTGTATTGTATTTATGACGAATTTGCTCATCTTAACTTTTCAGAAAATGTTTCTTCTTATAATTTTCCAATTAAGATCGCCTATGAATACTTTTTAAGATGCTTATTAATTTGTAAACCAAATTGGCTGGCTGGTGAGTTTCACTATATCAAATGTTAGTGTTAAGACATATTTCTCTCAAATATATACAACTTTGCAAAAAAGAAGAGATTTTTTCGTCACAGGAAGTGAATGCGTCTGTTTTCTTCATTCAAATGAGTGCAGTTCAAACTGGTTCAAACTGGTGTTTGTATAGAAAATGACGCGTTGGCATCATTTAGAAAATCACATCTCGTGTGGCTTCAGCCTCATGTTCAGTTCTCACCAGTTGGGGTACGGTACCCGTAGACCTCCACTTCACAGAGTGTAAGGATTCTGTTTGTACCAGGTAGCAGCACAGTCACATAACGTCCCTCCACACGTCTGGTCAAAGTGATTTCTAAAGACCTGCCTGCTGCGATATGAGAAATCACACCAGCCCTAAAAGAGAGAGAGGAAGCAGTGCATTCATTTGTTTTATAGGTGGGGTGCTTGACAGGTATACAGCAATATAAAATAAGAAATAATACCAACACTTAACCTGCTGGAGAACGAGTATAGAGGCAGTATTTCACACAGCACATGTCACATGTTCAATGAGTGTTGCTATCACTTAGTGATTGACTAGATAATAGATCATAAGAGGAGCTGTTAACATCTGCTAAACAATTTCCTTGGCGAAACCCCGTATTAAAGAATTCCTTCACTATCATGAAGGACTCCGCTCACCCTTTTTTTGACCTGCTGCCTTCAGCGAGACGGCCAGAACCATAACCCCCAGGTGCAAAATAAGCTTTTTTTCCCACAGCTGTTTGTCTCCTGAACTGAATCAAACCTGTCAATCCAGAAAAATAACAGGCTCCTTTCCAGCAAAAGAAGTCTGCATGAATGTTGAAGACTTTGAATGCGCTGGTGATGTCTGCTTTAGAAAGCAGGGTGTTGATAGTTACTGCTCCTATTGTTCTCTGCTGGTTTTTATTGCTTTGTCTTAATTCATAAGATACTATATTTCATTCCTGCTTTTTTTTTTTGCATGACCTGTAAGGAGAGGCATGACAATAAACTCAAACTTGACTTGAAACTTGATTACGTTCACTCACACTGGGTTTGCGGCACCGTTGTCTTGTAAAGAGTTGCCGACGTGAATCTTTGCCCCGTTGATCCTTTCCTCACCGATGTCTCTGTTGGTGACGATGACGGCGGTGACGATGTAGGACTCCAGCAGGTCCACTCTCCACCAGGGGTTGGTCTGTTCAGCAGTGTGACTGCAGGATCCAGCGTCGAAGTTAGAATCATGATTTCCATCGATAGCATTGTAAGCAGCTGAATCAAAGTGTGGATAACGGTGTGACTGGGTCGCTTTTCCACGCAAGGCCACATTTTCTGGGAATGAGAGAAATATTTGATGGAAAAATGTTTGAAAATGACCAAACCTGCGATAACCTATTTTTATTGGCCACTTATTGACACATCCAACAGTTACAGATCAACATGATCATGTAGTGTTTGAGTCCACTTGATGAATGAACCCAGTATCTTGGCAGGTCGTGAAATAGAAACAAAATGCAATATATTAATTTCTTGTACGGGGGACATGAATTGTCCGTTTTCTTAATGTCGCTCAGCACAAAAACAATGTCAATGGAAAGTCAATTTAGGATCCTTTTTGATGGTGGACACACAAATTAAACTTATCTACGTACATTGCAGCCAGTACAGACTGAATGCTGAAGTAATAATCAGCAAAACACATTTGAGTGAAGAGAGACTTTAACGTTATATAACAAAGATATCAGAAATATAGCCGGATCATACTTACGATAGGTGTAAGCCGAGCACGTCCCCAGGAGGAGCAGCAAAGGCAGAACTGAACTGAGTTTCATTGTTCTGGTTGAGACATGCAAGAGAGTCAACAACAGAATTAAACTGAAGGAATAAACGTATTATTTAATACTGTTCGAAATTTACATCAATCTTTGTTCCAAATGTTCGATATCCAAAGTGCACAAAAATGAATCGACTGAAAAAGAAGAACAACTGGTGGCAAAGAAGAAACTTTGTATTTAAAAGCATCGTAATTCAACTTCAACATACCTTGACTTGCAAAATTGACTCAGAAGAAGACGAGGAGCCGCTGTTTGTGTTTTGTTGGTGAATTTGATTTGATGTGGACCACACAGGGATATTTATGTGAACCTCTTATCACGGCACATGCTGCTGTTCATTGATGATTTATCACAGATGACTTTGTCCTTGTATGTAGATAAGGCTCATTTTGGCTATCACGCAGATCAGGGATCTGGAGCTTTTACCATTGTTAAATAGCTTATGGAAAAACCCACATTACAGTAAATACTATTCCAGCACCGAGAAGTTAAAGCGTTTTAAAAAATAAGGAGGGGGATATGTCAAATTTCCCTTTCAGTCCAGTAAATATGTAAAATTTATGTTCGCTTTTTCATTAAAGCATGGACCTTGGTACACTTGTACAGTTTGGGGTACTAATTGTTTTCATGTCACAGTTTGATGTCTGCCTTCTCTTGAATATAAAGGGAATATATGGCACTCGGATTGTGCTGCTCAAATAGTCCGGAAATCCAATGAAAAGACCAAAATTAACAATCCAACGATTAAGTATTGTCTTAGTCATCAAAGCTTAATATATGTTCTTCCTCTGGGCCTTAGTTGTCAAAACATTATTAAAAAGCCACATTGTTGCACTGATTAACAAGTTCTTTCATTAGCATGAACACAAACACTGTAGTTTAGTTAGAAAAGCACATTATCAACTGAAAGGATGCGGTACTTAAAACTACATTTTAACAAAATCTGGCTACAGGTTACATCACAAAATTAGTTAAATGTGGATTATTCACAACAATCTAAACATGCACTTTTATCATGCTTCTTCCTTTTATAGGCAACCTTTTGTTTAAAAAAAAATGTGTCATGTGTACTGACACATAACTGTAAAGTTCCAAATAAATCTGATTGTACTTCTTGCTCAAATAAACACAGAGATAAAACAGTAAAATTAGAGAACATTCATGTTTATAATTTGCAGGAAGATGCATGATATGAGACACAGCTTCCTGGTTTGATTAGATAACGTTTGTACTTTGCATTACCAGGGACACTGATGCTGATGCTGTAAAACAACCAAGGAAGTGCGAAACCACATGAAGACAAAGGAGGGGAGAATGGGTAATAATTGTCCAGAATTCCAATGAAAAGACAAAAAATTAACGATGAATTGATCCTAACAAGTGTTGTCTTTGTAACCAAAATAGGATATATATATATATATATTATTCCTCTGTACAGTAGAGCTCCATTGTCCAAAAACTATTAAAAACTGTAATGGTAATTTTTTACGTAGTATGTATTTCTACTCAGTATATTGTATTCATGCAGAAGTTATTTTGCTCTGGACTTTGTTGAACTTCACCATGTCTCTGTTGTGCAGAAGAATAATTCTCCCTCTCTGTTCACATAGATAACTAACTGTGTTGTATGAGAATGTTCCATACCGAGGCCTTTGGGCCGCTTGTTTTGGTTGCTGGCCGTTTGTTTTCATTTGTTGTTCCTATCAGTCTGAGACCAAAAGTCTGAGACCAAAATGTCTGTAACGTTGGCCATCGGCCCCACTTTTGCTCATTCTGTATAAAGAAAGCTTGTTCACTTTTTTCGAGCTTCTTCCTCACTGAGACTGTTTGCATTTTGTTGTGATGATTGAACCTTCTCTGCGCAGAGAATAAATACTTAAAAGACAACCTGGTTTTTAATATTATGTATTTCAGCATGAAAAGACTCACGCAAAGCGGGTATAGGATTTTTTTTCCATAACAAGTGAATAACAGAGCCAAGTGACTAGTTGTAAAGAGAAAAGAGGAGGAGACCCAGAACTAAACCCTGAGGGACCCCAGTGGTGACGCAACAAGGTTCAGACACAGATTTTCTCAAGGTGACCCTGTAAGTGCGGTCCTGACGTATAACCAGGTGTTTTAGAAAGAGGTTTGTTAATTTATATTTAACATTTTTCCATGAAACATTTCTACGTGTATTTCATCCGTCTCACTCACAGAGAACGTGGCCTTGCGTGGAAAAGCGACCCAGTCATACCGTCCTGTGGAACCTTTGGGAGCTGCTTACAATGCTATCGATGGAAATCGTGATTCTAACTACATGGCTGGATCCTGCACCCGGACTGATACCGCCCAGACCAACCCCTGGTGGAGAGTGGACCTGCTGGAGTCCTACATCGTCACCTCCGTCATCGTCACCAACAGAGGAGACTGCTGCGAGGACTTCATCAACGGGGCGGAGATTCACGTCAGCAACTCTGTAAACAACGGTGCCACAAACCCAGTGTGAGTGAATGTAATGACTTCTTAAATACAATGTTTCTTTTACAATACAAGGAAATTGTTTAGTCAATCACTAAGTGATAGCAACACTCATTGAACATGTGACATGTGCTGTGTGAAATATTGCCTCTATACTCGTTCTCCAGCAGGTTAAGTGTTGGTATTATTTCCTATTTTATATTGCTGTATACCTGTCAAGCACCCCACCTATAAAACGAATGAATGCACTGCTTCCTCTCTCTCTCTTTTAGGGCTGGTGTGATTCCTCATATCCCATTAGACATCTCTGGGTTCTGTTATTCGCTCGCATGACTTCTCCTACCATTGTTATGTCGATGACACCCAGCTGGTCTTGTCATTTCCCCCCGGTGACACCCAAGTGGAGACGCGCATCGCTGCGTGTTTGGCTGACATCTCGAAGTGGATGACGACACACCACCTCAAGCTCAACCTAGACAAAACTGAGCTACTGTTCCTCCCGGGGAAGGGTTGCCCGCACCGGGACCTGTCCATCACCATTGATGATACCGTGGTGACGCCAACTCGGACTGCGAGGAACCTGGGTGTGACCCTGGATGACCAACTGTCATTCTCGGCAAACATTTCATCCGTTACACGCTCCTGCAGATTCCTGCTCTACGACATCAGGAGGATTCATCCCTTCCTCACTGACGAGACGGCGCAGGTTCTCATCCAGGTTCTTGTCATCTCCCGCCTGGACTCCTGCAACTCTCTACTCGCCGGAGCCCCGGCGTCGGCCATCAGACCTCTGGAGCTTGTCCAGAAAGCCGCAGCTCGCCTGGTGTTCAATCGCCCCAAGTTCTCCCACACAACTTCCTTACTCCGTTCTCTACACTGGCTACCTGTAAGAGCTCGCATCCAGTTTAAGACTCTGGTGCTAGCCTACAGGGCAGTGAAAGGAACAGCTCCTTCCTATCTCCAGGCCATGGTCAACTTACTTATAGCACTAACTGTTTTTCTTGTTTCTGCACTGTACTTTGGCTCTGAGTTATGCTCTGCTTCATGCTCTTAGATGCTTGTTTGGAAAAGGAAATGTACTTATGACTTCTGGTGACTAGTAGTTCTTTTGATTACCAATGTTGATGCACTTATTGTAAGTCGCTTTGGATAAAAGCGTCTGCTAAATGACTGTAATGTAATGTAATGTAATGTAGGCAGGTCTTTAAAAATCACTTTTACCAGACGTGTGGAGGGACGTTATGTGACTGTGCTGCTACCTGGTACAGGAAGAATGCTTACATTCTGTGAAGTGGAGGTCTACGGGTACCGTGCCCCAACTGGTGAGAACTGAACATGAGGCTGAAGTCACACAAGATTTTCTAAATGATGCCAACGTGTCATTTTCTATACAGCCGAGGTCACACCAGAGTTTCAACTGCATTCCTTTGAATGAAGAAAATAGATGCACGCACTTCCTGTTATTAATAAATCTCTTCTTTGCAAAGTTGTATATACAGTAATTGAGCGAAATTGAGTCTTAACTCTAACATGTAATATATTGAAACTCACCAGCCTATCAATTTTCATTCAGAAAAGTTAAGATTTTCAAATTTGTCATACTGTGGATACTGACACAATTGAGCACTGACACAATTACTACTGCTAGCTGCTGCTGCAACCTGTAAGTTTTGCAGTGCCTGACTTTTCCATGTGTTACTGCAGTATCTTCTGGAAAGCTGGAAAATGGCAACAATGTGCAAATAGTGAATTTCAGTTTCAAGACATACACAGACTTTGTTCTGCAGAACGCATCAAGTAAAAGTAATGATGTTTGCAAATGTGTTCTTTATGCAGGAGAGAACTTGGCAATCCAAGGAAAAGCCATACAGTCGTCACTGAATTCTGCAGGCATGGCATATTATGCCATTGATGGGAATCGTGCCACCAACTGGGACCAGGCTTCTTGTACTTACACAAATCAAGACTTTAACCCCTGGTGGCGACTGGACCTGGGGCCTGTTGTTCGAAACCTAGATAAGGGATTAAGCCGGGATATGTTGGTTATCCTGGCTGAATTTAGCCTGCAGTCGGTTGTTCGAAAGCTGGATAACTTTATCCTGGTCAAGTTACCATGGTGATTTATTCTCTGCAGCTAGCCTGCTCCAGACCAGGCTAAATGCCAAGCTTAGTTGATTCTGTTGTCTTATCTTTGGAGTCAGCGGCTGCGCTGATCAGAAATGAATGTGTTTTCTACAGTCATTCCATGTTCTAATGAAGGCTACGCATTGGCCTCGTTTTTAAACAAACAACACGTAGGCTAAATTATTATTTTAAAAAAAGAAATAAAACAAAGCATGATCAAATTAAAAAAATAAATAAAGTTAGCCTATTACGATAGTTCTTTTTCATAATTGGGGCCTATTCGTGTGTTCGTCATTGTAAATAAACACCCTTCATATTGTTTGCCAGCTCAAATCTGATTTTATTGCAGTCATTAGAGTAATTAGAAATGGCTGCACTTGCAAAGGTGCTTGCAATTAAGTCAGCAATTAGGGTAATAGCCTACACTATATAAAGTCCCATGAACATGTGTCCTTTCCTTCACAATGGCGTGTCCTATTTTGGAGGACATTGTGGATGATGAGGTAGCCATTGTTCGGTGGGCATTTTGACCTCAGAGGGTGGTCAGAGACAGGTCAGCTCCACTGGTGTTCAGTGACGACTATCTAATAGAAAGATACAGATTTTCAGGAGAGAGCATCCGCTATCTGTGTGGAATACTGGGTCCCAAATTCCAGGGGCGCACAGCCCGCCAGGAGCCGCGCAATGACGTTTCCACAGATGGTCTGTGTTGCACTCCGTTTTTTTGCAAGCGGCTCGTTTCTCTACTCCATCGGGGATGCTGAGAACTTCAATAAAGGAGCTGTGTGCCGGGCCATCCGCGACGTGTATTTGGCACTTAAATCAGTCGTGCACATTTTTGTTACATTCCCTGGCCACAGACGACTGTGTTACATCAAGGAGGGTTTTTACAAAATCGCAGGCAATATGAAATGCACACACAAAGAAAAATGTGCAAGTAAAATGGGATGGGCTGCACATGTTTTTCACAAGGGTTTATTTTTATAATAGCCTTCCCTAATGTCATTGGTGCACTGGACTGCACTCATGTGAGGATAAAGCGCCCCTCGGGTGTTAATGAGGGTGATTTTGTAAATCGCAAATCTTTCCACAGCATCAACGTTCAGGTAAGAATGACCTATGGTTACTGTTAATAAATAAATGAATCAATCATGTGCTTCAAATTGTGTTAATAGCTTTCATCTTATACTTTCAGATGATCTGTGATGCTGACTGCATTTTCAGCAATGTGGAGGCAAAGTGGCCAGGGTCTGTCCATGACGCACGAGTCCTTCAGGCCTCTTCGATTCACCAGAAGCTGTCTCAAGGTAAGCCATGCATTTGTTAAACAACTTCAACATCAGAATGTGTCAAAGGTGTATAACGGTTACATCTTGCACCCTCAGGCGAATTTGCTGGCATAATCTTGGGCGATAAGGGCTACGCATGCCAGCCGTTTCTGCTTACACCCTTTGCAGACCCCCAGGGGGGGGCCCAGATGAATTTCAACCTGGCCCATGCAAGGACAAGGGGCAGAATTGAGATGGCATTTGGCCTTCTGAAAACCCATTTCCAATGCCTCCGTCATTTGAGGGTCAAGCCAGACAGAGCCTGTGACATCATAGTCACGTGCACAGTACTCCACAACATCGCCATCATCAGGAGGGAAAGAGCTCTTAGAGTGGCCCTCCAAATGGACTAGGATAATCCTGCTATTTTTCCAGACAATGTGAATGGTAGAGCTGTCAGAGATCAGTATGTTGCTAGTTATTTTAGTTAACTGTATTTCTCTTTTGTTGAAATAGCTGCTTAGAGCAGGATTTTTTTTATTTAGTTAGACAAGGCAACTTTATTTGTTTAGCCCATTTTTACAAAAAGTTGGTCACAAAGAGCTTTACACAACATTCTCTGCCGTTAGACCCTCGCATCAGTTGAGGAAAAACTGCTTAGAGCAGGATTTAATGAATGAAACAGGGAAATGACTCTACAGTATTCATTAAATTGTTTTATTCACTGTCTGTTTGGAGCTGTGGAGGAAATGAGAAACAACATTGAATACCTTGTATCATTGTTATGCTTACAATGTGCATTAAACATACTTCTTTTTCTAGTTTTTTGATCTCGAGTTCCAACTTCAAGGTTTTTATTTTTTTTATTTGTCTGTCCAGATCCTCAAGCTTCCGCTTTTCGAGCTTGATTTTTGCATCTGCCAGCTCCGTTTGCTTCAGAAGATTAATTGCGTAGAGGCGTCTGACAGTTTGGGGATTCTGTAAAAAACACATCAGTTACGAGTACAGGAATCGTGGACACTGGATGTCATTCATGTGATAGGCTACTTACTATCTCTGCAGGCAGGCCATCATTTTGTTCAGCATCTGTGTCCTGTTACATATGATATCCTCCATGAGCACCACATCACTGACTTCTTACACAGAAAAATTCCACAAGATTGACAGGTTACCTCAAACCTCCCTGAATCCAGGGACAGAGTCTCATCAGCTTGGGCAGATGTGCCTTCACCCTGACACCATCAAATAAAACTCATGTTAACCAAGTGTAAACTTGCAAGACATGTTGAGCCTTTAATAACACTTACTGGATCTTCTGCTTGAACGCGGAGTGTGATATCATTGCCAGACAAGCTAAAGTCAGTCCACAGAACACCATAAACGTATTGATTCCTTCAACTATGTACCTCGTATGAAGGGCGCAGTCTGCAATTCAGTTGCAGAGCCTGTAGCTGACCCTCCCTCTAATCCCTCCATCGGCCTGTCTCGATTCTGGTCTAGGGCAACTGATTCTGCAGGTGTGAATTCCGCAGACGGTGGGCCACCCCCCGTGCCAGACATGTGTGCCTTCTTCTTGACTGCTGAAATCAGTGCATACATGAAAATCTGAATGAGACACGGTTTATTGAAGAAAGTTTACACAAACAAGGAATTTGCTGTGGCAAAAAGGCATGAAAAAGGACAAAAATGGCATGCAGAAAAATACACATTGGCTATTATATAAATGCTGGTAGAAGTAATGATATAATACAATTAAAAAAGTGTTAGCCAGGACCTTCCAAATAATCTATACACCTCGTTTGTGCTCAGCCATTTATTGAAGCACTTACCAGACTGCAGAATATTCTTATTTAACTTTCACCTGTTGCCAGGTGCGTGTTTGGCCACTTGTATTTGTGCTGTATGAACGTTACATGAGATAGAAAACATTTGCACAGTGAATCAATTCCCACTGCTCATAAGGCTACAGCATTTGCAAAAAGAACTTGAATTACAATGATGATAATTCATTAAAGTGTATTGTTTTAGATTACTTACGCATTTAGTCTGTCTGCAATCGTCTGCCACTCATGCTCTCGTATTTTTATGGTGGCAGCTGTGTTACTCTTTTTGTTAATCCGATGTTTCACCTCCTCATACGTATCCATTAAGAGCTGCTGCTCATTTGGGGAAAAGTAGGCAGCTCGCGTCCTCTCCATTTGACCTGTTAAGACTAAATGTTTAATGTGTAACCCTTCCAAAAAATCCACACACCTCATTTAAACATTATCAGAAAATTATTCAAGCACCAACAATGTTCTTATATTCACCACTTGTCATCAATTTCCACTGCTTATCATATTTTAATTTGTGAAAGGAACTTAAATTGTGATTAAGGATTTTAGTTTTGGATTACTTACCTACTCATTTAATCAGTCCGTCTTCAAATGTCAAGACAGCAGCGGTGCTTCATTTTATGAGAGGTGTGTCACCTTACGTTAGCATTCAGATCCGCTGTTCATTGGAGGAAAGTGTCCACACCTGTCGTCTCATCAGTGAATCTGTGATCAATCTCTGTGGTCTACTGAAGAAAGCCGTGGCCGCGCACTTACTCAAATTAGTTAGACCTGGCTTGATAAAGCCGCCCCTCCTCAGCGTGGCTCGGCGTTCGAACAACCAATTAAGCCAGTATGAATTTATGAGACTTTGTCCAACCTGGCTTTCCCACTTATCCTAGATGTCTTTATTCTACTTTCGAACAACAGGCCCCAGGGCAAAACCCATAAAGTGTTTTCTGTCAACACAACCAACTACTTAAATCCTAATTTACAACTTGTTGGGGCTGAGATCAGAATTGGAAATTCTCTTGAAAACAATGGCAACAGCAATCCCAGGTAATTTAATGTCCATCAACTAAAATGCTACTATAATTAGAAGTTTGTGATTAATGGATATCTGTCATTGGGTTTGTTTGTAAACACATCAATCCTCAAAACAAGTACTAAAGAATAAAGGTTCGTCATAACTTAGCAGTATCTTATGTTTATCAAATTATTTAGTATCTTTTTATTCAACTGATCACTCAATGAGTTAACAAAGGATGATTTTCTTCCTCTGCTAGGTGTGCTGTGATCTCAAGAATCTCTCCAGGTTTCACCGAAAACTTCCAGTGTAACGGGATGGACGGTCAACATCGTCATTCCTTGAAGAAGCGAGGAGCTGATCCTGTGTGAGGTGGAGGTGTACGGCTCCAGACTGGATTAGGTACATGATGAATCAACACTGTTTCATAGTGGGAAAAGTAAAGGTGTTACGTACAATATTAAAGGTATACTTTGCATGAATAAACACTCATAAAAAGTGATCCTTCTCAATCATCACTCATGACCCAGTAGAAGTCCTCAGCCTGTATTTCCTCTTCTTCTTACTATTGCAGTGATGTGCAAAAGATGCCTGTTTGGAGCGGGTCAGAAACACAGATTAAACACACTCTGGTTCACAGGAAAAAACACACTGACCTTACCTGTACAAATATTATAATAATATATTTGTATTGCAGTTAACCTACAGTGACAACAATGTTGTATATGTAGGCCTACATATGATTTTGTATAAACTTTGTACTTTTGTATTTGTTTGGAACATGATTTGTCTTTGAATTTGAATTTTTGGACTGTAGTGAAGATTTAAATTTCTAATTCTGAACTTGTCTTTGTTCTCTCACTGCCAGCAGATGAATATTATGTCACCTTTCATGAAATAAATTGAAGCAACAAAAAAAAGCCTGCATCTGTTTATTTGTCTTTCTTTCTATTCATTGTACCTGTGTTCATTCCACATTGAACCTTTTGTTTTATCTCCTGTTGAGCTTCAGATGTGCCGGGAGGTGTAATTTTTGTACATTTTCAAGAGTACATTAGAAGTAGTTTGTGTGGAGCAACGTGTTTTAATTTGGTGATACGTAACACTCCACTTAGAAAACACATGACATAAGAACAAGGCTAAGTTTGAACTTTAGGAACCAGATGATGAAGCAGGACTCACTCACTAAGAGGCCCGTCTTGTGTCAATTAGTACAAATTACTGAGCCTTTTCAAAAAAAAAAAAAATCTAACGATAATTTTGGTAAGATTTACATCTTTAACAGCAACCTAAGGGGGTTTGGACCTGAGTGTCACCGACTGGACTGATTTGCCTCATGAAGAACCAAGTCTGATGATCCTTTTTCTATGATCCACTTCAGAGAAGAAGAGGCGGTGTAAACCTGCTCTCCCTCCTAGACTTGGATGGACGGACAAACTCTCCGCAGCCAGGAAGAGTCTGATATCAGCTGACGTACAAGAGAGTCGTCCTCTCTCTTATGTGCAACATCTAAATCTGTCACGGCTGAACAAGCACACGGCACGGAAAAAAACAAAGGAAGCAGGATCGTGTCGCCACAGGATGGCGCCCTCTTGACTCGCACACAGACAGTCCAGCAAATGTAACACGCTTTTATTCTTGCGATGTGTGAAGTAAATAAGAAGAGCAATATGCTGTGCAGATATCTTCAGGTTACATTAGGACATTAGTTGAATCGGTACATGCACTTTTATTATGTGTCTTCCTTTTATAGGCTCAGATTTGTTTTGAAAAATGTCTCGAATAAATCTGGTTGAACTTCCTGATCACATAAACACAGAGATAAAACAGTAAAATCAGAGAATATCTTTATTTTGCTGATACGCTGACAGGTGGATCACATGAGACAACTTCCCGGTGTGATATAACGTGTGTGTGTGTTGCATTCTCATGAATGTAACATTGAAGTGTGAAACCATAATAGAAGGAGAGATAAGGTCCATTATAACATGTGATAATAAAACTAGAGAAGCATTGAAAATGTGTTTGATTTCTATACACACCGGTGATGATCGACATGGATGAATATGAAAACTGATTGACCATTAACGTATTGGCTGAATTAACATGGTTAGAGACGTCTGCCTTCACTTGAATATAACAGAACTAGATGGCACTCGGCTTGTGGTGCTCAAGCCCCAAAAAGTACATCTGAAAAACTCTGGATACGGTTGGCGGGTGTAGTTTGGTCGAAAGAAAATTGTTCCTACACAAAACTGCTCAGGACAAGGTCTGAGGATTATCTTGTATCTGGTTTTTCAAATGTATATTTTTGGCGCTTTGAGCACCACACGCCGAGTTCCATCTAGTTGTGTTATATTCAAGTGAAGGCAGACATCTCTACAGCCCATATGTCCAAAACGCTACGGTGAACTGTCCCTTTAAGCTGTGATTGAACCATGAGACTCAGATGAACGTCACCAATGTAAAATGTCATTGTTATACATTATGAGCCTCCTCAGACCTAATCCAGTATGGAGCCGTACACCTCCACCTCACACAGGATCAGGTACTCGCTTCTTCCAGGAATGACGATGTTGACGTAGCGACCGTCCATCCCGTTACACTGGAAGTTTTCGGTGAAACCTCCAGGGATGCTTGAGATCACAGCACACCTAGCGGTAGAAGAAATAACTTTAACTCACCGAATGATCATTTTAATACTCCAATGAATTCATTTGAGAAATATAAGTCACTGCTAAGTTTGGAAAAAACAAACTCAATGACAAATATCCATTAATCTCAAACTTTTAGTTATATTTAGGATCGTGAACTGTACCTGGGATTGTTGTTGCCATTGTTTTCAAGTGAATCTCCAATTAGCATCTCAGATCCATTAAGTCGTTGTGGCGCAACATCTATAGAACTTTGTAAGAAGGCTTTCCTGCCATCTATGAATCTGAAAAACATCACACTAAAGAGAATTGTGTGATATGGAAGACTGCAACCATATTACAAGATGCTGAACACGCTGAGAAGCAGTACGACAACAGATAACAAGCGAAGACTTTCGTCAGCGCAAACTTGAGGATGCCCAGCTGACAATGGAATCAGGCCATGACAGGCGAGGAGGAAAATTGACTTTGGAAAACAAACACCGGCTGAAAACTTGGTGTGCCATAAAAGTGGCAACTTGGACATTGTCTAAGGGACGGCCCACAATCTCTATGGAGGCAGGACTGGTGGGAGGGCTCAACATCAGCAGTCAAGAGGGGAGGAGCAGGCGCGGCGGGGCGGACCTCAGTGATGAACCATTCGACGCACACACATTACAACAGAGGGTGAGTTAACTTTAGATTCTGACTATGACAAACTTGTACATCAATACACACATTATAAACCATACAAACACCACTCAACCCACATACCAGATGTACTCAAACAAAAATTACGTTTTTAGAAAGTTACCACAAGACACGTTAACTATTAAAGGTAAATATGTTGCAGTTTTGATTGGCTCAGGGGAATACCAATTAGTGAAATGTACACAAAGCCCTTATCCTGTATATTAGATAACATCACAGACAAACATTCATTTCTACTGTCTGATCACTGCCCTATAAATTTAGTAGGTAGAGAAATGATGTATGATGGACATTTATTGGACAGAAAATGCTGCTGCTGTCTCCGTTTCTGTCTCCCACACAATCTGAGTTGTTTAAAAGGGAGTTCACACATGTGTCCTATGTGTCCTATGTGTCCTATGTGTCCTATGCGCGAGGCCCATTATTGGAGATGGAAGGACATGTCTGACTGGCTGTACAGTAAGACTCAACTCACTTCAGTAATAAGGGTGATGTATACAGAATAGAATATGATGTACATCAATGTTAACAGTAAAAGAGTAACTCAACTTATGTTTGATAAAAACACACACACACACACACACACACACACACACACACACACACCATGGTTTGAAATGTTCCGTCTGTAAACATGGCTGAGCTGTCTGAGGTGCCTTCCTCTCTATGGTCTGCACACAAATATGACGTAGGACTGGTGAGGGGTGGGACACCTTTGGTTCTCACCCAAAATCTGATTTTTGATGATTCTCTGGTGTTGCGCACACCAATCGTTCTGGTAAAGAAAATTCGAGACCTGGGGGAACCGACTGAGTGACGATTTGTCTAAGATTTACAAGCAGTTAATACTTCGGTGCACCTCAAAGTTCTAATCCACACCATTATGTCACTCATCCCTCCAGACACAGTTTTTCCGTCTTTGACTTGGCCAATGTTTTTTTTTATATATTTTTATTTCTGTACCTGTGCACAAAGTCAATTTTGGGTAGCTTCTAATTTAAAGGGACCCGGTGTCCTCAGGGATATCCAGAATGCCCTGGTGTTAAACAGTGTCTTGAGAGACAATCTTGCTAATTTATAGTTACCAAATGGTTCTGCCTTGTTACAATATGTTGATGACATCATGATTTGCAGCCCCACAGAAGAAGCATGCAGATTAGAGTAATTTACAATTACAGTTATCCTAGTTACATTTTGGCTGCAAATGGTCACAAGGCTATCCGTCCAAATTGAAATTTGCTCTCGATAAAGTTTCATATCTGGGACATGTGATCACAGCAGAGGGCAAAACCCTCTCTCCCAAGAGAATACAGGCAATTCAAAATGTGCCTAAAACACAACTAAGAAACAAATGATGAGCTTTATATGAATGACGTCATATTAGATCAGTGGATCCTAAACTTCTCAGAAAGAGAGGCACTCCTCTCTTCCATGATTCATGGTAAACATCTTTCTGCGCAGAACAAACTGAGCTGGACTGACTCCTTGACTGCTGCTTTAATGACATAAAGGACGCTTTACTGTCAGCTCTGACACTTGGACTACCTAAACTACACTCCGTTCACACAACACGTGGACGAAAGAGACATTTACATGACATCAGTTTTCACTCAGAAACATGGGGAGCTCATGGTTCCTTTCTGCCGTTTCACACATTAGATTAGATTAATATATTAGATGTGCCTAACATTACTGTGGAACGATGTATTATCCATTATTTTCTTAATATGTTTAGCTCTATTTATCTTGAATACAGAGTACTGAAAAATGGGAAAATGATCTAACAAGTCTGAATACAAGACTCCAGATTTTGTTCCTTCACGCAAAGAATTGGTTAAGATGTTGTCAATCAAAGTCATTGAATTTCCAGGAACTCATGTTGCTTTATGAATAAGAGGAAAAAGTAACTAGAGTAAAGACAAACTTTTGAATTCATAGTCACCATGAATAAACAGGGATACTCCACCTCCAGATCCATCCTCTCTTGCATGGTGAACTGAACTGTATTTTGGTATTTTAAAGACGTACAGTGGCTTGCAAAAGTATTCATACCCCTTGAACTTTTCCACATTTTGTCACATTACACACCACAAACACAAATATATTTTATTGGAATTTTATGTGAAAGACCAACACAAAGTGTCACAATTGTGAAGTACAAAGAAAATTATACATGATTTTAAATTTTTTTCACAAATAAAAAACTGAAAAGTGCAGTGTGCAAAAGTTTTCAGCCCCCCTGAGTCAATACTTTGTGGAACCGCCTTTTGCTGCAATTACAGCTGCAAGTCTTTTGGGGTATGTGTCTACCAGCTTTGCACATCTAGAGACTGAGATTTTTGCCCATTCTTCTTTGCAAAACAGCTCAAGCTCAGTCAGATTAGATGGAGAGCGTTTGTGAATGCGGTTTTCAGATCTTGCCACAGATTCTCGATGGGATTTAGGTCTGGACTTTGACTGGGCCATTCGAACACATGAATACGTTTTGTTTTAAACCATTCCATTGTAGCCCTGGCTTTATGTTTAGGGTCGTTGTCCTGCTGGAAGGTGAACCTCCGTCCCAGTCTCAAGTCTTTTGCAGACTCCAACAGGTTTTCTTCCAAGATTGCCCTGTATTTGGCTCCATCCATCTTCCCATCAACTCTGACCAACTTCCCTGTCCCTGCTGAAGAGAAGCACCCCCAGAGCATAATGCTACCACCACCACCATGTTTGACAGTGGGGATGGTGTGTTCAGGGTGATGTGCAGTGTTAGGTTTCCGCCACACATAACGTTTTGCATTTAGGCCAAAAAGTTCAATTTTGGTCTCATCTGACCAGAGCACCTTCTTCCACATGTTTGCTGTGTCCCCCACATGGTTTCTGGCAAACTGCAAATGGGACTTCTTATGGTTTTCTTTTAACAATGGCTTTCTTCTTGCCACTCTTCCATAAAGGCCAGATTTGTGGAGTGCACGCCCAATAGTTGTCCTGTGGACAGATTCCCCCACCTGAGCTGTGGATCTCTGCAGTTCGTCCAGAGTCACCATGGGCCTCTTGGCTGCATCTCTTGTCAGTGCGCTCCTTGTTCGGCCTGTAAGTTTAGGTGGACGGCCGTGTCTTGGTAGGTTTGCAGTTGTGCCATACTCTTTCCATTTCCGGATAATGGATTGAACAGTGCTCCGTGAGATGTTCAAAGCTTGGGAAATCTTTTTATAGCCTAACCCTGCTTTAAACTTCTCCACAACTTCATCTCTGACCTGTCTGGTGTGTTCCTTGGACTTCATGGTCCCGTTTGCTCCCCAATATTCTCTTAACAAACCTCTGAGGCCGTCACAGAACAGCTGTATTTGTACTGAGATTAGATTACACACAGGTGGACTCTATTTAGTCATTAGGTCAACATTCAATCATTCAGCAGTCATCAGGCAACTTCTGAAGGCAATTGGTTGCACTCAGAGAAAAGGGGGCTGAACAATTTTGCACACTGCACTTTTCAGTTTTTTATTTGTGAAAATTTTTTAAAATCATGTATAATTTTCTTTGTACTTCACAATTGTGTGACACTTTGTGTTGGTCTTTCACATAAAATTCCAATAAAATATATTTATGTTTGTGGCGTGTAATGTGACAAAATGTGGAAAAGTTCAAGGGGTATGAATACTTTTGCAAGCCACTGTATCTAGAGTCCTCAGTAAACCATGTTTCTGACAGGCCAATAAATGCAAATTCATGCTTAAGTAAAGACAAATAATGAATTAATTTGTCATAGTTGCTAGGAAAACTTCTTATATTCAGATAACAAGTAAAGAATGTATTCCCTAAAACCGTCTGTGTTATGAAATGTGATGCTCACACTAACGCTTCTGATCCCATTTCAACAGGAAATGCTGCAGCTGATGCTACGACTAAGCAAGCGGTTTTTTTTTTATCAGGTTACTCTTTTTAGCTCACAACACTTATGCTAGGTGTGCCTACAGAAATATGCCTCACTTATGATATTCAATTATTGCAGACAATTAACACATGCTCTCTTCCAGTAGTACGCTAAATTAGCTCACAGCAGAGATAACTTAGTACAGGGGAAATATGTAGTTTTAAGTATATGTGCTATCCACATATATTTGTACAGAATTTAATATTTAGCAACGTTGTAACCTTTGTCTAAAAGACTACCAAAATCCCAGTCTTCTACCAGTGATAAGAGATTGAATAAGATTGAATCTTATACTTTTACTTTGTAACTGTCCCATGCAGGTTATAATCCCTTTCTTCAACTGGTAGTCAAAATCTTGATGTATCATCAAAGCAAATAAAAACACCATTTAAATACAATGAGTACAAACGTTTTACAACATTTCACACCTCTTATACTAAATCTAAATCTTTCCACTACAGTTTATTTTAGCTTAGTTAATGATACCATTCTATTTCATTGTATACACTACTGTGCATGTTTTTTTTATATATTTTATATTTTTACTCTGCTATCTTTATTGTATATATATTGTGCATTTTTATACTTTATACTTTTATTTTTTACTCTGTTACTTTAATTGCTTTAGTATATTTTCTGCTGCTGTAACAAACACATTTCCCCTTGCAGGATGAATAAAGTATCTACTATCTACTATCTAAACTCTCAAGATAACATGATGACATGATGAGCTGAGCCTCTACATTAAATAATATAAATATCACTGTATTCAAATTAGTTGTTAACTGGCATTAGGGAATGTAAAAGAGAAATACAATAAATATTTGTTTTTATTATGTTTTAGGAATTCCAATAAAATACGTTATGATGTATCACAGCAGGGATTTATCAGAATAGACTAAGTAGCATCATTCATCTGTAGATTTCAGGATTTTAAGACTAGACTTAAAGTAACGGTCAGTGGAAACAAAGCAAAGAAATATGGAATGTTATTGTATTAATTCAGCATGGTACACAAAAGAGTGCACAGTTTTTTGTATTTTGTAGAAAATGTATAGTTTGTTAACAACTCATCAAGCACCTAAGTAACGGCGATGGAAGGCAGATCTCCAGCACCATGGCGCCCATTCTACGGTCCGGGGGGGTGTGGCCTAAGAGGTTCAATGTGTTTTCTGTATTTTTGTGCAATAATAATTGTGTTTCCTAATAATTGATGCATGAGAAACCATGGCAACCAAATAACATAGAACCAAAAACCAGCAACCATCAGATTAAAGAAACGGTTTGTAATTTAACTAAACTGCAAATAACATGTGATATGAATACACTACATTGATTTAAATTGGCCCTAGACATGCTGTTAGAAAAGAAGGAAAAAGGCCAATCCTGCAACATGTGACTTGTTTTCAATGCCTGATTGTTTTCCTCCCTTAGATGAGTAGTAGTACTTTAATAGTGACATTTCTGTGTAATACTTATGTTTATTATTACAGCTTGTTATCTGAGAAATATGATCTCACTAAACAGCTGGTGCTTTTGTTTAGTTTACCTGATAAAAGAATCGATTAAACTGACACTTGATTCTGAATGTGTATTATGGTAATATGATTGTATATGACAAATTGTTTGAGTTGTTTGATTATTGTTTGTTATGAAACTCACTGAAATTGACTGCCAATGTTAACCAAACTAACTGGTGAACTATCCAGATGATGGTACGTGTCAATCCGTCTGTTAGACTGTCCTTTAGTGCGAACCATCAACAAATCAGTGTCCCATCCACTCCTCCTGTATTCCCATGAGCACTCTGTTCTAACGACTGCACAATTAGACACTTTTTCCATGATAAAGATTTTGTTTCCTCCACAGGCTTGGTGTTTTCACAACACAAAAACAGCCCACCAACACTTTCCTATGCTAGGGGTTAATGATGACCTTAACTAAAATACTTATGTTCTGACTTCTAGCGGGGAATATATACTATTGTAGTGATCTAATGTAATGATCAAGGGGAGGATTGTAATGGTAATTTTTTACGTAGTATATATTTCTACTCAGTATATTGTATTCATGCATAAGTCATTTTGCTCTGGACTTTGTTGAACTTCACTTTAACTTTAATTATTACAAGTTTCTATGGGTTGTGTTATCAAAGAGGCACACCAAGTATCATATTTTGTCAAGTGAAGTTTAAGTAAGCTGGAGAGAGTTGGATTATGTTTGTGTGTTTTCAGAGAGAGAAACAGAGAAGTAGCAGAGCTGTTGAAATTTTTGGGAATAAGCACATTGCGCAAAAAAAAAAAAAAATGCAACTAAGCATTTTCAGCATTAAGGGGTACTATTGTTAAGGTCAAAAGCACATAGAAAAAGGCTGACACCAGCTATTTTCCCTCACATTTTTTCATCACATTGCAAAAATTCCTTTTTAATCTATAATAATACATCATATTTCATCAATTGATCACATGTCCATTGTGAAATCATAACCTGCAAAATAACTTTAGTTTTCATACAAATTAAGTGGAGTCAAAAGTGCAATATTTCCCTCTGAGATGTAGTGTAGTAGAAGAATAAAGTCGTATACAATGAGAAAAATCATGTTAAGTACCTCAAAATTGTAAGTACAGTACAAACTATTGAACCAATATCATCGGTAATGAATGGATGTGTGTGATCTTTGGCACACTTCTGTAGATGCACTTCTGAAATTGAATCATGAGTTTAGGGAAGGGAAATACATGTGCATGGGAGTAAACCGATGGCATGTGATTGGATAAGTGTTGAAGGTGAATATGATCTGATCTCTGATGATTGGTTGGATACGGTTTCACCGAGACGCATATCAAGAGCACGGGAACGGTTTAGGTTTTAAGTGTTTGGAAGCTTTTTTCTTTTTCATTGAATCAGCCAACTGTTGGGGTCTCCAGGTAACATTTTTCATTTCTTTGTTGCATCAGATCACCTTCCTACATCGGTTTCTGAGTATCTTTAGCATGTCGATATGTACCTCTGGAGCCCATGGAAGCAAATAATAGTTGTAATGGTTTTAACCATAATTGTGAAATGTAACTGAATATGAATGAGTTTCCCTCTGGATGAAGTTTTATCTAATCTTATTGTTGAAATCTAACACATTCACAGTTTTTTGTTATAATCACTCCTCCAGAATTCCAATAGGACACATATTACACAAGTAATAATGAATAATAAGACGTGTCATTTAAAAACATTATGATTCTCTCAACCAGAATAATGAAACCCAGCGTTTTCGTTCTGCTGCTCCTCCTGGAGACACGCTCAGCTTACACTTATGGTAAGTATGATCTGAGAGTATCTGTGACATCTTTATTGTCAATCAACACCAGGAGGTGCACATAGGTCTGTTTTGTTAGCAAGAAAAGTAACTAGTATATTTATAAAAGTGAACTCTTTAACTGTCGGGAGTTTAGTTTTTTTCTCCAAAATCATTGGAGTTGTGGTGAAAGGAAGCAAGACGTTTTTAGGGGCTTAATTTGAGTTTCTTTATACGGTAATATGATTATGTTTATATTTTCCTATATGTACTTGTGTTCTTCACAAAAATGAATTTCTCTCCTCACATTACATATATATTTTATGTTTTGCTGCCGCAAAAGCTAATCTGAACTCTCCAAATGTTGTGTTGTTGTTGGAATGCATTGGCAGACCAACGTCCTCTTTTCTACAAACTTGTCTGCAACAACTTCCTGCAGGATTTTGTAATGAGCAACAAGTTGCCATGTGGCTCATCAGACTTAAGGAAACACACACAAAGAGACACAACAAATCAATACATCTTTCCACCAATTCTACAACAATTAATCACCGAGAAACAAATTCATCAATTTGGCAACACATGCAAACAACCAAATACACAAACACACTATAGTTGACCACATAACAGTGAGCTAATGGTTTAAGTTTAAACCAAAGGGATATAATGTTGAAACACATGGTCTATATCACACTAAGCCATGGATGTCAAACTCAAGGCGCCAGTAAAAAAAAAAAAAAAAGTTACATTTTTTTCTCATGCATGAGCCAACTTCAAATCACATTCATGAGACAATTTGTCTAATTTCAGATTTGATTTTAGAGGAAACGGTGCATAGTTACAAAATAATTTCACTTCAGGTTAATAGCAGACCACCTCAAGGTGTCACTCAGAGAGAACCAGGATATTCTGATGTAGCATTTCAAAATTAAAGCCTTTCAAAATCTCATTCACGAGCCAACTTCAAATCACATTCATGAGACAATTTGTCTCATTTCAGATTTGATTTTAGAGGAAACGGTGCATAGTTACAAAATAATTTCACTTCAGGTTAATAGCAGACCACCTCAAGGTGTCACTCAGAGAGAACCAGGATATTCTGATGTAGCATTTCAAAATTAAAGCCCTACTTTAAATGTGGCTTTACAACAGATGAAATACTTCACGTGGGATTGTGCAAACGCACCCTTGAAAGGATTTTAAGCTTTGAACTTGTGTTTGATATTTGTCTTTGCTATTTTCTTTAAAAGTTTGATAGAATAATGTGGGTTTCTTAACCCTAAATTAAAAGGATTGAAGTTATAATAACAGAAATGTGCTTAAATATATTTTTACATTTATATAACTGCATGTGCAATATTTGTGTTTACTTGAATAAACAATAATCAAATGCAGAGACAGTTATTTACCAATATACTAGGAGTAGTTACAGTTACACAGTCTTACATTTACAACCGGCCCTTTGAGGGAAACCGTAATGCTGATGTGGCCCAGAGTGAAAATGAGTTTGACACCCCTGCTCTAAGCCATGGAGTAATACGTTGTTGGACACAGATTCATGCTTAACAATTCACAAACGATCTTCCTTTATATCTCCTATGTGTTTTTCAACCGTCTCATTCTCAGAGAACGTGGCCTTGCGTGGAAAGGCGACCCAGTCAGACCGTTGGGGGGACGCGCTTGGAGCTGCTTCCAATGCTATTGACGGAAACCGTGAAAATACTTACGGTTCGGGATCATGCACCCACACTGAACAAGAGACCAACCCCTGGTGGAGAGTGGACTTGCTGGAGTCCTACATCGTCACCTCCGTCATCATCACCAACAGAGGAGACTGCTGCGAGAACAGGATCAACGGGGCACGGATTCACATCGGCAACTCTTTAGTGGGCAATGGTGCCGCAAACCCACAGTAAGAAAACATATCCCGCAATCAAAGACAACAGTTTGCTGTAAGCTGCAGGCTCAGCAGTCGCCATGTGGAGGCGATAGATATGTGGCAGCTTTAAATGTTATTTCCACAAATACATAAATGTTAGTTTTTTTTCTCAGTATCATTATGTTAATACGTGAGGAGAATTCAACTTTCAAGATTAAAACAACAAGTTTGTGTCTTTCATCTTCATGTTAAAGGACTACAGGTATAAAATGTGATTCATGTCCTGTTTTTTTTTCTCTCTCTCTCTCTCTCTCTCTCTCTCTCTCTCTCTCTGTTAGGGTTGGTAAAATTCTTAGAACTGATCCAGGCGAATCGGTTACTCTGACTTTCCCTCAACGTGTGGAGGGACGTTACGTGACTGTGGTTCTACCGGGTTCACAGAAACACCTCACACTCTGTGAAGTGGAAGTCTACGGGTACCGTGCCCCGACTGGTGAGCATTTGACATGAATTAGTATGCAGTGACATCGCATCTATAAACTGTGGTGTCAGCCAGTAGATAAGATAATAAAATATGAAAACTGTTTTTAAGTTTTTAATGTTATTCACGTTGTATGCTTATTGGCTACATTTGCATTAAAAATGAATCATATTGTAGCGACCCTCGATAAGGAAAGCTACGAGACGTTATCTTGCTTGTTGCACTTTATTAGTGAACAGAACGCAGGCTACTGTGGTCCGTAGCCTGACCTCCTGAACTCAGTAAATGCAATAACCATTACTCTTATCTTAAACAACTTCTGTCAACCTGTTATAACATAACATAACAGGGTAACATTACATGTTACCCAGTCCGTTACAATATTATCAACGGTGCTTAATCATCTGTCTCCCGCATTCTACATAATACCTTTTATTTTACATTTAAAGTTGAATTTGCCACGTCTGAGTGATACATTTAGTTATACTTAAGTGTATTTGTAGTGTATTTTGCGTAATTATAAAATAAATGGTGGTTAATTCTGATTTGATCCAACATTGTGTCTGCAGATTAATTCACATTTTCTTGATGAGTCATTGGAGATAGTAAATTGAACATTGCAAGAAAAACAAGACCAGCATCAGAAGTCACACATGTTGCGCGTGCATTTTCTTTTGCAGGAGAGAACCTGGCACTCGGAGGAAAAGCCTCACAGTCGTCACTGTACATGTTTGGCACTGCATCTAACGCCATAGATGGGAATCCTGGCAGCAAGTGGGAGGACGGCTCCTGCAGTCACACGAAAAACAACATCAACCCCTGGTGGCGACTGGATCTGCGCAAAACCCACAAAGTGTTTTCTGTTAAGATAACCAACCGAGAGGAAGACTCGGACCGACTCAACGGAGCCGAGATCCGCATTGGAGATTCCCTCGACAACTTCGGCAACAACAACACCAGGTAGTTTACAACCTGTTCATTTAAAATCCATGGTTTCTTCATTTACATCTTTAGACACATTTGTATTTTCTTTATCAATGTTTTCAGCCACGGCTTTGTTCCAGACTGAAATCTCTCAACTACTACTGGATGGATTGCTGAGACATTTTGCTCAGACATTCATGTTCCCCTCAGGATGAATTGTATTCAATTTGGTTATCCCTTAACTTTTCATCTGATGTCATCATCGGGTCAAAAATTATTACTTTAATACCTGTATACTATAGTGTCAATCCCATCAGTATCAGCTGTGCTTTTGAGTTTAGTGCTAATTAGCACGTTAACATGCTAACACGTTAAACTAAGATGGTTAACATGAACATGACCTGTTAAACGCAGCATTTTAGCATGCTGACGTTAGCATTTAGCTGTGTAGCCTCACAGAGCTGCTACACTTTGTCAGCATGGCTGTAGACTTCTATTACAATTAGGGATGGGTATCATTAGGATTTTATCGATACTAGTACTCTAATCCAGTGATTCTTAACCATGAAGCCCACGATTGGGCCGCGAGCGCCACCTAGAGGGCCGCAGAAAACTTTCAGTTTTGCACCTGTGGGTCGCGAGGGCCGCGGGACCGCATAGGTTATCAACTGAAGACACCAGAGATATTACTGTTTTCCATGAGACGCTCAGTTACAACATAGCTTCAAACCACTTGGTGGTGGACTGGCGGTAATGCGTCAGTCAGTTGTTTAACAAGCTCCAATAAGCAGAAGAAGACACTCAGCTAGCCGCTAGCCTGTAGCGAAAGTTATGAAGAAGTATTTAAAAGTGCTGGCCAAGTTAACGTGTTATTATCGCATTAATTAAGTAACGCCGACAATTATTTAATCGCGCATTAACGCAGTTTTTTTATTATTATTATAATATCAAAATACATATTGTTGTGTTTTTAAATAAACATATAAGCACGTAAGAACAAACTGCTCTTAACTCTTTAATAGCATAACTTCACATGCACGTTACTGTCCCGGTACAGACTCCCTCCACGTTCCATGCTTCACCTACATTCCCCTGGGTCCTAAGTCCCTCCATGTACAACTTCTTATCACCCTCTATGTACCAACGTACATTTATAATTAATACCACACATATTACACGGTACTCAGCATTGCATATGTGTCTGACCAAAAAAAGCAAAAAATATATGATTCATTTAAATTTTATTTTTTAATTTTTTAAAGTTGTTTTGTTTGGAATATGTATAATAAGTATATCATTTAGTTATCCTACTGAGAATTTAACAAACATTAAAAAAACATGACGTAGATAGGTTTGCAGTTTTCAAGGTGTATATTTCAAATTGCATCTATTACACACATGAAAATAAAGTTGTGAACACCGGCTGAATATCTATTATCAGAATCATTATAACTGTATTTTAACTACTGTGTAAAGGAATACTGCTGTTAAAAAGAACCTGATTTGTTTAAAGTGTTTGCAAACCAAATGTTCCTGCACTTTAGTACTTTTAAAATAAAAGTGCACAATACACTACTTTTGAATTCATTATTGAACATTGCGCATAACAATGCGATTAATCGCAAAAAAATCATGCAATTAATTGCATGATTAAAAAATGTAAGCGTTGTCCAGCACTAATTTAAAACAAAAGAAAGAAGACGAAAGTGGTGCCAAACCCCCCGAAAAGTCTACATTTACAATCCTGACTTCATTAAGTACGGCTTTGTGAACGGAGGTAGTGAGGCAGAGCCGAGAGCCCAGTGTGTGGACTGTTGTGACTGTTGTTATTGTTCATTTGTCACAGATATGAAGAACAACTTCTGGTTCTGCCATGCAAAAATGAAGACTGCCGAAGCATGTAATTCGCATATTATAAGGCTATATTTTAATTTGCACTTTATTTAAATTCTATTTACAGTTTATTTCATTTGAAACTTATTTTTAATGTATATATTTTATTACCACATATTATTTATTTATCAAATTTCCATTTTTTTCTCAGTTTTTTTGAGAGTCCCTCCTTTTTTCTGTAGTAAAATCTAATTATTAGTTATTTTTGTGTTAATAAGCCTGACTTAAGCCTTTACATTTGTTCTTGTATTACCTCGATTTGTTCCATGCATTGTTCATTGGGTCGGTTCCTTATCAATACTCTTATTGGTTCTTTTTTATTATTCTTGCATGTAAACAAATAGTGTTTCTTAAGCAGCAATTCAAAAAGTTCAAAAATATTTACAATACATTCGCAGCTAAACAATTAGCTTTAATTTATTATCCTATTCTTATGATCAAACTCCTTATGGCATCACTAACGTTACCTGCAGAGGGCGAGGACGAGGATGGACGGCTGCTCAACAAACAGTAGAAAAAAACTTAAAGAGACAGAGACCAACCTTTTTTGGATTGAACAACGTCATTTCTGTTTCTTCTGCCAGGTGTGCTGTGATCACAAGTATCCCATCAGGTGGTGTCAGTGAGTTCCAGTGTAATGGGATGGACGGTCGTTACATCAACATAGTCATCCCAAGAGAAGAATTTCTGACTCTGTGCGAGGTGGAGGTGTATGGCTCTGTCCTGGATTAGGGATGAAGAAGTTCACAATAAAAAACAATAATCAAAAATCACTTCTTTTGTAAACTATGACTATTCCATTGTGAGATATATTTATGGCACTACTTGGTGTGTAAATTGTAAATTGTAATGGTCTTGTTGAGTTGTCTTTTTTTCTTACCAAACTTTTGGTTTACTGTCACTACCTGCTGCATGATAAAACTGTCTGTCATCAATACTGAAATAAAACTAAATCATTAACACAGACTATTGTTCTTTTCATTTCAACCCTTATTGGTCTGAATCAAAACCTTTTTTCTTGCGTTTAAAGTTTCATCGACCACAACCGTGTGATACAATTAGCATGTACAGGACATAAAATGTATCATCCTCGGTGGAGGCAATTACACATAAATGTACCATTATATACTTTTAATTAAAGACACTATTTTAATGAGAGAGTTTTAAGAACTTTGGGCTGTAGACTTGAATCTGCAACAGGATGTCACTCCTGAAGGGAACAGCAATGCTGTGCCTTGGACTGAAGAATTGCAAACAACATGATTTTCACCCAGGAGACTGCTGTTCCTGTCCCGTGTGAAAACAAAGGCAAATGTTCACTTTAAGCTTTTGTTGGACGGTTGTTTTTTGTACCATTGTTATTCATCAAAAGCCATGGCGCTATAGACTTCAATTGCCGAACTGTCTGTTGTGAAAAATCTTCAATACGTTCCCCTGTCAGCTTCATGTTCCGGTGTTTTTGTCCTTGTGTTTGCTCCTGGTTCCTGGTTTGTAACTTTCCCTTTTTTCTACAGTTTTGGGATGTTTTTGCTCCCGTTTGGAGTTGTTTTCTGTTCCTGTGTTTGATGGCTTGGAGCCCAGTAAAGTTACCTTGTTTTCCACTTCACCTCATCTCCTGTGTCTGTCTGCGCCTGAGTCTCTGATCTGCCCCTAAAACGTAACAGTACAATCTGACCATGACAGACTCAGCAGACCAGTTTTGGGGAACCTGCTTGGCCTTGGGAGGGCCTCAGAGTTTCCAGAAGGCTAACCTCGAGCTAAGCCGCCTTTTCACCCCTAAGAAGAGACCTGGGAGGAAGCAGCAATCCCCCATCCCCGCTGGGCCGCAGCGATCCCCTGTTCCCAGAGCAATTCCCTGTTCCCGTTGGGCCGCAGCGATCCCCCGTTCCCGTTGGGCCGCAGCGATCCCCGTTCCCGCAGCGCTCCCCGTTCCCGCAGCGCTCCCCCGTTCCCGCAGCGATCCCCCGTTCCCGCAGCGATCCCCCGTTCCCGCAGCGATCCCTCGTTCCCGCTGGGCCGCAGCGATCCCCCGTTCCCGCAGCGATCCCCCGTCCCCGCTGGGCCGCAGCGATTCCCCGTCTCCGCTGGGACCCAGGACCTCTCTATTCAAACAGAGGGTAGTCTGCTACGCACATGGACAGTAAAACTGAATGGATTAATTCATCTTTTGCCTGGAATACATCAAAAAGTAAGGCGCTGGTTATGATGTGAATCGATAATGCGGATTGTGATGATGGCTTTGTTTTGTGAGTAACTCGGTGATGCTGTGTCGTAGCAGAATATGATGAATATGGCTGCGATCATCAGGTTGCTAGCGATCTTTTAAGCTAACGGGGGTTAGCATTGAATTCATTTTCAAAAAGTTATTGGCATAAATTCTGGCGAGTGGGTCTGCCTAGGGGGCGCTGTATGGATTTTGATATTTGGTATTATATGTAGCTTTGTCTGAGATGACTTTGTAGATGCAGGAGCTGCAGTTTGAGCAGGTATATAACATAATTATATTTGTTACTGATGAGTGCACTTGTTTGGCATTATGAGTGGGTGAATTTTTGGATGAACGCGAGTGCCTCCGCCGGTGGGGGCTCTTGGGTACAGAAGGTTTAGACATACTTTAAAGTTCTGCATGGTTTAAACCCATGTTTGCTAAGTGTGCAGTCTTCTTCTTTTCCTTTGTTAGCACACTGCTACATTTCTCGGTGCATTACCGACACTAACTGTTGATTAGTGGCATAGAGTGAAACCTTTAGCTGGTGTGTGTATTGCGTCTCTGCATGCTCGTCACATACATGACATACAAACAAAATGGTAACTAACTCTAACAAACATTACTTCAAAGTGCTACTAGCGGTCAAAAAATCCAGGGACCTTTAATATTAGCTGATTCTCTCATTTTATATCCTTGTGAATCCAATCTTTTTGGGTTTGGGAGTGCAGACCTGGTAAAACAAGCTATTTGAAGACGTCTTTGAGAACTTGTGACTATGTAAACCAAAGTATTTATCAAAGAAAGTTACGCCTATCATAAAAGAAAATAGGGGCAAAAGCACAAAGAAAAAGGCTGACACCAGCTATTTTTCCTCACATGGTAGTTTAGGAGAACATTGCAAAAGACCTCTCCAAAACCACACAAACACCTTTAAAGTATCATGCAGCAAAGTCTTGAGTAAGGAGCATCAGGCTGTTTCAAAATAACTGGACTGACAGCTTTGCTTTTCTGAAATGAAGTTCTGGCAAAAACTCCACTATTATGTTGTGGCCGAAATGAGTAGAAGACACATAGTAGTTGGAGTAGACCTTTCATTCTTGTGGGACAAGGACATGTTTAAAACAAATCCAAAGCGTTAAGGGTTAAGGTTGACACTCTTGGCAGGTTGACTGATATTTGTCTGGTTGGGCAAAGTTCTGTTTATCTTTTAACCATGCCCATACGTGGTTGGTATAACGCAACAGTTTATATGAGGTCTCGTACGGTTATTCTACAACAGTGTGACCTTTAGATGCACTTCTGAAATTGAATCACAAGTTTAGGGAAGGGAAATACATGTGCATGGGAGTAAACCGATGGCATGTGATTGGATAAGTGTTGAAGGTGAATATGATCTGATCTCTGATGATTGGTTGGATACGGTTTCACCGAGACGCATATCAAGAGCACGGGAACGGTTTAGGTTTTAAGTGTTTGGAAGCTTTTTTCTTTTTCATTGAATCAGCCGACTGTTGGGGTCTCCAGGTAACATTTTTAATTTCTTTGTTGCATCAGATCACCTTCCTACATCGGTTTCTGAGTATCTTTAGCATGTCGATATGTACCTCTGGAGCACATGGAAGCAAATAATAGTTGTAATGGTTTTAACCATAATTGTGAAATGTAACTGAATATGAATGAGTTTCCCTCTGGATGAAGTTTTATCTAATCTTATTGTTGAAATCTAACACATTCACAGTTTTTTGTTATAATCACTCCTCCAGAATTCCAATAGGACACATATTACACAAGTAATAATGAATAATAAGACGTGTCATTTAAAAACATTATGATTCTCTCAACCAGAATAATGAAACCCAGTGTTTTCGTTCTGCTGCTCCTCCTGGAGACACGCTCAGCTTACACTTATCGTAAGTATGATCTGAGAGTATGTGTGACATCTTTATTGTCAATCATCACCAGGAGGTGCACATAGGTCTGTTTTGTTAGCAAGAAAAGTAACTAGTATATTTATAAAAATGAACTCTTTAACTGTCAGTAGTTTAGTTTTTTCTCCAAAATCATTGGAGTTGTGGTGAAAGGAAACAAGACATTTTTTTTGGGCTTAATTTGAGTTTTTTTATACGGTAATATGATTATGTTGTTTCATAAAATGTTCTTTTGTTGTTCTTAAAAATGAATTTCCCTCCTCAAATTAAACTACATTGGCAGACCAACGTCCTCTTTTCTACAAACTTGTCTGCAACAACTTCCTGCAGGATTTTTGTAATGAGCAACAAGTTGCCATGTGGCTCATAAGACTTAAGGAAACACACACAAAGAGACACAACAAATCAACACATCTTTCCACCAATTCTACAACAATTAATCACCGAGAAACAAATTCATCAATTTGGCAACACATGCAAACAACCAAATACACAAACACACTATAGTTGACCACATAACAGTGAGCTAATGGTTTAAGTTTAAACCAAAGGTATATAATGTTGTTAGACACAGATTTATGCTTAACAATTCACAAACGATCTTCCTTTATATCTCCTATGTGTTTTTCAACCGTCTCATTCTCAGAGAACGTGGCCTTGCGTGGAAAGGCGACCCAGTCGGACCGTTTGGGGGACACATATGGAGCTGCTTACAGTGCCATTGATGGAAATCGTGAAAATACTTTATCTTCGGGATCATGCAGCCACACTGTTAAACAGACCAACCCCTGGTGGAGAGTGGACCTGCTGGAGTCCTACATCGTCACCTCCGTCATCATCACCAACAGAGGAGACTGCTGCGAGAACACGATCAATGGGGCACGGATTCACATCGGCAACTCTTTAGTGGGCAATGGTGCCGCAAACCCACTGTAAGAAAACATATCCCGCAATCAAAGAAGACAGTTAGCTGCAAGCTGCAGACTCAGCAGTCGCCATGTGGAGGCGATAGATATGTGGCAGCTTTAAATGTTATTTCCACAAATATATATAAAAATTTGTGCTGGGCAGCGATTACAATTTGTAATCATTATGTACAAAGTTCAATAATGAATTCAAAAGTAGTGTATTGCGCAGTTACATTTTAAAAGTCCTGCTATATGAACAAAAGTGCAATAACATTTGGTTTGCAAACACTTTAAACAAATCAGGTGCTTTTTAACAGCAGTATTCTTTACACACTAACAGTTATATTTCCTCACTGTCTGTGCTCAGTGTGCTGACTTTATTTGAAACGTTCCACTGTTGCGCAACATGAATAAAATGTTCCGCGCGCGTTTCAGCAAAATGTCCGTCTTCTGTTGTCATGACAGTCAGAGCATGTGAATGCAGCTGCCACTGTTCATCAATATAATGCACCGTAACTCTGAGGTGATGACGGTTACCCGGCGATGTCCGGTAGTCTCCAGTGAGAGCAACAGCTGGTGCACGTTGTAACGCCGTCTCTTTTGTAGTCCTCTCCTTTTCATACAACTCGTGTGTTCTTCTTGTGGTGGTGCGTCTGGAGGGAGGCTCATACGTGCCGTCATTTGTTGATCCTAAGAACGTTCCTCAGACCGACATCTTCCACAATACTAATCGTGCTGCAGTTTGTATCTATCCACTTCTCTGTGGCGTTTGTTAGCTTGCCTTGCTTTTGTTTATCTATACTTCTCCCACACGCTGCATCCGACGTAGTCTGATGAAGACTCCCTCCACCATTGCCAGTGAGCAACGGACTTTAAAAATGATTTTTAAAAAAGGCGTTTACGCGCGATAAAATAATTGTCTGCGTTAATTAATTAATGCGTTAACGCGACAACGCGTTAACTTGCCCAGCACTAATAAAAAAAATTCTTTTTTTATCGTCTTTTGAAAAAAAAAAGTGTTATCATTACGTGAGGAAAAAACAACAAGCTTGTTTCTTCCATCTTCATGTTATAGGACTACAGGTATAACATGTGATTCATGTCCTGTTTTCTTTCTCTTTCTCTCTCTCTCTCTCTATCGCTCTCTGTTAGGTTTGGTACAATTCCTAGTGCTCGTCTAGGTGAGTCGGTTACTCTGACTTTCCCTCAAGGTGTGGAGGGACGTTACGTGACTGTGGTTCTACCGGGTTCAAATAAATCCCTCACACTCTGTGAAGTGGAAGTCTACGGGTACCGTGCCCCGACTGGTGAGCATTTGACATGAATTAGTTTGCAGTGACATCGCATCTATAAACTGTGGTGTCAGCCAGTAGATAAGATAATATAAGACCAGTTTTTATGTTATTCATGTTATATGCTTATAGGCTACATTTGCATTAAAAATAATCATATTATAAATTGAAAGTTTAATGTACCACATCTGAGTGATACATTTAGTTATACTGCATAACTTAATCATATTTTCTTGATGAGTCATTGGAGATATTAAATTGAACATTGCAAGAAAAACAAAAAAAGCATCAAAAGTGCATTTTTTATTTTTTTGCAATAACTGCAAAGAAGCCCATGTAACAATTTTCATGTTTGTAAGTGTGTTTGTTTTGCAGGAGAGAACCTGGCCCTCAGAGGAAAAGCCTCACAGTCGTCACTGTTTGTGTATGGCGTTGCATATCACGCCGTAGATGGGAATCCTAACAGCTGGTGGTTGGCCGGCTCCTGCAGTCACACATTGCTCGACATCAACCCCTGGTGGCGACTGGATCTGCTCAAAACCCACAAAGTGTTTTCTGTCAAGATAACCAACCGAATGGAAGTCCCAGAGCGACTCAACGGAGCCGAGATCCGCATTGGAGATTCCCTCGACAACTTCGGCAACAACAACCCCAGGTAGTTTACAACCTGTTCATTTAAAATCCATGGTTTCTTCATTTACATCTTTAGACACATTTGTATTTTCTTTATCAATGTTTTCAGCCACGGCTTTGTTCCAGACTGAAATCTCTCAACTACTACTGGATGGATTGCTGAGACATTTTGCTCAGACATTCATGTTCCCCTCAGGATGAATTGTATTCAATTTGGTTATCCCTTAACTTTTCATCTGACGTCATCATTGGGTCAAAAATTAAACTTTAATACCTGCATACTATAGTGTCAATCCCATCAGTATCAGCTGTGCTTTTGAGTTTAGTGCTAATTAGCACGTTAACATGCTAACACGTCAAACTAAGATGGTTAACATGACCTGTTAAACGCAGCATTTTAGCATGCTGACGTTAGCATTTAGCTGTGTAGCCTCACAGAGCTGCTACACACACACACACACACACAAACACACACACACACACAAAAAAACAAGTATTTCAGAAAAAACCCTCTGTTATCACAAAACAAACTTGAGACCATCCCATATGAAACATAATCGGCTTCGCTCGAAACGACACCTCTGACCTACTTGGGTCAGCAGAGAAAGCTCCTCATGCAGTTTCTGCATTTGCTCTCATGGCAACTAAACTGTGGAATTAGTCACTGTTCACATAAACGCTTAATGCATCCCTTTTTAATCTGGCTTTAGACTGACTTGTTTTTATATCTTCTGGACAATATTATCATTTATTTCATCTGGTTTTACTTTTTTAAAGTATGGTTTTATTACCGATTTGTGCTCTTTGTTAAAGCGACAGAGACCAACCTTTTTTGGAGTGAACAACGTCATTTCTGTTTCTTCTGCCAGGTGTGCTGTGATCACAAGTATCCCATCAGGTGGTGTCGGTGAGTTCCGGTGTAATGGGATGGACGGTCGTTACATCAACATAGTCATCCCAAGACTGGAGTTTTTGAGCCTGTGTGAGGTGGAGGTGTATGGCTCTGTCCTGGATTAGGGATGAAGAAGTTCACAATAAAAAACAATAATCAAAAATTATATAAATTGTGTTTAATTTACAATTGCGTAAATTGTAATGGTCTTGTTGAGTTGTCTTTTTTTCTTACCAAACTTTTGGTTTACTGTCACTACCTGCTGCATGATAAAACTGTCTGTCATCAATACTGAAATAAAAGTAAATCATTAACAGACTATTGTTCTTTTCATTTCAACCCTTATTGGTCTGAATCAAAACCTTTTTTCTTGCGTTTAAAGCTTCATCGACCACAACCGTGTGATACAATTAGCATGTACAGGACATAAAATGTATCATCCTCGGTGGAGGCAATTACACATAAATGTACCATTATATACTTTTAATTAAAGACACTATTTTAATGAGAGAGTTTTAAGAACTTTGGGCTGTAGACTTGAATCTGCAACAGGATGTCACTCCTGAAGGGAACAGCAATGCTGTGCCTTGGACTGAAGAATTGCAAACAACATGATTTTCACCCAGGAGACCGCTGTTCCTGTCCCGTGCGAAAACAAAGGCAAATGTTCACTTTAAGCTTTTGTTGGACGGTTGTTTTTTGTACCGTTGTTGTTCATCAAAAGCCATGGCGCTATAGACTACGATTGCCGAACTGTCTGTCGTGAAAAATCTTCAATACAAGACAAAGAAGCAATGGTGCTGATGGCAAATATTTTATTCTTTAAAATACAGACAAAATAGACAAATATTATAAAAGACATCTGAAACACACGAACGCCTGCAACAGGAAAAAACAAATATTTATGCGTTTCAGGAAGTGTGACGACAGCCCCACTTCACAAAAAACGGGCACTTACAAGATCACGTCCACACCGCGAAACCTCAGTCGTCCTACGAGTAGTACGAGAAGAAACGGCTCTGAAATCTGATGGACAAAATGTCCAAAATGGATTAAATGTGTACTTTTGATTTGTTCAACCGCTCGCTCTAGCACATTTAATGTTTTTTTTTGTTGTCATTACACTAATTTAATTTGTTCTTTCGTCTCATTCCGATGCCCAATCAATAAAACAACCTGCACCAAGGTGTGTTGTACCGAAGTTTCTTCCACCCTATTACAAGTTCATACACAAAAAAAAACACATTAAAGCTGAGAGTCTTTTTAGAAAGAGAAAACCCATCATATTGAATAAGTGGTTACCAATAGTTAAGGACACGGCACCATGTTGGAGGAGTGACCATGCAAACAGAGACAGATGTGTGTGTCTGCGGAGGCTAAGAGTCAAACTCTTGCAGGAGGAAGTGAGAATGTTCCTTTCTCTTGTTGCCACTCCTCCAACGTGGCAACGCCTTCCTCTTATATGAATAGTTTGACATTTTTGGAAAAATGCATGGCCAAAAGTTAGATGAGAAGATCGATACCGCTCTCATATCAGTCCGTTAAATATGAAACTACGGCTTGCAGGCGTCGGTAGCTTAGCTTAGCGTAAAGACTAGAAACAAGGGGAAACAGCTACCCCGGATCTCTAAAATGGTAACAAAATCGGCCTTCTAGCACCTCTGAAGTTATTGATGAATCATGAATTAACAGGTTGTTTTTTAAATTGTGGCTTTACAGGTTGTTGTTTTTTTTTATACGGAACTATTTCTTGGCCAGGAACAGTAACTTGTCGTCAGCGTGAGGTTGACAGCAGAAACAATTGCGCTCAGCCAAAAAAAAAAAAAATAGGTACAAAACGACCTAAACTCGTCTTTTCTGCACCCTTTAGAAGTTTTGTTCAGCACATATTTGACATCGCCGGGTTTGCCGTTTCCCTCTGCTTCCAGTCTTTGTGCTAAGCTAAGCCACCTGCCTGCCTTCACGTATCGCCACAAAGACCTTTTTACGGATCTTTTCATTTAACTCTCGGCATAAAAGCCATTAAGCGTATTTCCTGAAATACTGTACGGCCATGAATGCTCCCTGAAGAAGGAACCAACAACTGCTACCATTTACACAAAACCCACTGCTACAAATAGTTTGAATTGGCTGTTCCAGAACTCACAAACCAACGGTCCTCGATCACTAAAAACACTTCTTTTATGCGCTACAGTACCCCGAACACGCAGCTTTAATAACAAGACTTCCTTTGGCAATAAAGAAACACAGAGAACCTTTTGAAGGCTTTACATTGGCATTTTACAAACATGTTGGGTATTTACAAAAGCACAATTAGAACTACCTGTTTTGAAATTTAAAATAAAAACTCTTTTCCCCCAGTTTATAACCGAATTAAGAATGAATGCTCTTCCATTATGTGAAGTCTGTTAAAACACTTCTTGAGTGAATTCCATGGGGACCACCCATTGTTCAGACCAGCCCATTATTCCGAAACCCCAACAGTCTGAAAAAATTATGTTACTTGTCCGATGATGTCATTCTGCATAATAATTAGCCATGTGCTTCTGTTGGTTGCAAAGAGAGTTCATCATTTCGGAGCGATGGGCCTTCGGAAGGATGGACGTTTTTTTTCGGGACAATGGGAAGAATGGAATGGCACCAATTCCATCGGGAAATGTTTTTCAAAAGCTTCCAAACACAAGAAGATATTCTCCTCCCCCCCCGTCGTTCCAAAGACTCTTAAAACACTGTTGGCTTCTAAAGAAAACTTCTTAAAGGAATACTTCACCCAAGAACAGTATTGGTTGTATGAAGCTCTCGACTCCCAGGAAAAAAAAGCAAGGGAGGATAACCAGGAAATACTTTGTTATCAATAGTTAAGTGAAGGATTTCCTTGAGTGCATGAATGGAGACAAGACACTTGGATAATGCTGTACAGAGATTTCATAACCTTTTTTGACGTCTTTTGTTCGGCCTCCGTCAAAGTCTGTTTGCATTGATATGCTGTCATTTTTTCGGACGCTCTGCTCTCACTAACAGCATTGGATAGAAAACTTTCTGTGGGACCATCGGGAGGAGAGTGATGTACAAAATGTATATTGTTTTGGGGTGAAAGTATTCCGTTAACACTTTGAAGTTTGCATAAAAATGACTCGCACGAATAAATTATAAAAACAGCCTACTACTGAAAAACACCATGCATAAAGAAGAAGTCAGCTTTTGTCAAGTTTGCAAAGGGTATTGCTTCACAGTATGTGGACATCATCGATCGGTCCTGCCAGACAAAATGTACTTCTTATGCAAAAAAGTAAAAGAAAATGAATTCTATACAGTGAGAAACAACACTGACGTACAAACGGCATCTCTTTGAGGACAACGTTTCTTCAACTAAAGATTCTATATAACAGAACCAATGCGACGATCTAAATGAAGAGCTGCGACACCTTATGGCTTTCACTCGGGGCGCCGATGTGTGTCACGGGAACGTCGCCAGATGCAAAAGGTGAAGGAGCGATAAGGATGACTGGCGAAATGTGGGGAACAGGGAGTTCCTTTAAGTCGCAAATACTGGGGACCGTCAGCGAACCAAGGGAGGAGAGACTCATGGGGAAGTGCTTTGGCGTGACCAACCGCTCAGTGAGTCTGAGCACCGCAGACAAGGGGAACTGTTGGGGGAGGGGGGGGGGGTTAAGTACAAAGCAGCAATGCCAATGAATGATCAAAACCTTGAAAAAGTGGTGAAAAGAACAACTGAACCAGTCCGCCACACGGTGTTATCTGAGATCTTTGCTAGCTTTGGGGACTTTGAGAACTTTGTAAATGTCGTTGGAAAACACTGTGGTGAAGTGGGGTCTCGAGCTCCTGGACATGTGGGTACAGAGGGGGATTTTACCAGCATTTAGGGGATCCTCAACGTCCCAGATCTCTGGCATGCTGCACCCGGGCCTGGGCGAAGGGAGGGAGAGAGAGAGAGAGAGAGAGAGAGAGAGAGAGAGAGAGAGAGATGAATGAGAAACAGAAAATCTCCGAACAGCATTTTAACTAAATGAAACAATGTGTCCTGGGTAACAACGCCCCCTCCCTTCTGTGAGAGGGCACTGGTGGTGTTGGGGTACCTGGTTCGCCTGGTGCACCACGAATCCTCCAATACGAAGAAGTCCACTCCCAGCTTCATCAGGTTCCCCTTTACGGTTTCTTCAGACATGCGGCTGTACATGGAGTAGACCAGCTTGGTTCTCTCCCTGCGAGGGACACAACACAGGTGGAAATCAACTACAGTTAGGACGTGGCAATGTTTTACACAAAGAACTCTTTCTCTCTCTCTCATCTGAGCAAAGGAGCAGTTGTGCTGCTGGTCAATTTCCACTGACCTCAGACCAGCGTCTTCATAGTGGGGGTGGTTGACGATGGGCCGACCCGTGGAGAGCTTCACGCTGGCCATGGTGGGCATGGCTCCAGCAAACACAGAATCTGCATCAATCGCAAACGAAACAAGTGAACGGCTGAGTTGTGGAGTATCTACACTACCAGCTCTTGCTGTGTATTGCCACAGTTATCTTGATTGACGTTTTGCTTTTCCTACTCATTATGCTGATATTTCACTGTGACCCTGGAAGCGGGCGACCTCACTCACCAGGACGGGTGTTGTCCTGGATCCAGTCCAGCAGCTCCTCCTGTGGCAGGTTGCTGAACTCTCCGATGATCCCCCACTGGGCCTGCAGGTTGGCCACTCCCTGTATGGCCATGATGGCCATGACTGCAAACACGGCAAGCTGGTGTTTAAACCGCTCCCCGATCCAGCCAAACAACTGACACAACCACCGGGGGCAGGAGAGAGTGAGCATAGGAGAGAGTGAGCATATGAGAGATATGAAAGTGAGCATATGAGAGAGAGAGAGAGAGAGAGAGAGAGAGAGAGAGAGAGAGAATATGAGAGAGAGAGAGAGAGAGAGAGAGAGAGCATATGAGAGAGAGAGAGAGCATATGAGAGAGAGAGAGAGAGCATATGAGAGAGAGAGAGAGAGAGAGAGAGAGCATATGAGAGAGAGAGAGAGCATATGAGAGAGAGAGAGAGAGCATATGAGGGAGAGAGAGAGCATATGAGAGAGAGAGAGAGAGCATATGAGGGAGAGAGAGAGCATATGAGAGAGAGAGAGAGAGCATATGAGAGGGAGAGAGAGAGAGAGAGAGCATATGAGAGAGAGAGAGCATATGAGAGAGAGAGAGCATATGAGAGAGAGAGAGAGAGAGAGAGAGAGAGCATATGAGAGAGAGAGAGAGAGAGAGCATATGAGAGAGAGCATATGAGAGAGAGCATATGAGAGAGAGAGAGAGAGAGAGAGAGAGAGAGAGAGAGAGAGAGAGCATTATTAAAGGACAGCATGTGAGCTCAACAAACTGCACCATACACAGATAATAATAATTTGAGTGGAGAAGAAACTTAACACTATGGCATTAATTAAAGGAAAGCTTCACCGAAATCTTTGTTTTTGCCCTGACTATTTAAAACACTCCACATGAAGCGTCTCGTGCCTGTGTTGAAGTGTTACTCATCTGAAGTGTTTTAAATAGTAAGAAGCATGGGTTTGGGAAGAAGTGTGTTTTGCTGTTGTAAAACCCTCAGTTACTTTAATTCATCACGACTTTTCTCTGTTTTGAGATTCTTCGTTTTCTTCTTAACGCGGGCTGAGCAACTGATATACAAACTGGGTCATTTTGTGGGAGAAGCACTCCTTTCAGGAAACAAATAGCCGCGTTTAAATGTAGACCATCTTGTTATTTGTGAATCACAGACCTGTTTGGAGCAGATGAGCGAGGCCATGATGCACATGTGCGGCGTCAGGAAGAGCTTCAGACGCATGATGAGGACGGCGAGGACGGCGAACGCCACCAGCTGCAGGCTGTGGTACACCAGCTGCAGAGAATGTAAAGGATACATTTTAATAAATGTGTTCCAAGTTGTTCTTAAAAAGGGACAGTTCACCCCTAAATCAAACATGCATACACGCGTGGACGAGAGGCTTGTGACAGTGCGAGATGTAAACATTGATGACGTTAGCTAGCTGATGAGTTGCGCGCTTCCATCTGCGCTGTGATTCGTTTGGCGGGTGTAGTTCGGTAGAAAGAAAATAGTTCCTACGTGAAACCGCTCACAACGAGGTCTTTGGATTATCTTGAGAAACAGGGTCACGATTTCTGGAAACAGTATTTTTTTTTTTCTTGTCCCATTATGTTGGAGAGAAGGCAGACATCTCTACGAAGGATATTTCCAACACTCTGCAACTCACACCAAAACATTCTGGACTGATAAACAGCCAGGTAAGAGGAGTAATTTTGAGGTGAACTGTCCCTTTAAGTGACCTCCACATCGGCTGCAGCGCTGACTGTTTGATGACATTTGCATGACGCTTTGATCTTTTTGAACACGCCCCTCCCCGAGGCCGCCGTGTTACTCGCCGAGCAGAAATATTAAAGCAATTATCTGGGAAACTTCCACACAGTGTGGCTAGTGGAAGAACATCTGAACGGTTTCCTGCACTGGGAGGGATATTACAGCGAGAGAGAGAGAGAGAGAGAGAGAGAGAGAGAGAGAGAGAGAGAGAGAGAGAGAGAGAGAGAGAGAGAGACAGAGCAAGAGTGAGACAGAAAGAGACAGAGAGAGAGAGCGAGAGAGAGAGACAGAGAGAGAGAGAGCGAGAGACAGAGCAAGAGAGAGACAGAGAGAGAGACAGAGAGAGAACGAGAGCGACACAGAGAGAGAGACAGAGAGAGAGAGAGAGACAGAGCAAGAGAGAGACAGAGAGAGAGACAGAGAGAGAACGAGAGCGACAGAGAGAGAGACAGAGAGAGAGAGACAGAGAGAGAGCGAGACAGAGAGAGACAGAGAGAGAGAGAGAGAGAGACAGAGAGCGAGACAGAGACAGAGAGACAGAGAGCGAGACAGAGACAGAGAGAGACAGACAGAGAGAGACAGAGAGAGAGAGAGAGATGACAAAGGCAGCACGGGGGGATTTCATAACAGAAGGGGAGGCTGCCTTTCATTTCTTAGTAATGAGAAAAGGGATGAAAACCGTTTTGGGACATAGAAACTGAGCAGACGTTGCTGCTCTGGAGGAATCTAATCAAATAAAAACAGATTAAGAAAAATGGAACAACGCTGCAAAAAGAAGAAGAAGAAAAAAAGCCTACGAGTTCACGCTGAGGCGTTGTCATGAGCGTATACTCAACAATAACATAAAGGATGTGAAAAGCATTTCTTCTCACCTCTCCTTTAGCGGCGATTTCAGACCTGCAACAACAGAAAGTCAAGAAGTAAAGTAAAGAAGTAAACGCAGTGAGATCAGCAGAAAGAACACTCTGCTCACCCTGCAGCTTCATCGACGTCTTCAGGCCTGACGGACGCCTTCCCTCCGTCCCGCAGGAACCGGACTACGTCCTGGACGGTCT
Organism: Cebidichthys violaceus; assembly: GCF_023349555.1. Classification (NCBI taxonomy): domain Eukaryota; kingdom Metazoa; phylum Chordata; class Actinopteri; order Perciformes; family Stichaeidae; genus Cebidichthys; species Cebidichthys violaceus. The sequence continues at coordinate 494,835 of NW_027176927.1, read as the reverse complement.
GAAGAGGAGACACGGTTAGAATAAAAAGTGTTTCCAACAAACGAGCAGGAGAAGACAGCTCGCTCGCGTATCGCATTAGGCTCTTTGTCAAAGCGACTCATGTATTCTTAGCTCAGCGTGGGCAGGCGTTAATGAGATTACGCCTGCATCAGGAGCAGCTCCTCAAATATCTTTTTTAATTCTTCAACGTTTTAGGAATCACGACCAAATCTCGCCGTTCTTCCTTTCTCAAAGCATAAACATACACACGTAAATGCCGACTAAGCTTCCCACGCAGAGCAAATATAACAAATATATGCAATTTTTTTCTGAAACTGTAAGAGAACAAGCTGAATTAAAAAACAACTCCTCCTATATGCAAGCAGTTCTCCTCAGAGGTGGACACGTTTGCGTAGTAATCGGAGCGGATCGACACCCGGCTTTGTCTTCCAGACGTTGAGGCTTTTCACGCTGCAACACACACACACACACACACACACACACACACACACACACACACACACACACACACACACACACACACACACACACACACACACACACACACACACACACACACGACACTATTCCTCTCCCACCGATTGTGAAAGAGGAGAAGACGGCCGTCATTCACGTACATTATTGCTATTTCATCTCTCGCATTATTGTCACGCCAAGATGTGTCGTTTGTCCTCTGTTCCTGTGAATGGACCCCCTTGTTAAGACGTATGATGATGTAGTGCAGTGGAAGACCGTGAGGTTCTGGAGGCCTTGAGTTATTTTATTAGAGCTTATGAATCTACAGTTCCTCTCCTGGCATTTATTAAACCCCTGAAAAACAGAAAATGGCCACCTGGAATCTAAATTTGAGTGGAGCGCTATGATTGTTCTTCTTCCCCGATGCCCCTGGTTTCCACGCAGCTTTGTGCTGACGACATGGAACGCCGTGTGGTTCCTTAGGTATGTGACGTATGAACCCCAGGCTGTCATTGGAACAGCCTGGGCAGACATGTTCAGCACTGGCATTAACTGACGATTTTTGCTCTTGTTGCAAATAAAATAAATTATGGATATCAACTATGTTATTAAGGTTAAAACACACACACACACACACACACACACACACACACACACACACACACACACACACACACACACACACACACCTTTAATGTCCTGCTGACGCTTTGCTAACAGACTCTGTGTAGTTCAGAGGGCTTGTTGGGGGTCAGATTTGTTCCACTACACAAAGTGTCTGAGGTCTGAACACTAAAGAGGACTTACCCTCCCAGCGATGAGAGCGACCACCAGCATGTTGACGGGCAGCAGCAACGTCCTGAGGTAACGTATGGGGGTCTGAGGGAGAGACAGAGTGATGTCATGTACACTGTACTCTACTCACAACATGGCAACACAAACGTGAAAGCAGGCGGCTGTGTGGCAAAGAACCCAAATCAGAGAACGGGTTCTGCTGCTTCTGTTTCCTGTTACATTCAGAGCACAGAACAGCAGGCGGGGTTTTTTTTCCTGATAAAAATAAATGGTTTTCACACCGGAGACTTACGGGTTTTTTTTAAAATCAGAGAACACTTCAGCACACGGTGTCAGAGAGATTCAGACTAGAAACAGACTTTACCTCCATCTCCATGAAGTCAAACTCTGCAGCACAAGTGTACATCAGGGTGTGGAAGTCCTTGTAGCTCGTGAACTTGGACTTGATCAGTCCGCTGATGTGAGCCTGGAAAACGACAAAACGAAACAAAAACACCAGAGATGTTTTCTTTACATTTTGGATTTAAAAAAAAATATCCTCTAATTCCTGATTTTTAAATGTTTGAATTTTTGAAAATGTTAATTGTTATACACAGTGTGTGTATATACATATAGTAGGGCTGTATCTAATACTTCAGAGCTTCATTCATATTATTGACAGCTTCTTCTTCTTCTTCTTCTTCTTTTTGTTTTTTTCTGTTGGAATCTGTTGCTCTCCCAGTTACCGCTTACAAAAGGAGGCTCACACCTGTATTAACTAGGCAATCTAGCAGCAATCTAACAGCACAATACATTTAAAAAAAAAATCTATTTCTTCCTCTATTTTTTTGGGTGATGATGTCATAAATAAAATGTGACGACATTCATTCAAAAAGCCTCTCTTTCCAGGAACACGGAAACCCCTTCTAGTCACTCCTTTGATGTTAAGTAAGGAGTTTAAACGTGATGATATCAGGAATATAATCGACCGTAAACAGTCATTCGCAGACACACGCATTGCTCTACGTATAGCTGCAGTGGCTTACGTCATCTGAGGCGCAGAGGACAGTGGACAGCATGAACTTGAGCAGGACTGTGGAGCCGACCCAAGCCAAGCCCTGCATGACCTGAAGAGAGAGAGAGAGAGAGAGAGAGAGAGAGAGAGAGATGAGATGGACGCACACTCACAACCCAGACAGGAACCGGTGATAGAAGCTCAAGTCACTTCTACGCACCCAGAGGACGACGCCGGGTTTGAAGACTTGAGCAAATCGATCCCTCAACGCAATGATTGCCTGAAAACAAAACAAATTGTCATTTCAGACCACGGATCAAAACACATCACAGTGCATTCACATCGTCTGGACTGTAAAAAGACCCGGCTCACCCAGATGGAGACGAGCGAGGAGGCGTAGAAGGACGTGAGCAGCATGGAGTTGCCGAACATCAGGACAAAGCAGACGGCGAGGGTTATCTTGATGAGGACAGGTGAGAGAAGACGGCTCAAAAAAAAAAAAAGTATTGTGGCCTCACAAAAACTCTCCACACTCACAGATATACAGGCTGCCTCCCGACAGCAGCAGGGCGGTCTGGAGCAGATTGTATTAAGAGTGAACGATAAGTCTCCCTGTTGTTGAAAACACTCCATTAAACCGATGCATTGTACTTTGAATACACAGCCAGCAGCAGCAGCATCTAATCCTATTCACTGAACTCTCGATGCTTAATCCCACAGTGAAGCGAAGCGCCACTCACTGTGTGCACAGAGCGGCAGCCGTTCTAAACAACGGGGCACTTACAACTCAACTGAATGGCATTTTAATAATTGATCAGGGATGCGATCAACTATTATTCATGAATCGGTTTGTTTGTTTTTTTGTCAGTTTACAACAGCTTCATAAACAAACAAGCAAATGTTGACTTTTGAGAAGCTACAAGTGGGCGGATTTTCTATTTGTTGTCAATTTTCAACTTTCATTGATGTTTTAGTACATTAAAAAAAATGACTTATTGTTTATCTTTTTGGAACTAAAATATAATTCCAGCTTCTGAAACGTGTGGACTTGCTGGTTTGCCCCTTTGGTGTCACTTGATTACTTCAATTCATAACGAGGGCGTAAGTTTACACGTGTGGACATTACGGTCATTTAGCAGACGCTTTTGATCCAAAGCGACTTGCAATTCAGTATCTATCTATACATTGGGGTTAAGTGTCTTGCTCAAGGACATGTTGACATGAGACTAGAGTAGAGCAGGAGCCGGGGATTGAACCACCGACCCTCTGATTGAAAGGCGGCCCTGCTCTCCACTTAGCCACGGTCACCCCAACACCCTGACCAATATTTGAGCAAACTTCTCATGCAGCGTCTGCGTTATCTTTAAAGCGGAAAGACGCACAGGTCTGGACTTCCGTCTTTATTTCCTAAAGAGCCGCCGTCTCTCTGCATCGGAATGACGTGAAACACCACGTGCAGCAGGGACTCGACGCTCGGGGCATCGTGGTATGCGCCCTAAGCACTCGGCTAAATACCGAAGGAAGTATTCTGCATTCATCTACACAACTTATATTTATATTGTTCTATAATTGCACTACATGTTTGTACGTTTCCTACCTCTATGTACCGTAGTGTTTATGGAAGGATGACAATAAAATCTCGCTTATCTTAATAAGAGACAGATCTGCGTGACAACGCTGTAGATCACGTAGAGGACACACGTGGACGGTTTTGTGTCTGTATTTCTTTTCTTCAATACGCAAACACACACACACACACACACACACAAAGACAAAGTCATTGTTTCCAAGCTGTCTAAATTATGCAGAGGCATATTCCTTCCTCCGACACAAATCTCCACCATCTTACCACAAAGGGCGTTCTCCTTATCTGTGGAGCGCACAGGGCCTGGCTAACAGCCTGGCATGCTGAGCGGATTAGGGAGAAAAGAATGTGGAGGAGAAGGACGAACGGCCTGAATAACACACACACACACACACAAACACACAAACACACACACACACACACACACACACAGAAATACTTTGTCCTTGCCAACATATCCTCCCTATTTCACGCTTCAGTAAAGAGCAGTGGTGTACGGTGGCATCGTTAATGCCGAAGAAAGTCATCCCTGCCGAGCGAGATAAGGCGAGCCGAGGCAGAGCACATTACGGCTCAGGGGACGGCGGCTGGAAAGACTTTCACTTATGTTGGCCACAACGCACAGGGAAACCTAAACCCACCTAAAACCCTCGACTCAGGTAAACATTTAGTCCCTTTCAGGTCCTTCCTCTGTGTCCTCTTGTTGCGTCTCTGTCTCAATAGCTCGGGTGCTTCGGTGTGATTATTTGCTACCGAGGTGCTGCAGGATGCACCAGAGACAAGCGAACGTATCAAGTTAGGAAACAGAAAGTGTCTCAACAGTCTGGTGGGTGGGTGGGTTGGTCATCTACTGTACCATGTGAGTGACCAGGATGGATTGCATCTTGGCGGCGGCGAGGTAACCCAGGATGTAAGACGCAAACAGAGACGCCACCTAGACAAAAGAAGAAGAAATAGACAAAAAATATACAGGAACAGACCGCATGTATGTGCAGACGATACAGCGGACACTACAGCTACACCTGACAAGTCCAACTAACTCTAAATAGCCGCAGGACATTTGAAGTGCATGTCCACGGCGCTGCATAGATTCAAATTGATTCTTCGCTAAGTCCCGCCCCTCGAACGCAGACTGGCCAATCACGGCGTAGCATCAGCCGGCTCCGACCAGGGTCCAACGAACTCTCCGGCTCTCCTCCATAGACTCTCATGCAGTCGTTTCACTAAAGTCTAATAATAATAATAATAATAATAATATCAAAATACTTAAGATAGTGGCATTATTACACGATCCCAATTGTGCGATCCTGAAATAATTTAAGACACAAAACAGTGTATTTAGTGTCTTTATTCTGGCTTCTGTCAGACTCTGGAGCGGACAGTATTTGTTTCGCGTGCAGTGAGCGAGGCTCAATCAGCAGCTTACATGTGCAAAACAAAAGAAGAAGCCGTCGAGCAACTCGTCTGGCCCAGAGGGGGCCCGCCGGCGGCGTGGGCCGAGCCGCTAGCCGAGAGCACAGACGCTCTCGGCGGCGGTGACCCGTTTGTTCTGGAGTCGCGGTTCAAACTCCGGCTCCTCTGTCTGCCGGCCCACGCTCAACGCTCCGCTCTCTACTCCCGCTTCTGTCTGTAACTCGCTCGTCGCTGAAAGCGTCTCTCCTCTTCCACTGTCTCGACTGTTCCACTCAGGGTTTCACATGCATATTTCCCTACTGCATGTCACGATAGGGTTTATGAAATGAGGATGTAAAGGGTTGCATTCTTGGAATTTTATAATCTCTTTTCTTTTCTGTCTTTGTTTCTTTTCCATCCTGGCAAACCTCTACAATCCCCTTCCTTGCCAGAGTCTCTATTTTCTCCCTAATCTCCTCTGCCCCTTCTGCTTCCTTCCCACACTCTCCCTCCCGATGTCTCTCTTGCTCTCCGTTTACCTGAGTGAGCAGCACAAACTGGGCGAACTGCCAAGGCAGCATAAAGCACAAATTGGAGACGCCCAGGGCGACCATGGCGGTCCTGCTCGGGTTCCGTGTCCTGGGGAGAAAAGCGAGAGAGAGAGAAAAAGAATTACAGCGGTGAGAGAGAGAGAGAGAGAGAGAGAGTTGCGGAGGAGATAAGCAGAGACGATGCATTAAGACGACACAAGCGCGCACGACATTCAGTTTCACTCAAAAGAGTCTGCTACAAAGCCCTCAGAGGTGTGACACGTTCATTCTGCTTTTAGCGCCGCCGGTAGAAGAAGTCACGGTTTACCGACTGCACTCGCGTCACATGAGGTGGCGTCCGCTAGTTGAGAAGATTGCTAGACAAGAACATTAGCTCGCCACCCCTCCAGTGCACCGTTTAGCAGACAACAAAAGCGAGCTTCGCCTCAGGCCGGTGATTATTACGACGCACAGAGCCTGTATCACTGTAACGTGTCAGGGAAACAGCTGTTCGATCATGTGTTACTTCTGTTGTTTCGCACAGTCAACAGGCCGTTCAAGTTCTTGTTATCCAGCATCTTATTTAAGATACAGCCGGGTGTTGCGGTGGTAATCCCGCATGTATAAAAAACTATATAAGAAATAAAAATGTCTTATGGACGATTGTGGACCGCTGCGACCCGGAAGACGGAGCTGCTGCTGCTGCTGCTGCTGCTGCTGCTGGTGAGTTTACCGTAGGATGTAGGTGAGGAGGAGCATCTGCAGGACTAAGAAGGGGTAGGCGAAGCTCTCCCTCAGGGGCGGAGTCCACATCACACGAGTGCTCTGACAACAGCCACGAAGACACACACACACACACACACACACACACACACACACACACACACAATAAAAACATGCACATTAACAAGCTAATCAAAACCAGAGTGGATGGAATCACTTTGCAACAGCGTCTCCTTCTCCTCCAACAGAGAATGGATTGCATCGTACACACTTTCATTCCTATATTAATAATCCCGCCTCATAAACTTAATGGATCTGAACCAGGATCTTCAGTCATTTAGCTTCGAGTGTCTCGTAAAGATGATGTGCGCCAAAACTTAGGGGCGTACAGCTGTTATTTTAATGTGTGCCATATGCATATTAAATCAACACCGCGTATCTGCCGCTAAGTGGTTTTACTATGTGTGCTGAGCATCTTTGGCAGGCAGAATTAATTAAGTTTTATCTGATCTCGTTTTCGAGCGGTAGCTTGAGAGTTCCCCCGGCCATCTGGGCCATTTAGGTGAATGTAAGAGTCAGACTTGAATTATCTCCGTTCCTGAAATCTACCACTGCACTCAGGGAAAAGAAACTGGAAAGAGGAGCGCATCCCCTGCTAGTGTGTGTGTGTGTGTGATCTGAAATAAATTCTATTTGTTCTGAAGGAAACTGGAGAGCATGGAGGAGGCTTTGAGCTCCAGCTGAAACCGACTCTAAGCTCCTTTGAGGGCTGCAATGCTTTTTCATTTGGAGTATTACACATTTCAGAAACGTGGACACAGAGAGAGACTTACCGCACAGGACTACAGAGCGACGCAACGAACACTGACACTCGACGGTTTAAGGCGGCGCTCTCACCTCTCCGTGATTGAAGAAGAAACACATCGCGGTGACGACGCCGCCCAGTCGACTGCCGCTGGACAGGAAATAAGAAAAGACAGAGACAGAGACAGAGAGAGAGAGAGAGAGAGAGAGAGAGAGAGAGAGAGAGAGAGAGAGAGTTCACCCTCCACCTTCTGGTTCCACATCTGTAAAGCGGCAGAAACCACAAAACTGAGTTTACCTGAGATAGGCGCCGTAGACGAAGAACAGGCTCATCATCGCGCCGTTCAGCAGGAACACAAAGGTCACGTAGAAGTACGCCGGGTCGCCCATCCCTGAGGAACAACAACAACAACAACACAAGTCACTCTACCCGACCCGTACATCCTTCCACGTTCGGTACTTCAACTCTTAACAGAGATGAGAGAGAAGCGGGACGGCTCACTTGTGAGCTGCTTCCATCCTCAGCTGTGAGGGGGGGGGGGGGGGGAAACAACGATCGCCGCGTCTCAAATCCACAACGGAAGTAGCAAACGATCTCGCTCTCATCTCTGTTGAGAGTTGCACATGTGCAGTACGGATCAGGCAGGTACTAGAGAGTGTGACGTCAGCAGCTTGGCTATATTTTACGCTGGAAAAATATGAAAAATAAAACCATGATATTGGAACATTACTTATGCCATTTATCAAACACTGGCTCCGATTGTCCTCGGGGCCTTTATTCAGCGTTCTGCAACAGTCTGGAAGAGGCTTGAACAAACGTCTCCTCCAAACTCATGAGGTCGATGCAGAAATAGCCCAGGAAACCGGCAGCGTCTCTGCGGAGCTCTCTCTCGGCCGAGGTGATGAATTCACGGCGCTCTACGCAATAATCCCCTGCTGCAGGACCGTCTGTGGCCCGCTTATATTTTTAGCCACACAGAAGAAAAAAAAAGAAGTTGTGGTCTGGTGGTTCAACCTCTATGTATGTTTGCAGTGAAACTTTAACGAGAACATGTGGTACATTTGAGATGTGGGGAACTAACAAGAGCACTTCCCTTTGACCAGCCAGCGTGTCGACCTTATCAAACCACCATACGTAAGAAAGTACTACACTGAATACTAATAGCTTCCCTTTTTAAAAAGGTACAGAAACGTCCTTAATAAGTACTCGGAGACAAAGTGCGTGGACACAAATGGACCCGACCTCTCTAAACCAGCAGGTGCGCAGAATGACTGACGAGGTCCCCGGAAGCGTGTTGGCGTTACCGAGAGCCGGCGCCACGATGCCACACTTTCATATCGATTAAAAAAATGTGATTTACTGCGTGTCACACTGTTACAGGAAACGCTCTGGCTTGCTGACGGCTCGATGTTATGCAAGGCAGGTTGTGTAAACACTGTGAAATCAGTGCATCGACCCGGGGGGGGGGGGGGGCCCTCGCTCTGCTAACGAGATTGACAGAAACACACAGATTGCAGCTCCACAAAAAAGGGGAAAGCTGACAACGGCTTGTTTACCGTCAGCAGATTTTTACTCTTCTAGGAAAATGTTCCCGCTGAACAAATAAGATCACAGAGCGCTCTGTGTGTAAACGGGTTAAAAGCATTCTCCTGTCCTTCAGGGCTACTGTGACAACACTAACGCTGCCCTCGCCGTGTTCGACCTGTGGAAACACCAAACTGGTTTTTTTTTTGGGTTTGTTGCCATCGACCCTTAATGCCAAACCTTTTCTCGAGTTCCCCGACATCATTGTGTGAGCCTTGCTCAGTTAATCTCACCATTCTTTCACTACTTTAGTGGATAAACAGTTAAGTCCATTGACAGAAAATAAAGCGGGCAAAAATGTTGCTGCTTTTCTTTGTCTATTCCGATTAAAATGTGTTAAAGAATGTGGAAACAGCCTTATTCATAGCCGCCCATGTGACTTCCTTCAGTCTCATCTGGATCGCAGATACGGATTGCTGTCCGTCTATGATCCTCATGGACCAGTGCAGATCAGTGTTGTTCTTTTGTTTTGCTGGAGCAGCTGGTATACAAGGCTGCAGATTATCTGTTTAACCCCCCAAAGAAACGGATCCATCCACCTGAAGCCAGTGAAAACCTTGTCCTGTCATCAATAGCAGCTGTTTGCATAAAACACACAATTCAAATGATTAGGAAATAAAAGTATTTTTATCATTAGGCATTAGTAGTAGTTTGAATTGTGTCTTATAAGCTGCTTTAAGAGAAGTGTTAGGAAGTTAATCCATCAGTAATCTGAAGAGGCACCTTTGTAGGAAAAAAAAAAACTATTAAATTAAGAGTTTTGACTGAAAGCCAAAAAGAAACAGAAAGAATCAAACGACTGCTTTGGGTTCTTTGATCAAATTCCTTCCGTGTAATTTATACATTTTCTCTAAACTGCCGGCTGTTTTGACTGCATCTGTCCACGAGGGACGAAAATCATCAAAGTCGGGGAAGAAATGAGTCATTCAGTCAATTCAGCGCGAGACCGTCTTTAATGTCAGCGTAGCTGCAGGTTGTGACGGGGAAACTATATGCCTGTGTGACGTAGTCATCATTCAACCTGCTGCCTCTGTGTGTGTGTGTGTGTGTGTGTGTGTGTGTGTGTGTGTGTGTGTGTGTGTGTGTGTGTGTGTGTGTGTGTGTGTGTGTACACAAACGAGCATATTTGCAGACCGGGCTGCAGCTCCGAGGGCGACAAAGACTCTGTACCTTCACAGCTGTCCACAGGAGTGAGTCCCTCTCCTCTGTTGATGGACCAGCACATCTTGGTGGGAATCCCAAAGTACCCCATCACACCCGTGTACATCCGGTACCAGCTGGCCAGGACCACCTGGGGACCAGGAGACGGACGAGAATCAGTGCAAAAAGCCTTTGTTTCGAAAGGTCCTATAATCTCTGGGGAAGACGGACACACACAGGGTTCCCTCTGTGGTCCCGTAGAAGCTCCTAACCTCCCCGGGATGTGTTCATCTACTCTCGCGCTGTTTTGCGTGTGAAGTAACACAATAACATAATATACTCAGACGTCATTACACCTCTTAAGATTTAACGATAGTCCACAAAGTCACTGAGCAGGAAGCCACTTCAGACGTTACGCTAGAATCATCATAAAATGATGTGACGGATTTATTTATCCCTAAAGACAGGAGCAAAGACTCATTTTACATCTTTTAAAAACTCTTGTATCTAATGCAGGAATGGAAACTCATTCCTAGAGATCTGTTGTTTTACTTTTACTGTTGAATATTATTACATTTTCAACCATTTTAAAGTCTGATAAATACAATTTTCTCAACAAAAACTTGTCTTTGTCCGCACAAATCTTTCCACTTCCAGCAAACTCTGGTTTGGTAGGAATAAAACCTCAGTTCCCCTTAAGTTAGATGTGAACACGCTCCGGCTCCACCCTGCTGTTGCCGGCCTCGCTGCTATTTTTGTCGAGTTTTTGTCGCATCGTGACGAAAGAAAAAGTCGGGGAACAAACTTTGAAATTGGGGCCTTGTAGATCAAAATACGAGAGGCGGTTTCAGAAAGAGGATCAAATTTGTCGACTCCTGGCGTGAAAGTAAAATAAATTCGATACAGTCCAGTCGATAACAGCGACTGCTCTTTCTTTTCATCTCATCTGTGCAGGATCCTTTTTTTTTTTGTGACTCCTCCCCCCTGAGACGGGTCGCCGCGCTACACGTCGGCGTTACCTCTGGATAGAGATTGAATCTCTTCAGCGTGTTGATGACCAGCGGGTACTCCGTCAGCCGGTCGTTCATCACCATGTGGAGGCCGTCCAGGAAAGCCGGAGCTTCAATGATGGTCTTGTAGTAGGAGTAGTACAGACCCTGGAAACCAACAGAAGATAGACATACACAAGTTACCTCAAACACATAGAAAAAAAAATACCTAAAGGAGGAAGAGGAGGAAGAAAAAGACAAAGAAAAGAGGAGACGGAACAGAGCGATGCAGAGAGGAAGAGACAGCAGGCTAATTATAACGCTACAACACAGAGCCAGAGTCACGCCGGCTCAGCAGACGGCATCAGTTCACAGCCCATGTTGGTGTCACGCAGCGGGGGGGGGGGGGGCCGAGGGAAGAGAAATGTTCTGTCTGCAAACGATAAGATCCTCACCGTCATCTCCCAACCGGACGCGAAAGCTCGCTCTGCGTGTTCAATATCAGAGACTTCTACACAAACATTACGCCGCGTTACGTGACGCACATTTCAAAACGGAAGACGACAAGAGAGAATATTGCGTTTCTGCATATCGTTAGAATCACAAATGTCCGTTTTTGAAGGGCCAGGTCAGCGTTGATGGAGGAAAGCTGGTTCTTCTCTGAAGGTGCAGAGGGTACGGAGTCAGTGTGGTCCCATTACGCACCTGAAGTTCAGAATCAGAATCTGTTTATTGTCAAGTTCGTTACACGTACGAGGAATGTGGCTCGGTGACTACTCGTCCAACATTCCTTTTGTCTCCCACCTTCGTTGAAACTGAATTCGAGTCTGCTTCCCCCGTTGTGATCGCAGACCGGATTGGACCGATTTCCGACATCAGCGCCGGAGCATCTCTAATAATCAATCGATGTTTTTGTCCGCAAGATGTGATGAAATAGTGACACCGTGTCCTAAAGCCAGAGCAGCTGTCCCCACATTGCCAAAGTCTAAAAACCCCAAAATATAACAGCTTCAACAACATTATGCACGGGAAAAGCAAATCGCCAGAACTTAAACAAAAATTGATGATCAAATCGCTGCAGATAGTCAGTTGATGAATGAGGCACCCTTCTGTTCTTCTGGATTAAACGAAACCTCTCGTCACAAGCTGACACGATATATGAAATATATATTTATGCAAAGGAGGGCAGACAAGTGGACACTGCCCATCCTCTGCTGTACTCTCCTTTAATACTGTGTATACGCTACATACATCCCTTTGTTCAATACGTCTGATGTGTGTCAAATAAGCAGCAGATCTCGGTGTTTACAGGTGATGTGTTCTGCAACTATTCTGATAATCAATGAATCATTTAAGTGATTCATCAGGCGGGAAAGGAGGCCGAACGTCTCACGGTTCCGGCGTCTCAAATGTGAGAACGCACCGTCAAACGTAATTATTTTGGGGATTTCGGACTGTTGGTCGAACAAAACAAGACATTTGAAGACGTCAACTAGGGCTCTGGTTGTTTTGTTTTTTTTACATTTTACAGACAAAGCAATTTGTTGCTAAATCTAAAAAAAATATTGCAAATCTAAGTGACAATGACAACAGTTGTTAGTTGCGACCCTGCAGCATCACAACCTTACACTTGCATTACATCTCTATCTGTACAGGCTCACACCAGGAAGTAGTGTCATCACCTTTAAAAAACGTGCTATTTGTGCATCCCTAATAATAATAAAATGATTACCATTTCTGTCCGGAAAGCCATCTCCTTCTCCAGGTTTGACAAGTGAGAGAAGTGTCTGTCGTTCTCAAACAGCTGTGTGACATGATGCCTGACCACAGGAGGAGAAACACGTGAGCCAAGCATCTCTCTCTCACACACGCGCGCACACACACACACACACACACACACACACACACACACGTGTAAACGTTATGAATGAGTAATAACATGCTGAACTCACCAGTGGAGATACCCGGTCAGAGCAGCTGTGGAGAAAGAGATAATGCACTTTAAAATGCTACTGACACCGAAACAGTTACATCTACAGGGGTGAAGACTCGGGTAATGACACGCATGGTGCATTTTCACGAGACATCATGCAAAAACGTTAAGCTTAAACTTTTACCAGAAGACCTGTTAACACGCGTGGGGAATTGCGTGTGTCACCATAAGCACGAGAAGAAGGAAACGCGGACTACTTTTTGGTGCGATTTTAATGGAATAGCAACGACGGGTATGGCTAGCGCTGGTGAGCTAGCGTTAGCTCAATAAGAACAAGATAACTTAAATTTAGCAGGATGCTAGCGGTGTGCGCGCCGTTAGCGTTCGTTAGCTCACGAGGGTTCCGTGGAGAAAGCTAGCAAGGGCTCAAAAACGCTCCGAACTCACCGAGGAGGAGAGTGATTCCCAGCCTCGCCGCCGCGGATGGAGTTAGCCCGAAGAGCCTGTGTCCGATGCCCGAGAGCCCGTTCGGATGAGAGCTGTTGAAAGGCCGCCGAACGGTACTTTTACCGGGGGGCGAAACAAAAACAAGCGGGCTCTTGTCGCGGTCCGCCTGGGTCGCCGGACTCTTCCCGGTGTGTTTTCTGTTTTTAGCCACCATGACTTGAGTCGAGGTCGAAGGCAGCGAGGAGGCGCCGTTAGAGGGGAGAGGAGAGGAGGGGAGAAGAGAAGAAAAAAAAAAAAAGGACCCGAGAGGGGTGTGAGCTTAGCTGCTCCACCGTCGCTTCGTATCTGGTCCTCGGATCTGCCCCCTTTACTACCTGAGCGATGCTTTCTCTGCTGTTTCTCTCTCTTCAGGCGCTCGTGGACATCTGGTGACGCATTGCCCCCTACCGGACGGTCGGCGCCACTACAGGGAGCTTCTGGAGCAGCGGGCACCACACACGTTTATTATACTGTTAAAAAAACAACAACAACAATAACAACAACAACAACAACAACAACAACAGAATAATGTCCTGCGGGCTTATTAGGAAAATGTTTTGTGATTTTTCCAAACAAATTGCTCCCATTCACACATTTTTTACTCTTTATACACCATTTTTGGACAAAAAGCTTGGAAATGTTGTGCTGGTCGCAGCCAAGTGTCTATGGAATCCAACGGACTTACACATTTTGTTTTTTATTTTATTTTATTGATTGGACTCATGGTTTTGGTATAAAGTGCATTTGTTTGACAGGTGTTTCCCAGTGTTTTCTCATGAAAAGGCTGACAGGCTCACAGGTGTTCTTAATTCAGCTAATTACTGATGTTTATAAACACAGACTCACAGACTCTCCAACCGCTGCGTCGTCACCATGGCAACCAGTGACACACACGCACATCCTCTCTCTATGTCTGTCTGTCTGTCTGTCTCTACACACTCAGTCCATCTATCTGTCTGTCTGTCTGTCTCTCTCTCCCAATCACTCAATCCATCTAACTAGCTCACATTTTTAACACCACAAACATAAAAACCACATCAGAGCGTTCAGACTGCAGAGTGACTGCAGTGACGCGGCGGCGCGTTTGGCGCGATGTTCCTCCTGTCATCATTGAGGTCCTGTTGTTGAATCAGGAAGTACAAACTGTAGTCGTCTGTGGACCTGCGGTCAGGGTGTGATGATGAAAAGTAAAAAACAAATAATGCTAAAATAAATATTAATATTTCTCTACTGATCTGTGCTATAAATGTAATTTTCTGTATGATTCCAATCATTTCAAGCATTTTTATAATCAAAATCTCTGAATTAGCGCATGTCCTGTTCAAACAAAGAGGAGACAGTGAGGTGAGGCAGTGACGAGCTGTTCCTCACCTCAGATTGTGAATCCCTCACTAACTGGGTTGAGCGCGTGCCTTTTGCTGTCTCATTCCTGCACACACTGTAATATTTGTAGACACTTTTATTATATGTCCTTTCTTTACATAGAATATGTAATGTATTTCACGTCTGTGTAGAACATATTTAGTGTTGCTGATCTGACATTAAACCGCAATGAAAAAGCATCAGAGAGGCAAACACTACTCTGCCTTAATGAAGAGTGCGCGAGAGCCCACGGCTCGGGTTTATCACGTCAATCTACACAGAGCAGATCGACCCAGACAGGAAGTCAAACACCGATAAGGGATAGAGCATCCGGTACGTTTTAAAAATAAAAGCGTCAGTTCCCATCGTTTCCAAAGGCTTCTCTAACAAAGATGTATATCTCCAATACAGAAATGATGAGAGCCATTTGTGGACTGTCCATGACGAACACAAGATTTAATCCAAGAGTATGAATCTAAAATGCAGAAAAGACTTTATGCAAATTATTCTGTGCCAACGCACTTGTGTATTATCCAGACTTTATGCAAGTTGTCTTTCTGTCTGTCTGTCATTGGTTTAACTTTTTCAAGAGTATGAATCTAAAATGCAGAAAAGAGAGAAGCGTTATCTCAATTGAACCTCAACGATACTACCGGTAACATCAGCGTTTATATATATATATATATATATATATATATATATATATATATATATATATATATATATATATATATATATTGCGACGTCTTCGGGCAGTAGAAGCCACACTGTCAAAATGTCTTGCGAAATTTTCTAGTTGTGTCCATGTTATCACATTTTCGTGGGAAATTATTATTAATAATATTTTAATTAGATCCTACTGGTTGACAACTTAGTAAAACAGAGTAAAATGCACAATATATTAAAAAATAATAACAGTAAAAATATGATTGTGCATTTTTATATTTAATATATACATATTTTTTATTTACCTGTACCATAATTGCTGCTGTAGCGAATTTCCCCTTGCAGGATTAATAAAGTAACTATATATCTCTCTCTCTCTCTGTCTCTCTCTCTATCTCTATCTCTGTCTCTATCTTTCTCTCTCTCTCTCACTGTCTCTCTCTCTATCTCTCTCTCTCTCTCTTTCGCTCTTTTCCTCTCTCTCTCGCTCTCTCTCTCTCTGTCTCTCTCTCTCTCTCTCTCTCTCTCTATATATATATATATATATATATATATATATATATATATATATATATAGAATGTAACATCTATTCAAGTATTGCAGCCCACTTAAGTGCAGTTTTGAAGTACTGTGTTATACTGTATTACCTACATGTGATATCCCACAGGCCTACTGTATCACAATGAACCAACATTACCACACAGGTGTACAACGATACATGGTATTAAGACAAGAACAAAATACCAGTACATACAGTATGCAAACCAAACACAGATATACAGTAAACCAGGAGGTATGCTCCAGCAGAGCAGACCAAAATAAACAAAATGAAGTAAAAACAGAAAACATTAACCAGAGAAGAAAGACAAAGAATTACTATTTATATTTCTGCAGTTGTAGAAAATGTGTCCTCATCAGTTCTGTTGGTGTCATGCAAGCTCCACCAGCGTTTCAAAACCAGCAGATGTCACTGAAGGATCACAATATATCTATTTTACTTTCCTCGTTCTGTGTCAACAAATCCACATTTTGTTGACGGCTGCCAGCCACACTGAAAGCTGCAGCCTTGTTATCATCGTCTGTGGACGGGAGAGATTCTGCAGATCCCCCAGGCTCATGAAAGGAACGAAGGACAATTGTATTTTCATGGGATTCTGGCGGCCGAGCGGGCAATGTTGGTTCCTTTCGAGCGGAGACGCGGGTGCCGTGGTTATCTATCCACAGAGACGGGAACGTCAGGAACGATGAGTTGACCTGCTTTGTTTAGCTTGGAGGAGGACAGAAGTGTGGGGTGGGGGGTGGGGGGGCTCATGACAGCTTCCCTCAAACTCCACAAACAAACAGGGCGATGCGGTGGCGGGCTTGGGGAGGCGTATGTGGGTGAGAAAACCGCAGAGACAGTGTGTTTGTTTTCTCTGCCGGCTCGGTACTGAGAGCCAAACGCTGCATGTGAGGAAAATCCTGAGAATCACTACAGACAAAAAGGGACGAAGGAGATGAACATGGAGGCAAAGCTGAGGTCACGAGACCAATCATGTCGTACCAGATAATACGACGGGGTTTTGCGACTTTGACCTTTGCACTTGAAGCCTCCGAAAGCGGAAGAGCCTTGAATGTTCTCTCTACTGACCAGCAGGGGGCGACTCTTCTGGTTGTACAGAAGTCTAGTCTAAAATGACTCTACTTCTCTCTTGATTTATTCCCTCAGTAAACATTGTAAACATGAGTTTATGGTCTCAATCTCTAGTTTCAATTCTTCTTCAATACAGCATGATGTTCATTTAGTACATTATGGTCCATTTAGAGTCAAACAGACCATAAAGCAGGATGGTTTAGGGTGGTAATTCTCACTGCGTTGGTTCACAATGTGTTGTAATAGAACTGCCTCGTTCAAACAGGCGTTCCTCACTGCTCATCTGACGGGATGCTTATTGTTACACCAACCTACAGCCGTTGTTGTTGGAGCGTCGTTGAAAACCGCCAGCACATGTGGACATCGCATGGGACGAAGCCCCTTCCCTGCGTGCCACATCTCTCATCATCAACCCCCAATTTGCAACCCAGCAAAAGCCCCCCCACCACACACACACACACACACACACACACACACACACACTGCTCTCGCCTCTCACGGTGGTATTTGGCGGGCTCGGACGAAATGAAATAACTGAGGGTGAGTTGTCGTCGGGGCTGTCAGAAACCCAGAGGTGTCGGTGGACGGGACGCCGGTGAAGGACGAGCTATTGAAAACTGTTAGCTCAGCTTGGGATCACACTGAGGGAGTTTGTTTTTACACCAAACGCAGCATGGCCGAGGCACCGGCGGCGGGGTGAGGGCGGCTACAGTCAGGGGTTTTTTTTTTTTTTGGCTGAGTCATGGCTGGAGGTTGAGGACACCCTCCAATCCAAGACGCTTCATGGGGTGTGTTGCTTAAAAAAAATAGCACATCCATTGTGTCTTGTTGTGTGTGTATGTGTGTGTGTGTGTGTGTGTGTGTGTGTGTGTGTGTGTGTGTGTGTGTGTGTGTGTGTGTTTCATTCAATCATACAATACAATGGCTACGGATTACAAAATTGAAAAAGTATGAATCAATCTTTGTTGAGCTGACCTCCTAAATGTAGTAATATTTGAGCAATGGGCTCAACCCTGTGTTTTTGCTTCTTTTTAATGAAATACCATGGATACTTTGAGATTGATATTTTGTTGTTGTACATATATTTGTTTGTGCACACCAGCCTGTTAATGTGTTTAGACGCACTCGACTGCAAATGTATGTGTGTGTGTGTGTGTGTGTGGGTGGGTGTGTGTAGCCCGCCGTTGTTTTCCCGCTATCTTTACGAGGACCAAAATTGAGTTTTAGACGTCAAGATTAATGCCGCCAGCGGAAAAAAGCAACGAATCGGCCGAGCGCGACCCGCCGCGTTGTTGGCGAGTTGCCGCAGTCGCTGACGTAGTCGTGTCGCTACACAGCAGTGGAAGGCTATTAGCCTATAATGTTTCTTACAAATTCCCATTAATTTAAAGATTGTTATTGTTTTATTTTTAAATTGACCACATTAGAACCCTGCAACAGTTTGGTTTGAATTTGTCTATAGTGCTAAAATCATGTAGCTTCAGACGCTACTCCAAGATGAAAACATCATCATTTATTATTATTATTATTTATTCATTTCTTATTTATTTTTGTCGAAGAAATGGTCTGAAATTGTCTCTAATGCTGTGCTTGTGTTCCTACATTGTGGGGGACTCGCCTTCCTTTTTGGGGACAAAATGCACACCCCCATCATGTAAATCATTACATTTGTGTGTGTGTGTGTGTGTGTGTGTGTGTGTGTGTGTGTGTGTGTGTGTGTGTGTAACAGGAAAGGGGTCAGGGTTAGGAGCAGCACTTGCTTCCCCGTGCTGCTGTGACATGTTTATCACGGGGCAGAAACACATGCTGTCAATGATCACTTGTTGTTTGAGTATCAGTTATCTCAACATTACGGCCCATTAGTATTCCCTGGAAGTCAATTCAATTAGCGCTCTCCGGGGGCCCCCGGGGGCCACAACACCACATCAGTCAGGAGAGAGCGGCTGTCTCACACCAGGCCGTGTGTTTGAGGGGAGAGTCTGCCTGCTCTGACTTCTCCTTGGGGCTCCATTGAGGGTTAAAAATGTGTTGAACACATAGATATACTGTATATTTTAGAAAGCCTATAAATATCTTACCTGATCAGGTATCTGAGAGCTTCTTTCAACTCTTTCAATGGGGGAGGAGCCACATGATTGGTCGTTCTGTAGACTAAAACTAGCATCAGCACGACACGGAAAGCCGTCAAAGGTCAGGAGTTTGCATTCAAATAAGTACATTTATAACTTAAGTTAAGTACGTGACGTGATTTAATCTAGGTTTTGGTTTCACACGGGACACAAACAGCGCACCTCAGAAGTATGCAGACTTTAGAATCCTGGTGTTATTTTGCATCGAGTGACAATAATTCATTTTTTTTGTGCATCCAACTTAACTCCACATTGTTGCTCTCCTTCTTTGTCCGTTTGGTATTAACCTCATTTAGCAGAGAAACACCAGCAACAATAAAACTCAATTTGGTGACGTCTTGTAGCTGCAATGCATTGTGGGTTGTTCTCTTCAGCTGTGTGTGCAGTCATCAGTCTGTCTCGTTGTGACTTTCAGTGTCAGACACCGAAACTTTATTGTTCAAATTTAGATCACTTAAACATGTTTTGCTATCGAGCATTAATGTAAAGTGAAAGAGAAATGAAGTCTGATTGTTGCCCTGTGAGTATTTCCGTGTGCATGAATACAATGTCAGCTTTACATTTTTCAGATGTTTGATCCAGCAGGTGCTGCAGCTGTACGACTCTCCCCCCCCCCCCCACCCATCATCCCCGGTCATCGTCATGGTAACACCTGTTTTTTAGGTGGACAGAACGATGGCCTCGTCTTAATCCCCGGTAACACAGCTGCCCGGATTACCGGCGCACCTTGACCTCGAGCGTTTGAATCCCTCGCTTCCCTGGAACAAAGCTGTCGGCCGGGTTCACCTGGCGCTCCGCTGATGGAGAGATAGAGTGAGGAGCAGACGTCAGGTTCAACAGAGCGTGATTCTCATCAGAGCTTCATTTCATTGAACCAAAGCAGCTCAAAGTGCTCGGATGACAATTGGCTGGGGTTTTTTTCGCCCTAAAAAGCTTGTATCGTATATATTACGACGTGTGCGATTAGGTATTTATTTTTGTTGGACTTCATAGATTCCCATGAAAAATGTTTTGATCAAGATTCAGTGCCCAATGGTTTCGGAGGATTCTCCAACAGGCCGAGAGAGACATGCATGCGTTCCCTTTCTGTAGAAGCGTTCAAGCGTTTTCTTTCTTTCCTCTTACTGCAATATTTTTGCCGTAATGTTTATAAAACACATGTCGACCGTGATGTATAAATATGCATGTGGTTTCCACCTTTCAAACGTTGTGACCTGGTGAAGATCCACAACGGAGACATACAGTGGTCATTAATAAACCGCAGGCGTTACCTTTTTCCTTATTGACGCTGTTCTCAACGTTGCACCTGCGTGCAAAACTAATCTTCTTCAAGACATTAAACAAAATACAGACACATCAAAGCACATGCCTGGAAGTGGAAATAAATCGAAGGACTGATGATATTTTCGTTAACTTTATAAATCACATCTGACACATCTGACGACGGTAAGAACAAATAAAGATGAAAAGCTGAAGAAGAAGAAAAAAAAAAAAGAGTCAGAGGGCAAGCGGGAGGGCAAGCGGCGAGTTGAGAGAGAGGACATGATTGGCTTAACTCGGCGCAGAAAGATTGTTTCCTTTGGCCCTGTGCTGCGATTTCCTGCCCTGTGATCATTTCTTCCATATGATTAGGCCGATGTGCAGGGCATGCAGTCATATGACGGGCTTTGCTGTGAAGACAAATGAAGCAGAGCGGCAACAAGAGTCGGCGGGCGAACACACAAGAGGATTAGAGAGGAAGACGCACGCGGTTTAGCTACCAAGGCTAGCTGCACGTTAGCGCTGCTGGTGATAGACGGCGACGATGTTTGAGGTACGGTCTCAAGAACAACGCTCTCCTCTTTTGTATCTCTTTAAACTCTCCCTCTTTCCTCTTTTGACTCCTTACACACACTCTCACACACTGACACACACACACACACACACACACACACACACACACACACCAATGTATCCTCATCTTACAAAAAGTAACTCATAATCTTTCTAGTGTTTCCCTGCAAAAGCCGCCAACACGTGTCAATTTACGCTCTCAACATGCACACAGTCTTTTCAAAATAAACTTCACATGCACACAGTCTTTTCAAAATAAACTTCACAACAACTTACTATTTGGGTAAGTTTTGGAAAAGATGATGAAAAATTAGATTTTGTCGGATATCTTCAAATTTGAACGCGTTATTTTTCAAAGGTATCGCTACGAACGCTGGATGAGAACATCACCAGAAGCCTCCACCAGCCAATAATAACTTTAATGTTAACCATCACAATACACCCTTATCTCAACCTTAACTTTAATCTGATCTTAACCCTAAAGTAACGTCTAAACCCTCAAACAGGCCTCTGAAGAAGTGAGGATCGGAGAAAATGTGTGTTCTTGTCACTGCTCCTCACAATAATAGATGTACAAAAGCGCACACACACATATACACACTCTCACACACACACACACCCACACACGTAAATGCAGGCCTAACCAGCCCTGAGTAGGGTCTACGTAATATCATTAGCCACAAATCAGTGACCTCCTTTTCAGACTCTACACAATGCCAGAGGGGCCCTGCTCGCCCTCAGCAACCTCCCAACACACACACACACACACACACTCACACACACACACACACACACACACACACACACGTACTGTCAAACTCCCCTCGCCACCACCACTAACCTCCAGAGTCGCCCAGCTGGGACCTTCTTGTTAGCAATGTGGGACTGTCTGCCCAACATACGGAGAGAAGGAAAGACAGACGGTGTGTTTGTTTGTGAATGAGAGTCCTGATGAGGTCTCTGTTAGAGCTTTCTTTATTAGATTATTTAATCTGAATCGTGATCTCAAAGGTTCATTTTGAGCCATTTGTAAAGAAGAGATGTGCCAAATTTTTTGGGAAAATCTTGCTGTGCTAAAAAGGAAACTTTGACTCATGGTTGTATCGTTATTAATTTGTCCTGAAGAGAACAGATCAGTTAAAGGATACAGCATTGGATTAATCCAAGAACTGTAAAATAAAATAAATGAAACTCTAACAACACAAAAGACTTATACAATCTCACTTAGTTTTCTATAACTACTAAATATTTACCAGAGGTTAATCCTCCTGGGACCCTAATTGATTTTCTCTTTGCATTGTTTCGCCACCACAATAAGACTTTGTCTCATTGCACATTTTTATGCATTCTTATCAGACTCACCCGTACCGTCACCCTGAAATACAAAAAAAAAACACAAGAACTAAAACAGAAAAAGGGAGTAAAAGACATTTAAAAATACATTTTAAAGTACAGCAGCAGTGCAAAGTCAGGTGTGCAACAGTTGTGCAAATCTGCAACTCACTTTCAACCTGCTTTGACGATACTGTGCTCAATTACAGACAATAACAATGAAGCAACGTTCTCTCTCTCTCAGCCCAAACACTGTGTCTGCCTCTGTCTGTGTTTATTTCTCTCTCTCTCTCTCTCTCTCTCCCTCTCTCTCTCCCGCTCTCTCTCATTACCACAGAGAGTTTTGACTAATCCTCTTACTGCTACAGACGAACCTGATCAAGTATTGGGGAAGCAATCTGGAAAGCCAATTGCTTTAATTAAGAGTCTCCGACCGTTTGGTCGTACGTACAACCAGTGTGTGTATGCATGTGTGTGTACACGTGTGTGTGTGTGTGTGTGTGTGTGTGAGTCTCACACACTCGACGAGGTTCTTCTGTCATTTGTCAACACCCTGACGGTTTAATCTTTCCTGCCTGTCCAAGTATTAAAAGATTATGAGCGTTCTGCATGGCTTCATGTATGCCGCATAAGGGGCTGTTTCTCCTGGGGCCCCTCACTTCATTCTCAGAGGGGGTGAGACGGAGGCCGACCAGGGGTTGGGGGGGGGGGTTTAGTTTCCTCCAGTTGCTGATGCCAGAGAGACATTGGACGAGAAATGTTCTAAAACTCTGGCCAACTCACCACCATGTCATGCGGTGTGTTTTTAGGTTCGTTAGGAGGCATTTTTCAAACGTACCACTGAAGTCGGTTTACGTGACGCATTCACTTCATAACTGATTGTTGGAAATTCCAGTTCCTGAGAAGCACAATGCAGAGGTGTGTGAATTAACGTCTATGGACCTTTACATTTATGCGTCGCTCACTTGCATTGTATAATGATAATTGATGCCCAATATACAGCTTGAAATTCATGGTGACTTTTTTAAACCAGGAATCACCAATAGGCGGACCGAGGTCCAGGTCCAGGACCCAGACGCCGTTCTCTCCGGACCTGGACCTACAACCCGATAATTGAGAATTATTAAATTTTGACGTTTAGCGTTTCTATTTTAACCCGGCGCAGCTTTTCCAGCCTTTACGGCACTCGTTCGGCTGGCCCAGGAGACGCACCGACCGATTGCATGCATTGTAAATCAGATCACATGACGCTGCTCAGCCAATCAAAAGTGTGCATTGCGACTCAA
This sequence comes from Cebidichthys violaceus, assembly GCF_023349555.1. Classification (NCBI taxonomy): domain Eukaryota; kingdom Metazoa; phylum Chordata; class Actinopteri; order Perciformes; family Stichaeidae; genus Cebidichthys; species Cebidichthys violaceus. The sequence goes on along the minus strand of NW_027176927.1, from coordinate 471,181 downwards.
GAGAGACGGGAGGAGAGACAGAATAGTCGGAAGAGTACGTTAGTCGCCCCCTGATGGATATTAGAAAGAATACAAGTTTAAAGCACATCTGCGTGGTTTCACTCGTCAGAACCGGAGGTTGCTGCCTGGTCCTAATCTAGGATTATTTGATGTGACATCGTTAGCATATAAATATGAATTAAATGCTTTTTTACTGTGTTTGATGTTGACAAACACTCCCGTAGTGCTTCCCCCGCCACTCTGCCCGGTCAGATGAATAGTGTGTGTGAAGCGTGTGTGTGTGTGTGTGTGTGTGTGTGCTTGTTCATTAGCACAGGGTCCAGGTACTGAGGCGAGGTGTAATAGGCTCTTTCAGCGCCTCGGCTGGCTGGCGTGCTGCAGTGATCTTTCAGCGGCCCGGACGCCCCCCCGCTAACACCTCTCCGCTCACTGCAGTCCTTCAATTAGCAGTTTATTATTGCAGGGGGCCCTCGTAGCTACATGCCAATACCGCTACCGACGGCCTGTGAGCTGTGTGTGTTTGAGAGGGACGGGGTGCAGAGCGACACCTTTCAGCAGCAAGGGTTTCTGATGAGACCTACTTTGAGTTGAGCTCAACGATTTTATGTATATGAGCAGAATGTACGGATCCACTTGTGTTTGTTTGTCCGCATGTGTGCGTGTGTGTGTGTTTGTATTCCTGTCCCAAAGAAGTCGGCAAAATGGCCGCCATATCGTTCTACTTTAACATTTCATGCTAGCCTAGCTCTGTCCATTAAGACGCTACCAGCACCGCTAACGCTCACTAACTAACCGGTCCAGTGTCTACTATATTGGACGATTCTGCGCCTCATGATTTAGCTTCAATGCCAGTGTGGAAAGCCAAAACAGGAAGTAGCACGTCTTTTGTGTAGCAATGCTGGAAGTAAGGGAGTGTAGCTCGTTTGAGTTTCATGCTAGACGACAGATTTTGTCACAGCCCTGAAGTCTTTGTCACAGCCCCCCTTAAATTACGCTATTTGGCTTTATGAATACATTTGACTTGACCTGCAAATAATGGTGGAGATATTGAAGAAAGCACGAATTTTAATAACACTGGCATTGAACTTGCAGAATCATTCAATATCGATTATACATGAAGGAACCATCTTCTCCTCATGAAATCAGAACATGACGTGTTTGACGTAACGTATAACCTGTTTAATCTGTGAGCTTTAGAGGTGTTGGTAGGCGTTTATTTGAACTTTGCACAGAGACAGGCTAGTTTTTTGAATGTCGTTATCTTGAGATCACAACTTTATTATATTGGTTATCTTGAGAAAACAAACTTTAAAAGGTTGTGTCCTCTTATTATTCATCAGAGATCAGGAGAATAATGCATATAGACGACACACTAAAGTTGTAGTATACCCAAATACTGACACTCATGGTAAATGTATTCAATTGGTTCATATCGAGTGGATCAAAGACTGTAAAGAAGTCTGTATTTTAAAAGTGTAATATAAAAAGTATATATATATATACAGTCTTAATTATTGGTAAAATGCTTGATATTGTATCTGTATGTAGTCAGAGATGTCCTCAACTGAAATAAATATCGGCCATTTTGGCAGGAAAAAAAAATCAAAGAATTCACAATTTAAAGGTTTATACTAAAAAAAAAAATATATTACACATATAATCCAATAACAAAGTTTGTTTTCTCTCGATACAACGTTAGTGTTTAAGTTGTGATTTGTAGAAAACATTTAAAAAATAGCCGAGCCGTGCTAAAAAATAAGAGCACGGCTCGGCTTCTGTACTGTTGGACGAGAACATTCTTCCGGGGTGGAGCGACTAACGCAACATTTAAAATAGTTTGAGTTTTTTCTCTGCAGAGGTCTCACACCTCACTGCAGCTTTGAGTAAGCTTCACTGGCTGGGAGTGGGTTAACACACACACACACACACACACACACACACACACACACACACACACAACTGATAAATTGTGGGCTTCTCTCTCTTGTTCTTTTGCATGATCTGAAACTATGCAGACACACAAACACACACACACACACACACACACACACACACACACAGCTACAGCCCCCCCCCCCCCCCCTCGCTCTCCCTTGCTGCCAATGCGCTGCTGGTTAGATATTGTTAGGATTCCATTTGCCATTTACATTTTCTCTGCTTGACATAATTGAGGAATGGATGCTCTTATGAAAATTAAACTCGCAGTCCTCCCGGGTTACTGTAACCCTGTTAAAATGTAATGAGATTCTTTATGCGTCTTCCTGTGATTTTTTTATTAAATAGAATATCAGTATGACTAATTCCCCTGGCCCAAATGTGGACGGGGACACCGCATTATTGATAGGCCAGTGCATAAGTGGTCTCTCTTGGCCTGCCTCTAATGGCCTAATAATGCATTATACCAGTATCAGTGGGCCTGCGGCTTGCAGTGCTTATTGTCGTTACCGAAAACACCTGGGCTGACCATTCATCAAGGTTAAATCACCAGGGCCCGTCCGTTCATTAGGCTGTCAGTAAACATCTTTATTTAGTTTCGGCTGCCGATACTGACAGAATAGAGGCACGAGGAGCCCTGACGAGCAGCTGCGTCCCCGTCCCCCCCCCCCCCTCCATAGCGTCCAGGAAGACATGAGGACACCGGGGCCGTGGCGGGGCTCCACGTCCCGCGGTCGGTCCACGACCACCATGGGCCGAAAGCCTCCCCCTGTCAACTGGACGGATGACGGAGCGGAACGGATTAGGTCGGCCGTTCCCGGAATGGAGGCGTTTTTTTTTTTTTTACGCATATTTATCTTCTCTGATGATTGTTTTGAATGTAAGCAGAGGGAGATGCTGAGAAACTGTCGGGCAATCTCAGAGAATTTGGGGGCTTTTTTATCTCCTCGTGACGGATGGCTCGAGGTCCTGACGAAGAAAGATCAGGCCGGGAGGGCGGAGGAACCGGTGGAGAAATGATTAACCTCATTGACTCCCATCTTTACTTAAAGAGCAACTTGACAAATCATCACTGCACTGACTGAAGGCAGCTTTAACATATTCATAAGGATAATAAATAGCTCCAATACAACACACACCGATTCTACACCTGACAAAGTACAATGAAATCAATTGTCTCATCAAAAGGAGCAAATCCAAGTTTTAATTACTTTTGATCAATCTTTATGTACTCTGTAAAATGTGATATTTATAGATTTATATTATCTATAATCTGGTCGGATCCATCAGTGACACATTGACTGGATCGATGTGTCAGCTGACCTTCATTTCACACACAAACACGCAATTTTGATTCAATATTTGGGGATAAAAAGATGCAAAAATATGTTTTTCAACTCAGTATTCTTTGACATTTATAATATAAATAAAAACTACTTAAATTTAAATACAAAGTCTGTTTGAATCACTTTTTAAACAGGCCTGGCTTCACTTTAATTAATTAACAACTGTGGTATAAACCTTTGGCCTCACACTAAAAGAATAAAACATCATTAAGCTATAATAGGACATACGACTCATTTGTTTTATCGCTGGCACAAACACGGATAAATAATTCATTGTCTACTCATAATGAATTTCGTTGCAGCCGCTGGACTCCTGCAGCAGAATTGGGACAATTTAATGAATAAATTAAAGGCAAGTTTGAGAGAATAAGTGACGTCTGCCGCCGTGTGCTGTAACACAAATGGGAACCTAATTCGGTTGACCGTGACATTAACGATTAATTCGGAGCAAATTGCAACAAATTAAGCAGATGGGATGACGTTTCGGGCTTCATTTTTAATAAAACAGAACCCTCGGCCTCATTGGTTTGGATTCTAATCTGGGAAATGGGGTAAAAATCAAATGCTGCCATCGCTGGCTTTTAGCCGCTTCTAAATAAATGATGAGGGGGACTTCGGAGTCGGTCGGGATGAAGATCACAAAAAGCGTGGTGGGGAAGAATTTGCTGACTTGTGGCCCAGTGAAACAAACGATGTGTTGCTTCATCGGTTTATCACTGACTCTGCAAAATGCATTTGAAAATAAGATTTTCTTTGTCTTATTCGTCTCTTCTTTCTTTTTTAAACGAAAGCAAACTTCTTTTACCTGCTTAGTCCTACATGACACACAGGCTTTTAACAATGTATTTATTTATCTTAACATTTGCTGAGCCACTCATCCATTTACATCTGACTTTCCCCAGCATGCAGGCGGGCCGACGCACATTTCATTTTGTTTGCTGAATAAAAGTATTATTTGAATTATCAGTCTACGTTTAAGTTAGTTTAGCTGTCGTGAAAGCCAATATTAAATGTAAATACGGTGCCTCCTGTTATAACCGCCGCACCATTTGCACAGGCCGCGTTTATTTGCCTCAAACGGCAATTATAGATATTAATATTAAGTTAATAAACAAAGTTGATGCGTCACCTCAAAACTCGTCAAACTACTTTCTTCCTTCTATGATTTTTTCCGCTTTTATCTCATTTATGAAGCAGTGTCTTTGCCTCAATTTGTGCTGCAAATTAGCATCTATTCAAGTCTAACCTTTCCATTGACCTCCTCTAAAACTCAGAACACGGCGTAGGGAGAAGTAGGGAGAAAAAAGGCCAGTGCGTCAGAATTTGGAGAAAAAACGGAGGAAGACACCACAGCGTTGACGTCTTTTTACTAAACATGCATGTTTGAAAGGAAGCTGTCCTGAGAAGTGTACACCATTCTATGTAACGTTACTTTAGACAACGACGTCTAGGGCGGCGGTGACCTTTGTCTCTTCAATGTGACCTTTGTCATCCCGTCATGTCAGGGACGCATCAACTGTCAAGTCTGTACGCTCAGAGATCGGATCTGGTTTGAATTGGGATCCGATCAGGATCAGGCCAGACCGCACGCTGAGGTGGTCTCACTCGCATTGAGTTGGGATCTCGGTGAGGTGTGAACAGAATGTGGGCACAATTTGTCAGACGTGGGTCTCCATCATCTTCCTCTCCCATGGAGAGCTACAGGAAGAGAGGATGAAAACCGGGGCTGGAGCACAGCTGGGACAGTTGTATCAAAATAAAAGCTTTTAACTAACAAAATAAGAAGAATTTACAGGAACATTTGTTCATTACGGAATTAGCAAAGCTTTGTTAGCGTCTATTATTCAGTAAAACATTTCTAATAAGACTGCAGAGAGGAAGAGTCAGCAGCAAAAAACATATATATAAATAATAATATTTATTGTGAAAAAAGGATTGGAAACAGGAAAAGGTCAGAAGGAGATGTGCAGACAAAAGAGCTGTGTGTCAACGTCTAGAGGCCACACACACACACACACACACACACACACACCTCTGGCCCACTTGGACGACGCGCCACATGTGAAACTGGCGGCCGGCTGTGTTGATGAATTGATGTGGCGGGCAGCTCTTCTCCTGCCAGCTCGGGACACACAGCTCGGATTCATGGGAACCAAACGTTCCAGGGAACAATATTTCTCTCAGAGGCCGAGAGCGCGGGAAGGAGGGAGGGGGGGGGGCGTTAAAGAGACGCACACGTCTGTCACTGAGCTCGCCGGGCCCCGGGGGCCTCAGCCCAAACACAAACAAACTGAATCAGCTGGACCCAGGCGATACAGATACACACAGTCATGTATATCAAGAGTCTCACACACATTCAACTTATGTAACATCTCGTATACTGTGGGAGTAATACGGTGTTTATTTGGAGCCAAATTACAGAGTTCTCCTTAAACTTTATTCATTATTTGGGGAGATTCATGTGCCGTAGGTCTACAAAATAATTTATTTGAGTGTAATATCTGTCAAAAGTAAACTTTTATTCAAGTCTCAAGAGAGTGTGTATCACAGAATATGGTGAATTGTATTTTTTCTGCCCCAATATTTAGTTTATTAACTTTTGGTTTTAGTAAATGGGTTCAATATTGTCTTTCATTACGGAAATCCACTATGAGTCTTGCTTGGGGTAACCCTAACCCTAACCCGTCCCAGAGCTGTCCGTCATTAACGTGGTCGTCACTACCGCATTGCATTGTGGGATACGTATGCTGGCGTAGGGTCCAGTGTTTGCATACAGTAATATTTAATTGGATATACTATTGTTTTTTTTTCATACTAAGGTTTTGAACACACTGAAGAATCTCATACTGTTTTAGTAAATAGCATGTTAGTGTGGAATTTCGGACGCAGTCTAATTTTCTTTTTTGCATTGAACAGACACTGTGTTGGACACACACCTTTTGAAGGTAGAGACTATTCATACACCATAGATTTAGGACTGAAAACCAAGTTTATTTGTACCAAAAAGATACTGCAAAGAGAAACTAATGAAGGGAAACTTTTTGGATTTGAACTTGCAAAAAGTTTGTCTAAATATCTCCTAGTTGTGTCGTTGGATGTCATAGTGTCATAGGGACTCTCTTCATCTGTAATTTCATTGTGTTTTAACTACAGCTGTAGCAAAACTGTCTGTCATTCCCTGCAAAAACACGGTCAATATAAAACCAGTTAGTTCACCCTGACACCTCTGTTATTCCCCCATTGACCTCCAGGGGGAGATAACAGCACGAAAAGCGCCCCGACATAAAACTACATAGAGACAAAGTCCTGCAGAGAGTGAGAGGAGGAGGAGGAATCACTTCTGAACTCACAAAGAAAAACACAAAGAGTCACAGGGGAGAGGGAAGTCTGCAGACGCAGAAACAAGATGGACACCTGGATGCTTTCCTTTAACCTACAATGACATGAAACAGAAAGTAAAATACTGTTGAGCAATTACAAGGAAAAGAGTTGAGGACTGTCTTTAACACACTGCTGCTTCTCACTCGCACTGAGCTTTTTGTACGTAACTCTTCTGAGTCTAACTCCTCTTTATTCCCCTGCAGTTTAGCATCTGAAACCTGCTGTTTCTCCGTCTCTTTCAGAGCGCCGCCGACATACTTTTCCAAGCGTCTGGAGACAGACACCAACAATTAAAAGCTGTTAAGTGACCTCGTTTGGCAGCGACGGCGAGCACAGCGAGACCGAAGAGGGGAGAATGAAGCCTTCTCGACAGCGTTCGTCATCCCGGGGGGCCGGGCCCCAGAGAACTTCCGAACGAGTAAAATGATTTGATTATGTTGAGGCTAATGACGAGGGGCGTACTTAAATCCGTCTCCACGGTTTTCCTTGCTTCTGCCTCTGATTCAGCGCGCTGTCAGCAGCTTGTTAGACAGGTTTGTGCCGCAGCGCTTCAGCCGAGCCCAATGAATACCGAGAGAAAAGAGAGGTGCAACGAGAAAGAGAGCCGAGACGTTTGACCCACATAGTCTGCAAACCGATGAGCTTAATCAACAAGTTTTAAAGTCGTGGAAGAAGTTCTCAGATATTGTAAATGTAGTAATACCACAGTGTAGAAATACTACGTTACAAGTAAAAGTCATGCATGCATAAAGCATCAACAAGTAGTTAAAGTAGGAGAAAGATTGAGCCGAATGGCCTATTTAATAATAATTTAAATAAGATTATTGTGTTAAACACATTCATGTTGCAGCTGGTAAAGGTGAAGCTGATTTTAATATATTTAATATAATTAATTTTTATCTTGTGAATTTCTCCCTGAAAATCATTAAAGTGTTATCTTAATCTATCATATTACATAATTATTTATTTGTTGATTATATTTTGTAAAGTAACTTGTAACTTCAGATATTAAATAAATGTAGTGGAATAAATAAAGTACAACATTTGCCTCCAAAACGTAGAGAAGTTTAAGTATAAGTAACACTAAATAGAAATACTGAGGTAGAAGTACCTCAAAATTGTACTTTTAAAAAAGTTATAGTAATTATAACTGCAGTAACGTTATTGTACCGTTCTGTAGTTACCATCGTAACTCATATCAAAGTGTGTGTGTGTGTGTGTGTGTGTGTATAGTTGTACAGCTATCTATGTGAGGACCAGTTTAACTTTTAGACCGTCACAGTGAGGACATTTAGGGAAAGTGAGGACATTTTGGCCGGTCCCCATTTTGGGACGGAGCATCAAAGGACTGTTTAAGGGTTCAGGTCTGAATTAAGTTTAGGGTCAGGGTTTGGGGTCAGGCGTTTAGTTGTGATGGTTAAGATTAGGGTATGAGAATGCATTATGTCAATGAGTGTCCTCACAAGGATACTTGTGTGTGCGTGTGTGTGTGTTTGAGAGACACCATGTTTGAAATAAAGAGAGTAGCAGGACCTGGATAACAGAAGTAAATCAGCTGATATCAATGGATATTGGTCATTAATTAAATTAATGTGAGTATGTCAGTATTCAGTAGTGGAAGGAGTACTCTGATCCCTTACTCAATTAAAAATACCAATACAACAATAAAAATATACTTTCTGTCCTGAAGTCAAACTACCACAGAAGTATTATCAGTAAGATGTACGCGAGGCATCAAAAGTAAAAGTACTTGTTGCGTAAAATGGCTCCTAAGTCTGTTAATTATCATATTTCATATGATTATATTGTTATTACTAATGCATCAACATGCACGCAGCATTTTACTGTTGCTGAAGTTTGAAGCAATTATATTAATTGTACTAAAAGTCCAGTACTACTGCTTTAAATTGTCTATTTTTCTGTGTATGAGTCATGTTTTTGTATCTCCTTTGTTTAATCCATAAAGAATCCAAAGTGACAGACTCCCGATTTCGTTAAATATTGAAACAAGTGACTTGGCGTTTTGCTCGTCGCTGATCGTCAGGACAAACAACCTTCACCCAGACATACAGATGTTAGCATACCAATGTTCATTTGTGTCCCGTGCTGCAGAAGTCAATACAGACCATATGGAGACATAAAAGTCACTTCTCCTCGTAATTGACAGAATTTTAATACCACGAGCAAAAGCCAACAATCAGCAGCAGGGCCGAGCTGCTCTTTAACCGACGTATCAAAGGAGTCGAACAAAGCCGGCGGCTGACGGACAGCGACCTCTCCTTCCTGCCCGTCAACACAACAAAGACATCCGGCGTCCATTTACAGGCAGCTGCAGCTCCGCAACAATCTGAAAACCAAACGAATTACTGTAAAGAAAAGGAAAATCACGTTAGGGACGAGAGTGGAAGTGAAGAGGGAGTCGCGGCCTGTTGTTCTAATATTAGCGCCGCTATTGTTGAAGGTAAAGCTGGGGCCCGTCGGGAGCTCTGTGAACGGCCGTAATACGCGAGCGGTTGTGTCGTTGTGATTGAATTTTGTGCTCGGGACAATGTTCGGAATAATTTGTGTGTGTTTTGTTGTTGCGCGTCTATTCTCTCAGATGCATTAGGTCCAATCAGTGGACGTCAGTTGTCCTGTTACTGTCTCATCCACTGTTGTGTGTGCGTAACAGGATTAGACCGACGTACCGATGATGCTCAGCTTTTATTTAATATTAGAAATCGCTCTGTTGTAACTTGACAATATATGACGGAGACAAAGATTTGGCAAAATTTTACAAAAAAGAAATATATAATTTGAAGGGGATTTTGTTCAAATCAAGGTGTTGTAGCAGCACAAAGATAGAAATACACAGATAAATAAAGAAATGAATAAGAGTACATACAACTCGTACAAAAATAGAAGTAAACTCTACAGCAGCAACTAAAGATAAAGTTACAACGAAATATGTCAACGACTTAAACACTAAAGTTGTTTTTAACCATTATAATTATTAGATTTTCTTTCCCTGCCACATAGAAAACATCAAAGAAGACAAAGGCACATACATGTATATAATCACACGTAAAATGACATTTAACCAGTATTTTACATCTGCATATTTTTTTCCCCTCGGATTACGTTTCAGGAGTTTTGGGGGCAAAATGTTGATTTAAATTATGGCCGCAACTAATGATATTTGTAATTTTTTTTCACGAATCTATGAATCAATAAAACCGCCAACAAAGTACTGAAAGTAGAGCTCGGGGTAACATCTTTAAATTGCATATCAAGGATGACTAACACTCTAAAACTCACAGATTTTGAACTGACTACAATAAAACATAAAAATCAATCAATTATCAAAATTAGTGGTTTCAGCACTAGTCTAAAGGCTTTTTTTCCGGCTGGCAAAAGTAAATTTTCCAGACCAGAAAAGATTATTTATCAGTAACAGAAAGCACAAAAAGAATCTGCGTGTGTCTGCTGATTTGTGTGTGTCTTTTGTGTGTGCGTCCGTTAGCGACACTTCCTCGTCCACCGCCGCAGGTAAAAAAAAGACAAAGTGAAAGCGCGCAGAGCGAGATGGGAGAAGAAGAAGAAGAAGAAGAGGAAGGAAGAAGAAAAAGAAACGTTTCACCGCTTTCAGAGAGACTCCGTCGGTGAGGAGCACGCCCCCCCCACCCCCCTTCTCTCTAATCACATTACCCAAGAAAACTTTTACTTATGGCTAATGGAATTCGCTTAAAATTGAGCCGCTGGGGCGAAAGTAGATTTGCATTGATCCAGATATGTATAGAGCCAAAGTCAGTCTATCTATTCTGTGAGGGAATTAAAGGCCGCTAAGCCTATAGAGCCAGACTGTATAATCCTATGTTAAAAGATCAATACTGGCTGGAACCCACGTGAGCTCTTTTCATTGTGTGTGTTGTTGCCTGTCTGCCTGAATATACCCACAATATCCATACAACCTGTGTATTTTGTACCCAGAACGTATACTTTACCTGTAAATCCTTCAGTTTGTGGGAGTTGGCGCTCCCTCTGCTCGTCTCCGGCCCCGGTTCATCGTGAAGGAAGGGCTCTTTTCGGCGGGGTTGAAAGGGTGCGGGTGGGGGCTTTTTGCAGTCAAACTGTTAACACCACACAAATAAGCCCGGCTGCCCGGCGTTTATTTAGTCTGACACCCATCGTCTAGCGTTGCCCTCTGACAGCTTTCACCCCCACCGGGAAGAGCAGAAGAGGCAGACTGAGTTGGCAGCCAAAATGTGGTGGGTGCAGCTTTTGGCTGCGACAATTCAGGAACCATCTGGATGTGAAATACACCGTCACCGTGCCCGCCTCCACCGCATTATAAGACAAACTCACCTGGCAAGAGGGAGGCTTCTGAGTCCAAACTGCAGTTCCATCAATGCCGGAGGCCAATGGCAATATTTTTTAACTTTTTTTGCAACCGATAAACGGACTAAACGGATTACAAAACCGTATTTTGTAATTTGGTAGCAGCAGCGACCTGTCAATCACAGTAGCCCCGCCCCTAAAGCATCCCCTGCTTTATGGTCTGTTTGACTCTAAATGGACCATAATGTACTAAATGAACATCATGCTGTATTGAAGAAGACTTGAAACTAGAGATTGAGACCATAAACTCATGTTTACAATGTTTACTGAGGGAATAAATCAAGAGAGAAGTAGAGTCATTTTAGACTAGACTTCTATACAACCAGAGGAGTCGCCCCCTGCTGGTCACTAGAGAGAATGCAGGTTGTAAGACACTTCCGTATTGTCTGGTCAATATGAAACGATACTCCATCGTTGAATGCATCTGATTGCTCCCGTTTCTAACAGGAAACAACATGGCCGCCTGTTCATAAACTTTCTGTCCAAACAATCCACCAAAATCTACTTCTAAAAACATTTAAGACCAGAAATAGGCTACGCCACTGCTGACTCTTGTTTCATTTTAGAACTACACCGCCACATTTGACAGTCTGGTCCAAGTTTTGTGACCCGGGGGCGTCGTGCTGGACGGGGCACTTTTGCATAAAGTTGAGATTTTTTTCAACTTATTGCAAATACAGATCTGCGAACGCAGCACAACCCCCGAGTCCAAACTTGCCACAACACTCCCACCATGCAACTGCTTTTGCTAGCATTTAGCATGCTAATAATCACAACGCAAACACGCGAATGTTTAGCATGTGTAATGTTACTAATGTTCGTTTGACTGCTCGTGATTTTTGCCCTGTTGGACTTCGTTCTAGCGTCGTCACAGTCATGTCAGAAGTACGTCAACAAAACGATGACGGACAAACCTACAAAAATAAGACCAAGTTGAATAAACCAGAATTATCCTTAAGATTTACAGATCTTTTTCTGTTATCACTAAATATTCCTAAAGTCTATTCGCACCGTTATTATCTCAGCGTAACTTCAGGAAAGTGTTTTTTCTTCGCATGTGCTAAACATGGAATCAAAGAGGGAGATTAGCTAAGTGGTCAAGCCTAATGAAATCACAAGGTTTTTAACTGGGCGACATTGATCAGCTGGGGAAAATAATTCCTCCTGGCAGTCCATCAATCTCATCCGTATCCCCCCCCCCCCCCCTCCCCAAACCCTGCTGAGAATGTGCTAAATGACCTCACACACTGACAGCGTCGCCACGCACACACCCGATAGTGACCTCATTGATGAGCCGGCTCCTGCCAATACAGAAGCACAGGGACACACACACACACACACACACACACACACACACACACACACACACACACACACACACACACAGACTCATCAGTCGGGAGGTCACGGCGAACCCATCATCATCACACCGGCTGCAATGGGCAGCAGCAGCAATGACATTGGCGAATCTGATGACTAAGAAAATCCAAATATGAGATTAGTTCTCTCTGACTATCCCGCTCCTAAGTGCCACTCCACACAAATGGGGCCCTAAGAAGATAATAACCGTACAATTGCTTTTATAGGGATGGAGTTATTCAATTACAAGCCCCCGAAGTGAAATGTTGCTATAACTGTACCCCGGCCCGAAGGAGAGGAGACATTTTATTCTTAAAATCTTTGTTAGAAAAAAAAAAGTGTTTATTTCTGTCTTCATTATTTATTTATTTTCCGCTAGAAGTATTTTTGTCCAGGGTAGATTTGACAAACATTTCACTTATTTATCACATTGTTTAAACACTGAACACTTTACCAAAAAGGCAACAGGTCACCTGAAAAGTATCTCTTATATGAAATTGAAAGTACAAAATAAATAGCATAAAGTTTTGTCCTCTTCTTAAACTCAACTCTCTCTCCGTTGACCAGGAACCCACAGGTGGATCTTCCAGGTTTGTTTCATCTTTCCTCGCCGTAGACTAAATCAACTTGTTGTGCTAATTTCAACACAGGATGCTAACGGCGTGCAGCTAAAGGTGTCCAGACGGAACTTGAGAAGTTTGGTTCGTGCATCAACAGGTTCGGCACGAATACACAAACTGTTACATCCCTAGCTGCCAGATAAGAGCTGATAATTAGAGCGTGAGCTGGAAAGGCTTTGCTGATGCTCCACCGCAAACATACTCGCCGCACACCTGGCCTTAACGAGATTGAACGTCGCTCTGCACTGGAGATCACCATCTCGCACCAGTCACATTTGGGTTTCATTTGCATGTCGAGAGCCTTATTAAAGTCACCGGATTTAATTGAACTGCCACCTTCAGATGCATATACAAGTAACAGGAATAAATCACTGAACAACCAACCACAATCTCTACCTCCGACTGCCGTTAGAACTATACGGCATCGTCTTTACCTCGCTGCACCTTTCCACCAATGAGAATGAGCCGCTGCCGTGCAGGCGGACCGGTCCAGCTAAAAGAATGAGTGCGTTTGACCATTCTTCCTCGCCTCTTTGGCAGCATCCACTCAGAGCTGTTGAAAAGTCCAGAGGCAAAGCGCGCCCTCTCCCCCAACCCGCTACCTCCGACTTAATCCTGTTTGTCCCCGTTTACCAGGATTGAAGTGGAGAGGCCTCTCTGGATTTCAAACCCCTCCCACGTTTAAAAACATTTCCTGGACCATATCTTTGTGCCCTCATCCAGGACAACTTCTATTACTTACAAATTACAGGCCCGGTAACCCAGTTACACGCCGAGGCTCCTGTTGTTCTGGAAATCGACAGGGTTTCCAGGGGACAGTGGCTCGGCCAAGGGCAAACCACAGCCGAGCAGGTTGTCTTCATAAAAGGACAGATGTTGAGAGTTGAGACACGCAACATCTGGGTGAAACAAATTTACTTTTTAAATATCATTTAGCTCATCAGAGGGAACAATACATCTACAAAAAAACAAATAAGTCAAAGCTCATAGGGGAAATAGAGTTTATCAAATAAAAGGTAATTCTGATTCAGAATATTTGATGGGCTCATTCTCACATCACTATCGCATGATAGTCGATCACGCCTCCAGTCTCCCCAGAGAGATCCTCAGCAAAGACTTACAACGGCCTTTATAATTATTGATCGGCCGTCTTCAGACACGTCCCGACTGTCTGAGGGGTAAAGGTGGAGATGTGCCTGTGGATAATCACCCAGGAGCCTCTGGAGCATCAGCGATTCAGTGTGTCTAATTTAGGTCTGTGATGGTTTTTCTGTGCTCACTTCACTTCAACCTGTCACTCCGCTTTTGTTTCACTTTCATTTCTGAACATTTTAAGGAACCTGGAGAATGTGATACTGTTTGTTATTTCTTTTTTTTAATTAAAAAGAATGAAAATGTTATCATTTAGCTGAAAGTTTTCTTTTCCTTCAACGTGATGTTTCCTAAGGCAGCATGCATTGTATCCGCCGTACCGTCGGCGTGCTTTGTAGGATCGAGTGTACCGTCGTTGCTCTTCTTTATTTCGTCTGTTCTGCATTTTTCAAACTCAGCTCCTGACTTGCGACAGCAGACGTTGAAATGATTCTGCAGCCCTATTATCAGTTTGTGAAACTCTTCCTGCTCAGGACCTTTTCCTCATCGTCAGTGCAATGAAGTTCTACAAACCTGCGTCAGACTCAGCCGACCCGTTCTCACTCTGACGCCGACGCACATTTAGCGTGTAAATGCGATGATCCGCCAATGGCAGAGTAACTGACGAAGAGCGAGACAGTCCACACGGGAACGGGAGGCCGGTTGGTTGGATGGGACCTTCGTCCAGGAGACCGCTGTTCACCTTCAGTCCGAAACAAAAAGTTAATGTTGACGTTTTGTCACGTCAATCATATCAAATCAACTGCTTTCTTTTTTTTTTTTTGCCTAAACTTAACGTCCTGTTTGTTTACTTTACAAACATTTAATGATAAACTGAAAGAAAAGATTATTATGTGTTCACCAGCCACACATCCTGGACGTCTGTCCCTCCGTTGTCTCTTTCACCAGCCATTCTTTTCTCCGGACCCGACCTCGGTGCTCGATCCTGCGGCACAATACCTGGATGCTGCTGTTGTTTTCTTAGCGAGCGCGGCCATGACTCAACAGCGAGGAGGGAAGACAGCTCGGCTGGGTGAGGTTCCACACGGTCTCCCTAAAAGAGCTGGTTTTTATTTATCCGCCGTCAATGAGAGTGTGATACCTGTGAAGAATGCAAACGGACACGATAATCAAGTTCACACACTGTAAAGCTGCTTCATCTTTTTGAAACTCTTGAGACGGCTTGTATTCACATTAACAGCTGAGGGACGCACCTTTCTTTAAAGGGCCGGATAGAAATACCGTGGCACCCAAGCGTTTCTTTAACCGAACCATAGTTTTGTATCGGCATCTTTTGGTAGCGGCAACATAAACTATGGAGGAGAAGAAAAAAACTCCAAACTTTCTTTGGTTGCATTTCTTGCTTATGTTTATCAGGTGCTTTTTGCACCATAAATAGACAGTTAACCCCTCAAATGAACACGTCTACTCATTTCTAGACTAGTCAATGGGGTTTATTTGATCCCAAAGACAACGTACATACCTTAAGTTGTTAATGTCTGTCTCTATGACATTATTGTATATCGGTCTTGGTTTGTGGTCTGTGCTTGCTGTAGTGAAGCCTGAAAATGGCGGCTTGTGCTCGGACCGTGACGTTGTCGCGGCTTTACCTCAAAATTTGCAAAAACACAAAAGAAAAAGAGTAGAGTCTTAGTCCAGACGCAATCATACGATGAATGATAAAACTACATTTACTGTGTGAGCTTTGGTAATTTCACCTCCTTCCTTTTTCTGCCTTTATTGGAGATATTTTTAACATTATTTATACAATTATTTTGTGAATTGATGTAGAATCTTGAGTCTTATGTGACTTTAAACTCTCTTCCATTTACTGTAGCTCCATTTTTTTTTTTTATAAATTTGCCAACAACTACGATTGTATTTTTACATAAACTCTCTACTGCAGCTTTAACCGGCCCTTAATATTCCCTCCACCTTCACACTTGCGTCGCTTCTCTCCGTGCGAGCGTTTTCCTTCGGGGCGCTCCAAGGGACCCGCGTGATGTACGAGTCTTTCGGTAAGTGCGGAGGTGTGGAGATCTCGAGACACGCGGGCCTGTTGGGTTGCTGGAGCGACCTGCAGGCCTCCTACTGGAGGGGATTAGGTTAAGCTAACTCTCAGTCATTTACAGTTTATCACACAGCCGCTGTTCATGCCAACTACTTTAGAGCACTTTCAGCGGAGAGGTGGGGTCTGGGAAATTTCACACAGATGGAGGCATTATTGTTCTTATCAGCACACACACACACACACACACACACACACAGAGGCATGCACCCAAATATGATGTATACACACGGATGCATTTATTAGAAAGCCAAAGTAGCAAGCATCAACCAAAGAAAGTGAATAAGCTAAAACTAATTTCTTCTCCTATTGATCAGAAAATGTTCTCTAACGGAATTCACAAAAAGGTTGTTCGGGTCAAGAACTCCACAGTGGAAAAACACAGATTTAAAAAACTATCGTGTTTGAAGCTGAATCATTGAGATTTTATATTATGAAAGTGAAAGAAAAAAAAAAATTCAAAATAAAATAAAACTTAATTGTAATAATTAATACTATATAAATACTATATTAATTATTAAACTAAATGAATATGTTTCTATTATATCAGTGTGATATGCATCATGGATTGATAATTGTTTTTAAACGTATTTATCCGGAATGATTCAGATTTATTCAGGGGTTGGACAACAGTTTTGTTAGCGAGTATCTTGATTGAAGTAATTCTGTAAATTATTAGTGAACTTATTACACTCTATCAGGTAACATCACCTGTAATTGAGTATATGGTCTCGTCCATCTCTCAGATGACACGCCGTCGACAGCTGTAATGATATTTATATTTATTTATACATTATTCACATCCCCTTAAACCACCACTACTGAAACTATCAGATTTATTAAGTTTTTTAATGCTGATTTCTATCAGCAGGACTACAGGCTCCATAGCGGGGAAAAAAAATGTATCTTTGTTTTTATGAATGAAGCTTGCTCACAAATCGAATATATACTTCCCACTACACGCAGATTCAATGGAAATTCAACCCAAATTGTTTTTTTTACACTCGACTGAAAAGTGAAAACAGAAGATGTGATAAAAGGCTGAAAAGATTACAGTACCTGTGTCTTCTGCTGTAAACAAGCCGGTCACGCCTCTACATGCGTAACTCTACCAGAAAGTCCAAACTAACCAATAAAGAGAGCGAGATGCGATGGCTTTGGTTCAAGTTCAAACCTTTGAATCCCCTGAAATGTGTGCGTTTATAAGAGATTCAGTAACTGGACACAAAACTAATCTCTTCCTTCCTGGCAAACACAAACTATTTCCTAATCTTCCTTAACTTCTGCACGAACATTCACACCAGCTTGTGTCTCCTCCAGTTTACCTCCTCACCACCCAGGCCTTGAGGGCAACAAACAACAGCGAGTAGCTAGCTAATTAGCTAATGACCCGCTAATCGAATTCGCTGCCGCCGGCCCTTTAAGGCTCGGCACGGCTCCATTAGCATCAGCGACTGTCGTCGGAGTTCTGATCCGTCCAATATTCAGCCAACAGCCCCAACGTTTCTCATCCAACGTTGCACCTTCATCCATTCACAGGCCCTGCTGATAACAGCCCTCCTGTCTGAAATGAAACGTCCCTCTAAATGTCTGCTTTTACAGTAAATGACCCAACACACAACACACACACACACATACACACACACACACTCTGCCTTTAAGAGCGCAGAGCTCTCCTCGCCTCCCCAATTAGGACTCTAATTTGGCTAATGGAGCATTAATGGAGAAAGAGGCTGCTGAAGACCCGAGCTCAGCACAATGTCCTCCAAACCAACATCACACACACACACACACACACACACAGAGACACACACACCCCTCGTACCCAAACCCCTCCACCCCCAACCCAATACGACACACAGATTAGATTTCACTAACAATAGTATCAGAATGCTCTGGAGACAACACACACACACACACACACACACACACACACACACACTTACACTTACAGATAGGCTTCTTTGCTTAGATCCACACACACATTTGGTCTAGCATGCACATACAAAAATTAAAAAAACTGTTTAAAATGAAAAAATAAATGTAACAAGGAAATGGGAACTTTTCTCGTTTCTATGTCTGATTGTCCCTTTTTGGAAAAAAATCCTGAAAAAGGTGTCTGTAATCGGGGCTTGTTTAATATAACTGCAAAAGTTAAACTAAACAAATTTAGGATCATTTTCTGACTCACATTTAGGGTGCAGCATCTTTGTGAGCGTTTGGGATATTAGTTCACTGAATATAAAGGAGGTTGTTCATATTTTCGGTTGTTTTGTTATCTCACTTATGTTTGATTATGTCTGAATTGCTGCACAGGTGGACTCTGTCAAATACAATGTGTGTATTTTTGTTCGAGGTTTAGCTTTGTCATTATACAACACAGGGTTGCACAGTGAAATGCGGCTGTAGTCCTCCGTCTGTGCTACACACTCAGAAAATGAATAAACAGATATCCAGATATTTAAATAAATATAGAATCGAATAAAATAGAACTGAAGTATATTTACAAGAAAGATATAGAGGTTTGTATGTGAATATATGCACACAAACATATGTACAATACCAGTGTAACATGCAAGCTACAGCGTATAACACATCCACAAAGAACACACATTTCACACTCATTAAAGGATGTGGACAGCATGGGAACTACTGCAGCGCTGTTGAGAGGAGGATCAACATGGCGCCATCACCCTGCTCCTTATCAAACACACACACACACACACACACACACACACACACACACACACATACACACACACACACATACACACACACACACACACTGGTGGTCATCTACTGTATATGTACATAACCCCTTGTGATACTGTAAACATGTATGACCCGTCTGGTGGAGCTCTGCTTCGACCTTCGTATCTCTGACACGTATTTGAATGAATTTTGGGGCGATTGTTTTACACCAAAACGTTGTATAATAGCTCACGGTGGCCAAAATTCAAACTCTAAACGATGAGGTCATCAGTCGTTAGCGCTCACGTTTCAGCAGCGTGAGTTAATATTGGCGGCGTGTTGCGATAAGGCCGCAGTGAACTCCTGCCACGGTGCCTTGTTGGGTTGCGTTGGAGTTTCCAAGGCATGACGGCGTTGGCGACAGCCGTATCTGACGCTCTGACCCTTTTCAAGTCAGCCGCGAGCACTTCAATCTCTTCTCTCTGTTGCTCGCACACACACACACACACACACACACACACACACACCCTCCCCACATCTGTAGATAGTGTCACTGCTCCAGTCTCCAGGCCCACGATAAGGGGACCCCCTGAAAAAGAAAAAGAGGAGGGGTGCAGCGAGTGTTCATGAGCAGTCTGAGAGTGGAAACCCAGAGAGAGAGAGAGAGAGAGAGACAGAGAGAAAGTGTGTGTGTGTGTGTGTGTGTGTGTGTGTGTGTGTGTGTGTGTAGTCGTGCTAATCTCCAGCCCGGCTCCATAAACACTGCTGTGGCCCCGCAGAGCCAGATCCTGAGCAGCCAAGCAGCAGCCCCGCGGCTCCAAGTCTGAGGCAACGAGTCACACTGCCGCTGACCAACAACAAGACCAGATTAGCTCGACCCCTATCTGATGATGTCATCAATCGCAATTTTCTAGTGATTAGGAGGAAAACTAAAATAAGGTTTGGCTTCATTACATGACTCTGAACATTTTAAGGCCTCTAAAAAACAGGAAGCACAGATGTAGAATTACAGTAATTTACAATAACTACAAATTCTAAAAAGGACTAATCTGATGTGTCGGTTTGACTGAAAACTGAGTTTTTTCGGGGACAAATTATCGAAAAACAGGGATTAGCTTTCTGAGTCAGGGAGTCTGACAGCTGTCATTTAGCGGACTAGTTAGCTCGGTCGCTAACGTATTTTGTACTATTGAGTCAGCTGTGAAGGTTCCTTTAATTTGGATTGTCTGCCTCTCCTCTCCGTAGCACTGTCAAGACAGTTTGCTTAATTGGTCAATGTTGCAAATTCATGGTCGTCAAATTTGTACTCAACATCAAAGATTTGCATGGATTTTGTCTCCGTCATAAACAAATCCGTTCAATTAAATGCCACTGAAAGTAACTGATTTTACTGCAAAATGTTTCTGTCTTCAATGCTGGTGACCTTTAATGAGCTGAAATGAACTACTGCCCCAGGAAGACACATAAGTGAAGTAATTATTGCTAAAAAAGTTTCTGTGTCTTTGGGATTGTAAATATAATTTGTGGCGAAAATGTTCAGATTTCGCACTTTGAATGGATCTTATGTCATAATATAAATTTGACAATATAGCTTATCTACAAACGGCAATTTGCAGATTGCAGTATCCAGTAAATCAATGTGAAAAGGAAGGATTATCTACATACTTAAAGTGACATCTGGAGTCGTTTTTTGTAACATTTCATTTTTATTTCCGTCTCAAAAAAGACGAATTTGACGCAACGCTCAAATGATCATTTCTGGGGAACGTTAACTATGAATTTAGTAAGAAATTCAGCCTCCAAGTTGCTCTTTATCGCCAAATACATCACACTGCTACTAACATCTGTTGCCTGACGTGTCCTGCAATATTTCAAGAAGCCGATTGTCTCAAAGAACAGCGATTGTATCCATCATTTTCTCATCTTATCACAAACGACATTCTTTTAAGCATATTATTATTGTCTACGTTTGATTTCCCATTCACAGCAAAACAAGAAGATTACTGCCTATATATATTTTTTTTTGCTCTGCCTCCGTTTTGGATTCGCTCCTGGAGTTTAAACCGGGCTGTGATTGGTCAATGCGGAGGACGAGGAAAGGTTGTGAGAGGAGGAGACAGATAAGAGCCGGAGCCAGACTGAAATAAAGACCGGCGGTCTGTTAGCATTCCTCACGCTGCTCGATACCCCCTCTACCACACACAGAGACATTCCTCTGCTGCCTCAGAAAGAAAAAAAAACACTTTCAGTACATTTAAATTTAACATGGCGATGTGTGAGTTTAGTACGTGTCCCACTAGTTCGGTTGCTTAAACTCATTTTATCGTCTCAAAAATACCTCGTTTGTTGATGTAAAAAAATAAAAAACATGATATGGTGCACAGCTCAAAGACGGACACGAGAAGAGAATCAAAAGAGCTGCACAGTCGTCATTATGGGATGAAACCTGACTTTAAACTGACAGAAATAAGTTAATATTACTCAAGGCTGTACTAACAATGCTAACACAAAGCACGCTGCCTAATGAGGTTAGCTTAAACTAACTTGTGACAACATTCTCTTATCTTAGTAATGAAAGCAGTAAAAGTCTTTTTACTGTTTCCAGCTGACTCGTTTTAAAATGAGTAAACAGGGCTACATGCTAACGAGGCTAACCGGCGTTCAAGAGACGGGTTAAGCTAACGGTCAGTTCTTTCATCAACATGGACAACAGCTATGTCTTCTGTTGTCTTACATATAATATTCTGTACATTGAGAGTAGCCAAAGACCGGCGTCAAATTCCTCGTACGTGTGCACATACTTGGCCGATAATGCTGATTCTGATATGTAAACATATGGAAAGTGCAAAATGTCTCACATAAAGCAACACAACTGCTTTCACTTCTACCTGCTGTGTTCCCATCTTTGGCTTGTTTAACAGGATGTCAAACTTCAGTGTTTCCTGTTGGAACCAGCGGTGACTCGAGCATTTTCAAACTGTCTTCAAGTTTTTTTTTTCTTTCTCTCTAGATGAATGAGAAGCTGTCAAGTTCAGGACAAAAGCTCCCGAGTGGGAACTGCCAACAGCATTGGACACGGAGAGCTTTCTCTTCCGAAACAAAACACCACGGCGTCAAACACAACAACGCGTACGCCCTCTCACACTTTCACTCATTCACGCGATGGGAAGTAGGATGCCGTTCGTTACGAGCGGTTGTTTTGCTTGTGTCAGCTTTTTACGAGTGAAAGAGGAGATGTTGGGTTCCTGTTCCTTCGCTGCTCAGACCACCCGGCTTGCAGAGTGTGAATTAAAGTTACATGATGAAGTAGTTGACACACAGAAAATTCAGTATTAGTGAAGTTCAACTATAGTGTTTTGGGCAAATCCTCGAACTTGGCAAGTTAAACTCGGGAGTCCAAATGCACAGTATGATCAATTTCCTGCCGTTTTTGGACCTTTCAACTAAGTGACGGAGATGCAGTCCCCTTCTTCATAACAGGGTCTAAGATTTGGTGGAGCTGTCACAAGAGTATCGGGGAAAGTCCCCCCCCCCAACATCCCAAACAGGGATGACACGCTGGGTGTCGTTGGGGGTCGATGTCATTGTTGGGCGGTTTCCTTTCACCTCCCACCTGTTTGCATCCGTAGACAAACATAAGTAAATACTGAGCTTCATATTCGAAAGAAACACAGACTTTTAATAATTCCCTGTATTGCCTCAATGCGGGTGATTCTCATTGATATCGGTGGACCCAGCTCACTTTGATGAACTCCTATAGGAGCTGCAAATCCTGTCAGAAGAAAGTGACTCGGTCTGGCTGCAAGGACCCATATGAAAAAGCAGGGCTCTCTTCTGAAAGAGCTTGGGAGTGTTTTGGAGGCTCACTGGGTTTTTTTCTGCTTGACATGCAGAAGTAAAAATGTTGGCACAAGGTAAAGTACTTGCTCTGGATGAAGCTCATAAGGAGAGAGGACAGACCTGCTGGTGGCTTTATAGAGGGGAGGAAACATCCTGGTGAGTCCCATCGTTTCCTTCAGATTCAGATTCAATTTATTTCCCAAAAGGGGAAATTTGTTGGTCCAGCGCTCCAGACACGAGGACATCGTTAAGTCTACAACACTCAAAAGTGAAACACATTTGATCACGTCTCTACTGCGATTGTCATTTTCCAACTCTCGGCAACCAGAATAAAAAAAAGCCAAAATGTGCAGCGCCAAGCGCAGAGTAGACGCTCCGCACCTCGTCACGCTGCTGTCCTTTGTAGCCTCGTTTAAATACGCAGCACTTCTATTACAATTATTTTATTTTTTAAATATGGTGGCAATGTCCTTTAGGTAACATTTGTTACATTCATTGTAACATTCATTTAGTAAAATAACAAACACACCATAGAAAGTTACATATTACCCAGTAATATGAATGAACACATCTAGAACATGGATTTAATCAAATTAATTAAGTGTTTATAGGGCAGGGGGTCGGTTTAAATCCCTTTTGGTACATTCCTTTTATGCAGACCGGATTTAAATGACTTAAGGTCGCGTTCTCCTTCCAAAAAAGAACTTAAGTGCTCAAGCGTATCGCACCTTAAGCAAGGGCCATGTGTGTAATAATGCCTCCTTTCATTGAGGTCACCGACAAGCCACGACTTCAACCACTTGACAGCCATTTTCATCTTTGATCTCTCAGGTTTTTACCTCCGTGTTCGCACCTCCTCGGTGAGCGATCGTTCACTCCCGAGTGTTAACAGACGACGCTCGTAGAGAGCCCGCCGGCACCCGACGAGCCGCTCGCTTCAAAGAGCATAAACACGCCTGTTGCATCTGCAGCACAATTAGCTCTACGTCCCATGTTGGTATTCGTCTCTGTGGATCCAAAACACTACCTGTGTTGTTGAGGGTGTAGCTGCAACCACGGCCCCCGGGCCAATCCACTGGCTGAGAGCTTCAAAGCCACACAAGAGGAGCTAAGCCCTCCCTGAAGAGAGGCTGTCATCTTCTCCACGGCTGCACCTGTGGAGACTGGCCTGCATCTCCTATAGGCCTAAAGCCCGGGTAAGAGAAGGGAGCTTTGGGAGGATTTGGGGGGAGAATGGCAGCGCACTTTGCACCTTAACGCGGTAAATGCCTTCGGCGGCTTTTTGTATCAGCCCCCGAGGGGGCGGGGATGGAGACGACGCTGGAGCGAGAAAAACGTAGACATCATCAACAGCAAACTATCACTGAACCACACACTGTATATAAGAAGTGAACGTAGTCATCGCGATGTCACCCGTTGGTTTGTGGACTTTTGTTTTGAAGCCTTGAATTCGGCGATTTCGCCATCGCCATCTTGGATTACGGCCGTTGCCGTTTTTTTTTTTTCGTAACTGATGAACAGAAGTCACCATATTTGGAATGCGGAGGAGTGACGTAGAGACGCCGTATACGGCTCTGGTAGCGTCAGCGACCTGCCAATCACAGTAGCCCCGCCCCTAAAGCATCCCCTGCTTTATGGTCTGTTTGACTCTAAATGGACCATAATGTACTAAATGAACATCATGCTGTGTTGAAGAAGACTTGAAACTAGAGATTGAGACCATGAACTCATGTTTACAATGTTTACTGAGGGAATAAATCAAGAGAGAAGTAGAGTCATTTTAGACTAGACTTCTATACGACCAGAGGAGTCGCCCCCTGATGGTCACTAGAGAGAATGCAGGTTTTGAGACACTCAGCAGAACCGAATGTTGCTGCCTGCAAGGGAACCAGTGTGATGCTAACTTCCTAGTGAGCCTTCAAACATACGTCAACCCTGCAGCACTCTATTGGTTGCACAATATAAGACATTGTATTTTGGTTGATTTAATATACCTGCAGCCATCACACAGCAGTCTTTAGTTTCCAATTTGTGGCACAGCAGCAGCAACTAGTTTTACTTTTTTATTTAATGTTTGCACAGAACCACCAACAGTACCTGTGCATGTATATCTGCTGAATGACAGGACTTTGACAGCCTTTTACGTCTCACAGAGGACGTTTTTGTGGGTCAAACCTCGTGAGCTTCACTGTCTCTCAAGGTAGAAGAAGCTTCAGTCTCAATGTGCAAGACATTTTCAGGACATTGTCTACCTACAAGGACCAAACGCGTTTTTCTTTTTACTTATTTTACTCAATAAAAAGAGTAAGAGGTTCATATAAGTGCCAATGCTGAGACCAGGGCTCAGTTCTGAAGCCGAATATCTTGTGACTTCAATTGCTTGAGTCTGAACGGTGTGAGCTCTTCACAGCCTTCACGGTCACACACACTGAAAACGTTACTTTCAAAGCATCATTTTGTCCTGTCCTCAAGCAGAGCTGCAACTTTAGCTGAAGACATTTTCCGTCTTTCGTTTTGCTGAAAAACATGCCAAATGTCATCTTTTTTCCCTGAATGAATAGGTGCACTGCTGAACCGAGAAACAACAAGTGTCAAGTCATTTCACATTTCGATTAAGACCTTTCAACTCGCTGCCGTCAGATTCAGTTTTTGCAGATGCATGATTTCCCTTCGCCCGGCGGCAGCGTATCGAAGAAGGATGGGTGGATTAGCGGCGTGGCCCTCCGTGTCTGCTTTGGGCTCGTCCAAAGATAGGTCACATGACCCGGTGACCTATCCCTCTGCAGAGAGCGCCGCCTGTCAGCGCAGATCCTGCCGGGATGCGGAGCTCAGCATCTCAGCCGCTCTCTCACCCAACATCCCAGAGCTGGATGCCTGAGGATTAAAGTGTGTGCTGAGAGGTAGATCTGTTTTGTTTCTCTAATGCGCTAAGTACTTGCGAGGAGTTAAGGTTGCACGTTCGTGGGGAAAAACACTGTGTTCGGTGCATGATGATATTCATAAGTGTGTGCGGGTGTGATTGTGTGTGTGCATCTC
The DNA here is from genome assembly GCF_023349555.1 of Cebidichthys violaceus. NCBI lineage: Eukaryota > Metazoa > Chordata > Actinopteri > Perciformes > Stichaeidae > Cebidichthys > Cebidichthys violaceus. Next base: position 445,397 of record NW_027176927.1, on the reverse strand, counting down.
TTTAAATGGTGGTTTGGACTGTATAAGTACCTGAGAAGTCTGTCGGTAATAAATACAGTGAGGCTTAAGTGTGCGTAAACACGTCTGCAGTACCAGACTGTGAAACGCTCTCCTGTGGATGGAGACGGTTGGGAACATCGAGCAGGTTTAGTGCCACATATACATCTGTCTCTCTGATGTTTCGAATGTCTGAGAAAACCAATAATAAGACGAGGGCTCCACTCCACTGACCCATGACCACTTCCTGTTTGAGTCGTCTCTGGTTTCTGGCTTTAGGTCGATTGTGTTCTTAGATATTGATTATCACGTCTTGATGGGATAAATAATCAACAGGAAATTCATGCTCCGATGTAGTCAATGTTGCGTTTTATGATTAATTACTTTCTTACAATTTTTTCCAAATATTTTGATCCAAAATGTACACGTGATCTTAGTGCACCAAAAATGTTAATTAACTACATTGTTGAAACCTCTATTAAATTGTGTTGTAATATCTCACTTACATTATGTGAGTTTTGCCACATTATATGAAAAAAATACAGAATGGACAGACAACTGCAAGGTTAATTAATGCTGCTAATGTTGATTTTTGTTTTATTTAATAAAGCAGATTTGTCAGATCTGTCCGAAGTCTAGTCTAAAATGACTCTACTTCTCTCTTGATTTATTCCCTTAGTAAACATTGTAAACATGAGTTTATGATCTCAATCTCTAGTTTACAGTCTTCTTCAATACAGCATGATGTTCATTTAGTACGTTATGGTCCATTTAGAGTCAAACAGACCATAAAGCAGAGGATGCTTTAGGGGCGGGGCTACACTGTGATTGACAGATTGCTGCGGCTACCAGAGACGTATCTACGTCACTCCTCCGCATTCCAAATATGGTAACTTCCGTTAATGGGTTTGCGGAAAAATGCGGCGTAGAACACGGCGGCGGCCGTAATCCAAGATGGCGACAGCGAAATCGCCGAACTCAAGGCTTCACAACGGCAGCCCACCAACCAACGGGTGACACAACGGCAGTATGATGAAGTGCCGTTACTGAAGTACGCAAGTTACGTCACAAATAAATCAACACTGACTTTTGACGTTTGTTGGACTTTTTATACTTCCTATTTCTTGATTACGTGGGTAACAAAGGAAATAACTTCGTGGGATATCTCAAAATGAAGGCGCAATATTTTTTTCTAGGTTAAGCTACGCATGCTGGATGAGACCAGCCTGCATGTAGTAATGTGAAGATAGGACTGAATTAAATAAAGACAAGCAAAAGTTGACCGCAGCAAGGCCTGATTTTAAATCAAACCCGTTTTGTTCGAGCTGAATTCCACAATGTGAAAGTACAGTGACTGACATAAGTACCTGAACAAGGACCCAGTGAAAACCCCACACTCCGTTTAACCGCATTAAAATGCTTGTTGCATGAAGTGGATGTGGACAGTTTGAGAAATGGAGGCGTTCGCAATCCGCGGAGGAAGCAAATGGAGGGCTGAACGAGTGCTAGCAAAGTACGCGATCGATCACAGAGCGGGAGGGGAGGGACGAAGACGGAGGGGAACGTGTGAGCGAGGAGGGGAGTGAAGGAGTCGGGGGTGGGGGTGGTGGTGGTGGTGGAGGGGTGGGATTGGTGGGTGGGTGCAGATAAAGCCGAGCTCTGGAGGATTAACTTGTCTTGAGTGTGTTTCAGAGCCGGCGTGGTTGAGGGACAGGCACTCTGCTTCGGGGCTCTGGAAGTTCTCAGCAACATCCAGACGCCCTGTCTGCGGTCACACACACACACACACACACACACACACACACACACTATAAACACACTCGTACATAAACAGAAAAATAACATGCATGAACACAAAGGCACACCTAAATACAGCGCGTGAACATGGACAAGCTTAGACACTTCATATCTCTGTTCAACGCTCGCGTCTTCTGGGTTTCTACGGTATTCAAAACCTTTTCAGCCTCAACGGGCTCCGTGTTTACAGTCCGATTAGCATCATCATCATCATCATCATCATCATCATCACCAGACAATAGCCGGTTGGGTTCCGCGTTTGCATTTCAGCTCACCTGCATTCAACCGGAAGCCACTGCTCGGAATACAAACGGAGATCAGAACGCTTCCGATGCCAAAATCGGGCGAAAGCAAAACACGTTTTTTTTTAAATATAAATTTCAATTTGTTCACACAGTCATTTTATGGGGATTCACCTCCAATATTGGGGACATGTTTTCGGGTGAAGACTCAGGCTTTGGTTAAGGTTGTAAGTAGAATGTATGAGTGACTGGCCCAACATGTGCTATTTTCTCAAAGTTTGTTTTTGTGACGATTACACTTCAAAAATCATAAAAGTGGAATTGTGAAGATTATCTTGCAGGACAAAACATATAAACGTTTGTTTGCCACAGAGCTTATTTTCAGCAATAATCCTAAACTCACGCAACTCTTTCTCCGTTTCTCGACTCTCCTGGATGTTTTCAGGGACCTTTAATCAACCAGCGACACGAGTTGGCGGCTCTGTTTCACACCGCGACGCTCTTCTTTCGCTGGTGTCGGCTGAGGAAGGTGACAGGACGCCGGTGTGAGAGCGCTGATAGGAGCTCGCCTTTTTTCCAGAGCGTTCCCACGCGGAGCGTCTCCAGAGCCGCCGGCGGCATGACGGGTGACGAGCGCGGTTGTTGTCGGTCATCCGGCAGACGAACCAAAGTCACATTTGTAGAGAAATTATTTCATTTTTGATTGGTTTTGTATCAAGAAACCATAATTTGGTGATTTTGAAAGATTTAAATGTTCCTTTTATACTTCTTAAACTAAATAAACTCCCATTGAACTATATGAAAATGCAGAAAAAAGGCTGAAAACAGGTGTGTTTAAGCTTTTTAATACAACAATCAATTAAACATTTCAAGTTATTTTACTCAAACGTTATCAGTATTGGCTCTGGTGCAGCAACCTGCGATAGACTTAAGTCACTTTTTGGGGGATTTTAAACTGTTTAAGATATAAAAAACACTAATAAGGATAAGGACATCATTACCTGCTGCTTTGCATATTATGTTGATATTTTAGGCGTTTGAGCTGAGGCTGTGACGCTTAAAGCTGCAATATTATTCTTTTTTTGGCCACTTGGGGGCAGCTTAACAAGCTGTAAACACACAATGATACCACTTTATATAACGTCTTGGCAAACAGATGTGGAGACACATGTTCATGAACTTGGAGTTGTGTTTCTGACACCTGAAGTCCAATATTCTCTCTCCTATTAGCTCTGGTTTGGTCTCCACCAACTCCTGAGGGAAATATCTGTCGCTTCAGCTGCTAAATGTCACAACATGAGTTTAAAAACACTAAAACAGACCGAGAGAAAACGCAGACCGACACTTTTCACAATGCAAGTAGTCATTGTATCTGTTGTTGATCTACAAATATTGATTAGTGCAGCTTTACGTTTGTGAAACATTAAATTTGTAAGCAAAACCATGAGCTCGAATAATCACTAACATCGTTTACATCACGCTGACATTTTTTTTCTTCATCTTTGTTCTATTTCCTCCTCTGTACTTTAATGTGCTTCATTCCATTTCAATGTGTTGCTGAATTGTTTGAATTCTTTCTCACTTTGTTTTGAAAGGTGCGGTAAAGTTTATTACATTATTTTTGTTATTCTATGCTTTAAACTCTCAATCATCCAGAATACTAGAAATTAATGGACCCACATCATTTTTTCGGCGGAAAGATTATTTTAATAGTTTGAATATTTTATCAAAAAGAGAATCTGTTGATATGCATGTTGCACCAGCTTTCTCATGAAAAAACTCAGCAAAATTTCTCTCTCTCTCTCTCTCTCTCTCTCTCTCTCTCTCTCTCTCTCTCTCTCTCTCTCTCTCTCTCTCTCTCTCTCTCACACACACACACACACACACACACACACACACACACACACATACATACACACACACACTCTGCAGGTCCTCCTACAGAGAACAGATGTTCAGGTGACAGAGAGACATAATCCAGGCTACAGGTGACTGTGTGTCTTTGTGTACTTTGTGTATTTCTATCTATGCATGTCTGGTAAATACATTGCGTGTATGTGTGTGTGTGTGTGTGTGTGTGTGTGTGTGTGTGTGTGTGTGTTGTTCAGACGTCATCATTACTGTCATGTTGACAGCAGGACACACACGTAGTGCTGAGAGAAGTGTGTGTGTGTGTGTGTGTGTGTGTGTGTGTGTGTGTGTGTGTGTGTGTGTGTGTGCGTGTGTGTGTGTGTGTGTGTGAGCAGCCTCGGGGTGTGTCTGTGTGTCAGCGGTGGTGAGTTAATCGAGCCATTACTCTGATTAGCTCCTCTGTGTCTCTGCTGTAAAACCACAGCGATGGTTAGCGTTCATTTAAAAAAAGAAAAAAATGATTGTGTGTGTGTGTGTGTGTGTGTTTACACAAAGAGTGTGTGTTGATGTTGGTGTAAAGAGAGGAGTCTTCATGGGAGGCTAAAATGCTTCTTAGTTACTAATGTTAAAGGAAAAGTACCCTTTAAAAGTCAGACTATTCCTGTTTCTCTCTCGTGTGGATCGAAACACATCCAGGTGTTTCCAGCAGCTGTAATAAAGTTCATAAATCAGTTTTGGACCGGTTAGTTCAGGTATTTTGCATGAGGAATGATATTTTGTGAGAAATATCCATTTAAAGAAAAGAAATGTGATAAATTCATTAACTATAGTGGTTTTATTATCAGGCCCCAAATATAATCAGACCCGACCCGACAAGAACCCAAATAGTTTCTCTCCATCCTGAGTCCAAACCACGACAGCAGTTTTGGGTCTGAGCCCGAACAAAAATCTGAATTTTTACTGTAAAAGTAAAATTAAATCATTATTAAAAAATATATATATGTTAAAAACTGTACTACAACCTAAAGTTAAAGACATTACACGGACTATATGGTGTGCATTTAAAATAAATAATTCAGTTTGATTTGCTCACTGTAATCTCACCAAACAGGCTCCTCTTGTCCAGCCACCATAATCCAGAGGACATGATAATAATTATTGAAACTCTACTCTCGTCTGTTAAACTTTGTGTTTTTAGGACTTTCTGTTGGACCAGTTTTCTGGACACACAGGATTCAAAACAAACCTTCCCTTCAGGTTTATGGATAAAAAAAAAATTATTTATTAAATCAAATCAGGCAGCAAGAATGTTTTTCAATCTCACAGACTTTACATGCTTTAATTATTTTATTTGTACGTCATTTTTGGTGATCAGCGAAGGTAAATATAATTTTCTGTATTTTCACATTGATAATACAGAAACATATGCCACATTTTAAATCATTTTGTTATAGATTCATGAAACACCTGACGGACTTAGACACAAAGTCCTAAGACAGTTCTTTTAATTATTGCTGTAAGTGTATTTATCAACCAAATATTTAATCTTTTCTTTTTTTACTGTAAGTGAATCCTATTCATGGTATTAATCCTTGCTTTATTGTAAATATGTCAGATTTTTTGTGTTTTTTGTAAAGCACTTTGTGTTGCATTTATGCATTAACTCAGCTGGAAATAAAGTTTATTATTTATGTATTAATGATATTATAAATGCATGTAAATCATATTCACTGAAACCAAACATCGATCATTTTATAATGCTTTGCAGATTAATGTTAATTACACTTTTTTAGAATTTGATGAAAAGTCTCCACCGTTTTAACAACAGATAATACACCTGCGAGCAAAGCATGCCTTGGTGGTCGGTCACATTATCAGACTCTCTCTGCTCTCCTGGATTTCTGCTCTTTTTACTTTTCACTTCATCTTCAGCAGCGTCTTCACTCAGCAGAGCCTCTCCAGTGGCTGTTCGCTCCATTGTGTCTGCGATTTGTCATCTTCTCTTTTCCTTTAAGGAGACTTGGCCGGGGGACAGCTGCCTTTGTGTCGCTCTGGTGTTGAGCCCTGGTGAAAAGGCAACAGAGACGAGGCAATGAGCTAAGTGATATTTAGCTCTTTGCCTGCTACACACACACACACACACACACACACACACACACACACACACACACACACACACACACACACACAATGCGGCAGAGACTCACGCATGCCTACAAACAGAGTTACACACACACAGACAGACGTATGCATTGAAACCAAAACACATAGAAAGTCATGCACTCAGCGGCCGTCGGCTCCAAACCTCTAAACAATCAACACACACACACACATACACACACATCCTCTGTCAGCCTGGAGTTGACGTTGACAGGCTGCTCTTTTGTCCATCATTCACCCGCAGACAAGAGCACAAACAAGAGGGAGAGAGAGGGAGAGATAAAAGCCCTCCCCCCTTGCCCGCCGTAATCCAATTACAGGCCTGCAAATTTGATTGGCGCCCCAGGAGTGTGCCTTCAGCTGTCCGTCATTAGCGGCTAGAGAACAGGGGGGCTCGCTGAGGGTGCTGTTAGGGTGTGTGTGTGTGTGTGTGTGTGTGTGAGAGAGAGACAGAGCAGGACTCACACTCAATCTCTGTTGGCTCAAAGACGTCTCCTCTGTCTTCATGTGCCAATGTGCGATGTATACCTCCCATTTAGCGTCCATTAGAACGAAATGAAGCACGCTGAAAAATGCCTTTTATTAAACATTTGTCAGATTATCAAATGCGCTGCAGATTCCTGTGGTGGGCCTCGTGATTGCAGCGGGACTAGATAAAGGCTAAAAAATAAAAATAAAGTTTAAAAAAAAGCACTTTCTGCTGTTTGTCTGATTAATCTTTGACATCCTGGTGATCTGCTCAGCTCAGCCATCACAGACGCTTAAAAGGAAAATAAGAGCGGAAATGTAAGAGGTCTGGTTGGCTGAGTGGATAAAGTGATGGAGGGTCTGTTACACATCCAAGGCCAAAGTCAACATCTTGGTAAGTATGCTGCATTTATGAAGCGCTTTAATCCAAAGTGCCTTAACTTACTTCAAGCTTAAACCGTAAGGTCCTCACCCTAAAATGTAATGATTTATGCATTGTGTCCCCAAAAGGAAGGCGAGTCCCCACAATGTGACTGTGCAAACAGATGTCCCCGCAACGTGAGCAGTACACACACACACACACACACACACACACACACACACACACACACACACACACACAGCTTGTATTGGCCAGGCTTTCAGGACACCATTTATTGTGCACAAAGACATACAATTAGATCAACTTAATATAAATAAATGATGATGATGAGGGAGGAAGGCGAGTCCCCACTATGTGACTGTGCAAACAGATTTATGTCCCCACAACATGAATAATACATACACACACACACACACACACACATACACAGGTGGCAGTGAGCTAACATTCAAGGAGCCGGTCTAAGCATCAGGGGCAATTTGGCGTTAAGTGTCTTAAGGACACTTTGACGTGTATTTTATCTTCTGAACGTTAAGTTCCACCATTTTGTCGATGCCCCTCGGCGTCTGATACGACGCAACCCACGAGGCGTCCTTTAACGTCCGTATGAGACGTTAAAGGACGCCTCTCAACTAGCTCCAATGTAAACCCATCCGCTTACGGTCAGAGCAACTGACGCAGTATAAAAAGGGATAAAGACCACGTCTGAGGTCTGACTGGTCAAACAAACGCAGGACTTTCACCCAGGAGACATTGTCAATACAGACTTATTTTACCTTAGTTTTGTTACGTTTTGTTAAAATGTAAAAATCTTATATTGGTAGTCCACACTTTAGTTTACCCAACCTTTTATTCACACCACACAACATAATCTTGTGTCACTTCAGCCTGCTTGGTGAAATAAGGAGACTCTCGAGGGACTTGGAGGGAAACGAGGACGGACATTCAAGCTTATTTTATACTTGCTGTAGTGAAGCCAGCGCGATCACGTGACTGCCACAAATAGTTCACTGATTACAGCACTATTCACTTGTCTAGGGATCATACAGAGAAGGCCAACTCACTTTTAAATGCTTTAGAAACAGGAGGTCTTCCAAATATTTTGCAGCCAAATCGAACAGTTTACAGGATATTCAACCTTTTGTTTCTTTATAATGCATTTCATACTTGACTTGTTTCTTTGGCTTATATGAGTTTACAGATGTTCACAATCCCTCCACAAAGCCTCAGTCAGCCTGCTCAGGATGGAAGAGGAAAGGAAAGTGTAAGTTAATAAAATACCTGAAATATATGCCTGTTGCATTGCAAGACTTTGCACATTACGGTATAATGCAACAAAGCATGGCAGGGAGCGTCTCTGCCAAATATAGCCGGCGTTTAGGACGCTTTACATGATTAGAATGTGGACTCGTTAGAAAACCTGATGGACTCCATTATGAAGCCGTTGTCGGGGCTGATAGGAGCGACGGCCACAGCCCTGTTGTAGAAGAAGACTTTGGATTTATCTTCAAGAGGAGTTATTTGTTTGAATGTGAGCAGTACATGTGTTGGGGTTTCTCTGCGGATGCCGGTGAGACGCCAGACCTATCAGCGCGGAGCCTCGTATCTGCCGAAGGAAGATCAGTGAAGAAGTCACAGACGTGGCCCCGGGTCTTATCTTTTATTGGCTGGCTCCTCGGGGGCTTATCTTTTATTGGCTGGCTCCTCCGTCAAGCTTATCTTTATTGGCTGGCTCCTCCTGAGGACGGCCTGTAAGCCATGCAGGGCTGAGGTGGAGGGTTGGAAGAGAGGGAGGGGGGGGGGGGGCACTGCCAGGATGACTGGGACCGAGACAGATAGCTCTATCACCAGTGTGGGAAAAACACACAACCCTGTTTCCACCTTCAGCGCAGAGAGACATGGTTTTCATCCTCCTCTTCCTACTTCCCTTTCCTTCGTCCCTCCTACTTCCTTCTCCATCAATCGACCATTGTTTTGACCTCGCGACCCGTTTTTACGCCTCGTCACTCGGTTAGCTGACGCGTAGACTCGGTTACAGGGTCCTCCAAAAATATAATTTTTGAATGGGTGAGAAAGTGTTTTACAGAACGAGTGAAGGCAAGTACAGCATACACAAGGTAAGAAAGAAAATAAAACAAAACAAAAAGTCATATATGGACACAAACATACACACATACATTTTTCTTTGATGTGTTGGGGAGAAACGGAGTAAGAGAAAACGAAAAAAGTTAAGAAATAGTAATAATAATAGTGGTAATATCACTAATAATAAAGAGAGGCAACTGCAAAATTTGGTGACGAAATCAGTTCATGTCTGTGTTTTTACAGCCAGTCCGCTCGCAGTTCGTCGGGTTCAACTTTGGTGAAATCTGACTCGCAAATTTACGCCGTTGACCATCAGCAAGCCGTCCTGACAGACTCCAAAGCTACCGTAGCTTGTTAGCCGTGTCGTTCCATCCACTTGTATTCTTCTTTCGGAGTTAAGTTTTCTCTGAGAGTCAAGAGACAAGACAAGTCTCAAAAGCACAAATCTATCTCTTGAATAAACGGCGTGAACTTAACGACCTGTTTGCGTTGCTGTTAAGTTTTGTGACTAGCTAGAGCTAGCATGTTCCCGGCTGTCTCACGTGTTGGTAGTTAACCAACCAGCCCTGCGAGTATTCACAGGCTAATTAATCATCAAACGTTTATTAAAATGTTCCCTTGAACAAACCACCTCTTTTCTACAAAGGCAACAAATAAACATCAAGGGATCGCGAAACCGATTTAGCGCAATTGAATAAGATTAATCAAATGGAAATACGGCTACTGACGCTCGGATGTGTTTGTGTGTGTGTGTGTGTGTGTGTGTGTGTGTGTGTGTGTGTGTGTGTGTGTGTGTGTGTGAAATAACAGAACTAGACGCTGCTGTTCTCAACACTTTTTTTCCTGGAGTCTGGCCTATCAGGGAGATAAACAGCAGATCTCCTTCGGCAGGTCTGTTACAGGAAGTGGTGTTCACAGGCGTTACACAGTTTCATCATCCGGAGGAAAGCTGATAGCTGAACCCTGCAGAACCGACTTGAGTGTTAACGATAATTAGCATTTTTAAGAGCTACTCGTTCCAACAGCAGATGACCGTAAAGGAGACACCTGCATTAATTAGTTACTGCAAAAATAACTGCACAAAATGTTTTTCTTGTGAATATTTTATGCTTTGTGAAGCACTTTGTAATTGTTGATTGTGATAATAAGTGTAATATAAAAAAACTTTATAAAATGTATTTATACATTTTATAACATTTATAAATACATTTTATTTCATACATTTTTGTATACAATTTTATTTAAAAAAAATATTTATACAATTTTATAAATAATTGTATTATTTATGACATTTATATATATATGGCTGTATACAGTTATATATAAATCTGACGTCACTTGACCTGAATAATTTATAAAACTTAAAAACACGTCAGTTGAACTGAATAGAGTTGCATTTGAGGCGTTATATCGGACTCCCCTGGTTCCATTATTTCTTCACATAGACAATGTGACTCCGAGATGGAATATTGTATCAGATGAATCATCATTTAAAAAGATGTACAAATGCATGAAAAACAAACAAACACAGGACTTTCAACCACGAGACCGAGACTAGTGTCCGTGTCCCAAAGTGTCGAGTTAATGTGAAGTTGTTGTGAAGTTATTGTCAAGTTACATATGTGACGTTATTCCTAAACCTAACGTTTGCTTTGTTGCCTAAACCTAAGTTTACATACTTATTTAAACCCCAACCATGATGATTTTCCGAAACCCAACAAAGTGGTTTCGTTTTCTAAACTTAACGTTTGTTTCGTTGCCTAAACCTAAGTTTACATCCTCTTTAAGCCCAACCGTGATGATTTTGACCTAAACCTTGTTGCCTGTTTCCGTGGTGCCCTGACGCACTCGTCTACCAGTTTGTGGTTATTTCACGTAAACTGTGAGAAGACGTTGTGACCGAGGCTCGTGGGTATTGTAGTATTTAGAGCTGTCCTTCATGCCAAACTGATGGAGAAGAAAAACATGATGTCTCTTTGGAATTGAATTACTCAAAACTCATGAGCACAACGTAAAGCTATAGGATCACTGTCGATCACAGATATGATCTACTGCATCCTGTCTGTCTGTCTGTCCGTCCTGTCGGCTGTCTGCTTCCCCCTCTCGTGGTCCCTGGACCCCCTTATCAGCCCCACCACCACCACCACCACCACCACCACACACCTCCTGTCCCACCACCGACCACAACCTCCCCCGAAAAAAAACAACTTAAGTCTCCGACATCGTGATAAGTCCGTATGCGTGTGTTTACTGTGTGTGTGTATTCGGGCCCTCCGTCTGTCTCCGTGCCTCGGATGACATCACTTTGACCACAAAAGGGGAAGTGTGTCTGGAGGTGGTGGGTTGTCTCGGGGTTGCCGTGACAACAGCATCATCCGTCCCACGGGAGGAGGGAACTGGAGGCTTATCACTCTGAAAAGCTTTTAAAACAGGGAGAAAAAAAAGAAATTGAGGCTTTAGGAAGCAGAGCCTGATGGGTAAATAAGTTAACCGGGATCCATCTCTGCCATTTACGACCACTTCCCGTATTCCCTGATTACTAACTGAATGAATACTGCGTGAGTGAGTGTTTGTGTGTCTCTGTGAGGTCCTGTTTTGAATTGTTTCAACAATGTTTCATTTTCTTTGTCTCAGTGTGATTGTGTCTGAACTGCAAAAACCTAAACAGGTGTTTCCGGTTATTTGCTGACTGGACATCTGCTCAAGTTGAAGTGGAATGGAGCCACGATGGCGATTACATTAAGTCGCCAGACTGCATTCATTGATAAATCCAAGTAAAGTACAATTAAAGACAAAAAAAGAGGCGCTTTTTCAAAGGCCCTGTACATTTGTGAGTTTCTGATTTTTTAACGAATTATTACCGTTAACGAGGAGGTTATGTTTTATGTTTGTCAGCAGGATTACAAAACCACCTGCCCAATACTCATGAAACTCGGTGGATAGCAGGTTGTTCTCATGCAGCATTCGTAGCTTTGTCTGATTTTTGTGGAACATGTATGCGCTGTATTTCGTAGATATCCCATGAAATCAGTTTGTGTGTAATCCACTAAATCAAGAACCAGGAAATATAAAGACAGCAGAAACACACCCTCTTTTCCTAAACCCAAGTAAATAGTTTTGTTGCCTGAACATAACTAAATGTGTTACGTTCTTTACCTTACTTAGTATTTCAAAATATTTTACCTAAATATTTATTTTTTCAATTTTAATTAATTAAATTAATTTGAACCTAAGTATTTCACGATCTTTTCCTTAACCCAAGTAAAGTTTTGTTGCCTAAAATGTGTTACGTTCTTTTCCTAAACCTAACTAAGTATTTCACAATATTTTCTTAAACCAAAGTAGTTTTATTGCCTAAATCTAACTGAGTTTATTTTGAAAAGACTGTATTCATATAACGGGCGGATATTGATACGTGTTGCTGGACTGAGTAACTTTTTCGTAAGATATCATACAAGCTGTTGTACGAGGATACGTTGTGGGAGCATGTGGCACGGGCAGAGGAAGGACCGATGAAAGTGTGGAGCAGAGCGGAACCACAGGGTGAACAAAAGCATTATTTTTCACTCATGGAAACGGACTTTGCGGAGGTGTGAACCCTCCTGCTGCCTGTTCTTGATGAATCTGAAATCCATGCACAATCTCACATTGATTTCCATTATTCTGGCGACTAAGACCTCTGCTCATGTTAAACAGTCCAGTCAGACGGATTTCACCTGGTGGAATTACATTAATGCGGTGTTGTGTGAGAGGCAGCATCCCTCCTTCGGTGCCACTTTTATCATTTCCCAATGCAGTTATAAAATAAGAACATAAACAATCCATATTTCCTGAATGAGAGTCTCTCAACCCGACCGGAGCCCCGTGACTTCACTTATATACGTTGCATGTTGCACTCAGGCGTCACACCCAATCAATGACATGATTGGATGAAGTGAAAACACCTGTGTGTGTGTGTGTGTGTGTGTGTGTGTGTGTGTGTGTGTGTGTGTGTGTGTGTGTGTGTGTGTGTGTGGACCATGGCTTTGTCACCCAAAAGAAATGAACTACAATACAACACTACAACCACGTTTTGAGCTTTTTTGACTTTTTGCAACATTTTGGTAGCACTCGATCCTTTCTTCTGTATTTAGACTTGAGAGTAAGTTGCTGAAGTAGAAAGTTGTTGTTTTGAACTAACTTGCTGATTCCTCTCTCACCAACGGAATGTGACAACCTCAAATAATTGCAGAATATTTTCTATATTCGTAAACTCCGAGAACAAGTGTCGGCCTGCACTGTTTTTCTCCTGTATATTTAATATTCAGAAAATCAATGTTGAAGAATAAAAATATCTAAACCACATATTTTTATTTGGTATGTCCTTATAAAATAAATTGTGTTAAGAAGTTAAATAAAAATTGGAAATAAAAGGGAGTGACACTCTCTGTGCATTATCCTTCTATTTCTCTGCCTCGCCTCATGTCTCTTATCCGTCCGGCTAATAAAATCAGGGCTGACAGTGACAATCTGCATCTGTCGTCTTATTGGCTGAAAAACAGGAAGTCATTTTTTCACTTTTTTATAAGGAAAAAAACAACATTAAAGTGCAGAGCTATGATTTTGGGGTTATGATTCAGTGGACAAATGAAGAGGAAAAAAACATATAAATACACCTTGAGTATGTGCACACACACACACACACACACACACACACACACACACAGACACACACACACACACACACAGACAGAGTCTGTTAAAAACACACAGACTCCATCCAGACGTGCCTCCTTATCTCTCAGCTCCTTGGCTACATCTTGACACACTAGCCATGTACAAATATGGAGAGAGCAAAGCACCGTCAACGCCAACCCAGTCATCCCAGTATGGACCAGAGCACACGCACACACACACACACACACACACACACACACACACACACACTAGAAAGACATACACGCCAGGACAGACAGGTGCAGGTTCATTGACTCAATGAATGTACTTCAGTACAATTTACGGTACTTGTGCTTTACTTGAGTATTTTTAATTTGTACTCACATTTTAGAGGCATATAATGTACTTTTAGTCACTTTGCTTTGAATAGAGAATAAAACCAACAAATAGATCCTGTTTTATTGTTACATAGTCAGCCATCAGTGTATAAAGTAGTTTGAATGGGCACCCGCATTACCAACATTAAAGTGATGAACATGAAAGCATCAATACAACCAAATAACACACACTGTGCTATTTTGAAACTACTTTTGGGGATTTTCTTTATGCAAATACTTGTAACAGAGTATTTCTACATTATGGTACTGCAACTTTTAACTTATGTTAAAGTATGAATACTTCTTCCAACGTTGATACTAACACACACACACAACAACATATAGACAAACACACACGTGTACAGTGAAACTTGGGTTGACTCACACACACACACACACACACACACACACACACACACACACACACATATATACACACAGCTTTCTCTTTCCTACTTAAATGCTCAGACACTTTCACTATCACAGTTATAACACACACACACACACACACACACACACACACAGATCCAGACCTGCCCCCCCCCCCCCCCCCCCCCCCCTGGGAAAGGGTTGAGAGGACAGCAGGCCGTCACTGTTAGCGTTACATACCACTCAGAGCGCGCTCAGATAAGACAAGCAGAGGAGCCGAGTCGCTCAAAAGACCACGACCAGATCCTGACTGAGCTGCTGACAGTTCAAACATATTTTATACATGAACCACATACCAGACCATCCAGACAGTTGTGCCTGATTGTTGTTCTTTAATACTCCGCCTGTTGACAAAATGACATGACATGGAATGAATGTTTTTCTCTCAAAATATTTAGAAGAAGTGTTTTATTTTGAAATTGGGAAAGCACTTCCTTCATGAGAGCAGCTTCTGGTGTAAACTGCAGTCTGCAGGGAACTGATTAGGTTACTAAGTAAAAAAAAGAAGAGGGGGGGGGGGGGGGGGGGTGTTGTGTTCACTAATTTAAGACGTTCTATAATTGTGTCCCACTAATGGGCTGTATAGGAGCCGCTATTAGGATCAGTGAGATAGTTTATCTATCAGCTGACCTGAACTGAATACACTGACCAGACACACACACACACACACACACACACACACACACACACACTTTTGACTATATTTTGAAGCTAGAACTTTTGTACTTTTACTTTTACCGGGTCTGTTTTGCTTCCATAACGTGTCATCTTTCAGATAAGTGGAAGGAAAACATAAAAAAATACACATTTAGGTGTTTAGTTTACTACTTTGTCTGTTTGATCTGTAGATTTCTCCAGAATTCACCAAAAGTTACCATTAAATAATGAGTCACATGAATATTTAAACAAGATTTTAGAACACCTGCGATTCAAAAAATAATTGTCTTAATGTAAATAATCAACTGGGCAAGTTTCATTAGTTATTATGGTATCCTATACACCTGTAGTGTCTTTAAAATGTATGTTATTTTACATAACATATCTTTAAAGGCCACTTCAGTAGCTCTTACATACACCAAACGCTCCAGTTTCATTCCTCTCTATGTTCTGAATGTTTCTACAGAGGGGTTTGTTCAGATATCATTCATTTAGATAAATATTGCTAAAACATGACTGCATGTGACTGAATCCAAAATTCCCTGAGTAAAAACCTCTGACTCTAATATGTCAACAAGAATTTTGAACTTTGCGATATCCAATGTTCCGATTCCTGCTTCGGAAATGAATGCAAATTAGCACATTTTACACCCGCATGTCATTGTGCGGCATTGTCCTGCATAGCGACAATACATTGTCCTTGAATCCTTGAAGTAGCCGTGTAATAAGCGGGATAATGTACAGCGAGCACAATGAACCCCATCGGGGGGGATTCAAGTCCCTCATACATCGGTTCCTATGACATCACACGAAAAAAGTTACTCATCGTTTCCGTGCGTTTTCCTACAAAAACCCAGCAACACTCACTTTCCGCTCGTTACATGCATACAGTCTTTTAAAATGAACTTCCGTCTTCACAGGAAACAGATTAGTTAGGTTTAGGAAAAGCTCATTGTTTGGGGAAGTGGTGTTACTAAAGTACGCAAGTTACGTGACAAATAAATCATCGCCGACTCATTTCACGTAGCGGAACGGACAGCGGCCTCTTGTGTGAGAGATGCATGTTTGAACATGTGTTTTCAGCCTCAATACTTTGACAATGATAGAGGAAATGGAATCAGTCGGAACATCAGACTCTTGAATCTGCCTCTGTGGCGATCCAGCGGCGAGGAGCTCTGAGGGTTTATCAGGGTGCTGTGGAGGGGGGGGGGGGGGGTCAGCAGGTCACAGTGGGAGTCCTGAGGGTTCAGGGACAGTCTGTCTGTCTGTGAGCTAATCCTCCAGTGCACGCACACACACACCTACACACACACACACACACACACACACACACACCCTGAGACCTACAACAGCCTCTCGGTCTGGACCAGGAAGTGTGTGTTTGTCTCTGTGTGTCGGTGTAAAGAGACACATATTTTACTGCGTGTCCGTCGTCTATCGTTGTGCTGCTGCTGCTGAATGGCTACAGACAGGGAGGCAGGGTTGGGGGGGGGGGGGGGGGGGGGTTAAAGGTCGCATAGAAACAGAAGTCCACATCTATCCGTCAGCACTCCATCATTCTGCACCTTGTTTTTCAGAGCAGTGCACAGTAACGACAGCGCTATCGACACTTCATTTCTGGATAATCGGTTGATTTGTTTACATCTCATTCTGCACAAACTGACCGAACTTATCCGCTCTTTAATTGTTACATTTTTTTTTATGTAAAAATTCTTCTCAATCTTCTCAGCGTAAGTCACAAAGATTTCCCAGCTTGAAGGCTCATTGATGTGTTTCTAATAGTTTTTCGATAAAATTGTAGCTATATGGCACCGAGGATTAAGACATAACAGGGTTTGGATACACACACAGTATTTGTTAGTTTGTTGGTTAGTTAGTTAGTAAGTCAGTTAGTTAGTTAGGATCAATTCATTGTTGCCTTTGGTATTTTCCTTGGAATTGCTGACGCTGAGAAAAAAATCAAAATTTTACCGGACTATTTCAACAAATCCTCATAAAAGGGTTCATTCGATATGTTTTGTTTTTTTTGTCGTTTTCCTACGAATGTCCAGCAACGCGAGCGATCGGTGCGCCAGCAGTGTTTAGGCAAAAGAAACTGCTTGGTTAGGGTTAGGAAAAGGTTGTGGTTTTGGGTTAAAATAAGGAAGAGGTCTCACTGAAGTACGGAGGTTAAGTGACAAATAAATAAGCAACGACTTTCGGTGTCACTGACCAAAGCGAGAATTTGTGTTGTCAAAGGATGACTTACTAATTTAAACGACTGCTTTATCAAAAGCCTCCCCTTTCACACTCACCGGCCTCTGTTTCTTTGGAGGTGAAGCTGGAGAAATCAATCGCGCATGTTTTAAAACCTGATAAAACATGATTCTTATGTACCGGATTGATTTTCATTCCTCAGCTCCGAAAGACAGTCGAATGTATCGTCTGACAAAGTGGACACACTTTTTTATGTGTGTCGGGAGTTGGGCTGCAGGGACGTGTGACAGTGTGTATGTGTCATGTGACAGACTGAGTGTGAGCGTGTGTGTGTGTGTGTGTGTGTGTGTGTGTGTGTGCGTGTGTGTGTGTGTGTGTGTGTGCGTGCAGATGGGCGACCATTCAGAGGTGATACTGTGTATGTTCAGTCTTCCATAGGTTTTAGCAGCAGCGAGTCCGCTGGGCATCGCTCTGTTCTTAACAGTTAGTGTGTTTCTCTGGAGGGTTGGAGACAAAGTGTGTGTACATGCATGTACAGTGCAGTTTTAACCCGAGTGTGCACACGCGTGTCCCGCCGGACTGAGAGGATTTCAATCCTTTTTACGAGCCTGCAGTTAGACTCTTTACTCTCCGAAATGTTGGACCCGATCTGACAAGGTGTGGAAAACCAACCCAAACCCCTAAAGGGGACCGAGCACAGCCAGACCGGACCCCAATGTGACGCTAAAATAAGGTTGACCTGAATTAAAGAGACGGAACATGGTGGGAAAGAGCAACGATAATATTTATATCCTACGGATGAAGAAGCTCATTTTGAAAATAATTTGGTTGAATGCTACAAATCTTATTTATTGAAACATCTTTTACTTGTATTGTCACGTCCTGCACCGATCGCTGGAACATTCTGTCATCAACTGGATGGATATAGACATAAAACAATCATTTTAAACTAATTTAATAAAAAGATTTCCCATGATATTTGGTTGGGAAGAACAGGGGAGAGTTGAGTTACGCCGTCTCTCACGACTCGTGTGACGTACATACGGTTCACAGTCCTGAAAGAAAGAGACGCTGTGCCTCCTCAGGTGTGATTAACATGGTATAAGTCTTGGGTCGGTGGACTGCGCTTTTGAAGCCTTGAGGTCGGCATTTTGGTCGTCGCCATCTTGTTTTTTTTTTGCAACCAGAGAATAGAAGTGACCATATTTGGATTGTGGAGGAGTGACGTAGAGACGCCGTATATGTGTCTCTGGTAGCATTAGCAACCTGTCAATCACCGTGTAGCCCCGCCCTAAAGCATACTCTGCTTTATGGTCTGTTTGACTCTAAATGGACCATAATTCACTAAATGAACATCATGCTGTATTGAAGAAGACTTGAAACTAGAGACCATAAACTAATTTTCTCATAGACTTCTATACAACTAGACTTCTTTTTGCAAAGAGTCGCCCCCTGATGGACATTAGAGAGAATGCAGGTTTAAGGCTTTTCTCCATTGGGTTCACTTTTCAGAACCCAAGACTCCAGACTGCTAAACTCTGAGCAAAAGTCCTTTGTTTTCACTCAAATACAACGTTTTACTCCATCAGGACTGAAATCTTAAGGATTGCCACTTAAAGGAGAAAACTGAAGGTAATTTGTAACCGGAAGAACAACAGTAAATCAGCAGACAACCCTCCAATCCAATGTCATATTCATGTTTCTTGTCATGTTGTCTCTTGTTTTTTATATAATGTCTCAACACCTTTTAATGTCTTTAAATTACCTTGTTGTTTTTACAGATTTTACAGAATAAAGTTGACTTACTGATACTGTAACTCATGTATCGTCTTATCAATCAGATCATGTTTCCTGTTTCCTATATCCTGTTTCCTATATCCTAAAAAGAGGAGGTGACTTGTTGTGGGTCATTTGATGAATAAAGAGTTTTAGTTTGCAGGCCTTGAATAGTGTGCAGAACTTTTTGTCCGTGTGTGCTGGAGCCATCTTACTTCAAGTTCACATTGTTTGTCATTGCATTCATGTGTGTTCTTTGTGTACTTGTACACAGACACACACACACACACACACACACACACACACACACACACACACACACACACACACACAGATACAGGTCCACTCTCGGGGGACTGCAGCAGTTCTTAGCAGCTGCTTGGTGTTTATGTGACACCTTTTCAGGGGTGCTAATGCTGGAGGGCCGTTTAACAGCCAAACAGGCCGTCGAGGCCTCTGCTGCTTCAGGAAAACAGTAATGGATGGTCGGGTAGCGACCGGGGGGGGGGGTGAAGGAAGATGTTGTTATGAGAGGGTGTTTCTTATCCCGATCCCATGGCGGCTCTCCTGCTGCGCTGGATGAAAGCTCCCCGACCAGCCGTCGTCGCGGTAACTAATTTGCTGAGATTTTCTGCTTGGCTGGAGGCACGAGGAAGAGGCCCCCCCTCTTCCTCCTCCTCCTCCTCCTCCTCCTCGTCTCTCCCTCAACACTCAGAATGTTTCCATTTCTGCTCCCCTGACTGAGACCTTCAACTTCAGAAATCTTAATTATTTTTCTGACTCTTTTTGTCACATTAAAACCATAAACACTTTATGAAACGGTCCTCTATCATATCAGGTCAACTTTGAGCTGCCTTTGGAGAAGGAAAGTCTTGATTTTTCTCTATTTGTTCTGTCACGGTACGGGTGCTTGAAGTGGCCAAAAAGGACGACCGAAAATTTTGCATTTTCAGCAATAATTTCTGACATTTTATGAACCAAATGAAATCATCAGCAAAGAAGACCTGATCTGACAAAACGGTTTCTATCAGTAGGTTTAAAGCACATTTTGAACTCTTGTGAATCAATTAGAGGTTTGCTGACATTTCCAGTGCATGTCAAACTGTTACTGTACAGTTTTTGAGAGAAATAAAGTTGAAGGTAACTCAAATTACATTATAACATTCATAATATTCTCATATTTGAACTGTCTATGAAAAGAGCTCTTTAACAGGTTTGCTGACATGTTTTGCAGACCCGTAAGAAGACCACAACTTCAAATGAAGCGAGAATAACCTCAAAAACATTGTAACTTATAGAAAATGTCCGAATGTTAAACTGTTCATTGTAATCCTGTTGATGACCCTGACTGTGCTCATGTATAAAGACATAATTTTACTGTCTCACTTCAAAACTGAAGTTAAAAGTTGCCTTAAAGTTATTCAGACCTTTCACTCAAACTACAAATGTCAACCTCATGGCGGATGAAAAGTCACAAGAAAACTATAAAGAATAGAATTCATTGTCTGGTCGTCATGAATATCTGTACAACATGTCATGGTTTTTGATTTACGTCAGTCGGACTGACTCATACAACTCTCTCTCTCTCTCTCTCTCTCTCTCTCTCTCTCACCACACTTTCACTCTCTCTCTTTCTCACTCTCTCTCTCTTTCACTCTCTTTCTCTCTCTTTCACTCTCTCTCTCTCATATGTGCTCTCTGTCTCTCTTTCACTCTCTCTCTCTCTCTTTCACTCTCTCTCTCTCCCTCTCTCTCTCTCGCTCTCTCTCTCCCCCTCCCTCTCTGTCCTCTCTCCCCCTTTCACTCTCTCTCTCTCTCTCTTTCTTTCAATCTCTTTCTCTCTCTTTCACTCTCTCTCTCTTTCACTCTCTTTCTCTCTCCCTCTCTCTTTCTCTCTCTCTCGCTCTCTCTCCCTCTCCCTCTCCCTCTCTCTCTCACACACTTTCACTCTCTCTCTCTTTCACTCTCTCTCTCTCTCTCTCTCTTTCACTCTCTTTCTCTCTCTCTCTCTCTCTCTCGCTCTCTCCCTCTCGCTCTCTCCCTCTCTCTCTCTCTCTCTCTCTCTCTCTGTGGTGTCTCAGCCACGTCACCTTGATAATATCCCCTAATCACCGCTGTGACACCCTTCAGGGTTCAAACGGGTCATTGGCAAGAAGCCATAATCCTCTTCTTGAACAACGGCCATTTTAATGGGGTCAAATACTGAAAGCGGATCACCTCACATCCTGACCAGCGCCGCAAAAACTCTGACGTTGTCCTCTCACCTCCCGGCGAGAGGACAATGCCGGGCTCTTTGTGCCTTTCACACTTATCGAGGGAATCCAGCAATTATGTACCTGGAGCGGATAAACATGAGGATTAAAACGCGGGAGGATCAATAATATCGATGGGGACACGGCGGAGGCGGATCACTCGCCGTCAGTTTGTGTCCTGTATGAAAAAAAAAACATCTGCATGTGCGTCTGGATTACCAACACATGCATGGGAACCGTGTGAAAGAATAGCACTGGAGCATTTGTGTGTGCACGAGTCACTACGTGTGTTTGTGCATGTTCATCTGTGTGTGTGTGTGTGTGTGTGTGTGTGTGTTATGGTGTAACTAAGTGCAGTTAATTCCAGGCAATAACAACACTTGGACAACAATAGACCTTTTCTTGTGGCTGTTTGGCTGTCTTCCAGTTTCCTTCGTGTTATTTTAGCCGCGATGCTAATCCCACTTCTAGCAGCGTTCACGTCCGGACGAACACACCGGCCATGAGACCGCAAGATTACGGCTTATAGATGCTTTATTTATTCCTTTCAATCCCACACATAGTCCATAGGAGTGTGTGTGTGTGTGTGTGTGTGTGTGTGTGTGTGTGTGTGTGTGTGTGTGTGTGTGTGTATGTGTGTGTGTGAGAAAGGGTTGTGGATTTGGGTTTTTACATTTCTGAATGTAAAGAAACAAAAATCTTGATTGACTCTTTTGCAATCACAAACAAAAAAGATATGTTCCTGGTTATGCAGAGTTAGAAATTGATCTTTAGTATCACTCCTTTCAGGAAATACACAACACCGTGGTTCTTCTGTTACTGGTGGATTTGTTTGTCTTGATTGCATCTCAGTCAACGTCACCGTTGAACTGCGCAATTTCACTTAAAACATCAACTTCAATCGTTAATCGGAGCGTAAAAACTTCTCTGCTTCTCGTGTCTTCGTGGAGGAGAGTGAAACTACTAAACGTGCTCCTGCACAACACGGGACGTAAGCATATAGTTCCTATGTGGTGTAAATACAAACAAAATCAATATTCACGAAACATGAAACAAAAAGGCAACAAAATGTCCTATATTTTTGCTCACAATATTTGTGTTTGGCCGTGTTTGACGGGTGCTCGGGGTTTGTTGGGGGTCTTTTAAGTGAATAAAGGTTGTTCTGCTAACAGGGGCTCTTTGCACATACGGCGCCTTGGCCTCGCCTCGCTCCGCCGGCTGTTAGCACCCTGCATCCCTCTGCTCTTCAGATCCGACCTGCAGCCCCAAGCTACCCCAACCAACACACACACACACACACACACACACACACACACACATACACAGATGTATTGACACATATCTAAAAAAACAAATATAATGTGCAGTGCATGCTAATACTAAATATGGGGTGAGCAGGTGTATTAAAATAATAGTATGAAGCAACAAATTGCTTCAAAATTTGGAGTTTCGTGCAATTAATTTGCATGCCAAAATGTTTTTCCAAACCGTTGGTTTTTGTCACGAATACTTTCAAACGGAATCTGAATATTACAACAACAAAAAAGCGGAGTCTTCTTTTAGAATGAGGTTGACTTTTGCACTGTGGATAAAGGAAACCACCAGTCACGTTGAGCTGAACGGGTTGAGGTCGCCTAGATTCATTAAGATTATAGGTCGTAGCTATACATAATATAATGTAATCTGCATGAACATGAACCAGGAAGTATAAAGACGGCAAAAACGTAGTAGTTTTGTTGCTTAAACTTAACTAAGTTGTTTCCTGTGAAGTTTATCTTGAAAAGTCTGTATGCATGTAACAAGCGTAAAGTGACACGTTGCTGGATTTTTGTAAGAAAACACCCCAAAAAAACTGAGGAACAACTTTTTGGTAAAATATCGATCCCTTACGAAAAACAAAACCTTTCACAATAAAAGCCCTAAACATATAGTTTTCGCAGGCGAGTGTTTCTTCAAAGTGAGTCTATTTATTCGGCACACCGTCTGTCGCGTTTTGTATGGCTTGCTCACTAAACTTACCTACTAAAGAAATACTTTCCACAGCTTTGCAAGTCGTGCGATGAACTTGACTTTGACTTTGCAGCCGCGGTGTGAAGCTTCCTGTGAGCAGACCTCCTTCTGCCAGAGTGAAAATCTGTGGAGCTGAAGTGTGGAGTTCTGAAGCTGAGGTCAAACTAATAGAAGGACACGGAGGTGAAGTCCACAGTCTAACATGCAGACGACTCCCCCACCCCCACCCCCCCCCACCCCTTCACTCTGGCCATATTTAGAGATGTGACTCTTGGCACATCACAAAAACAGCCTTTCCCTGGGGGGGGGGGGGTAGCGGGGTCGATGCGGTCTGCAGAATCACAACACAATTACAGCACTCCTCCTTAAAGAGATGTACAGGGAGGCTGCAGGGTGGAAGGGTGCATTTCTAAAAAAATCCCACTGTTGGCTTTTAGCACCCCCCCCCCCCCCCCCGCCGCTAAAATCTTCTGGTTGTCCGTGCAATGCTGCGAAAAGGGTTTGGGTGTTACAGTAAGCGTGTTGTTGGCCTCTCGCCGTCGGTGTCTGTCACGCTCTCTCAGGACGCGCAGCAGCAGAGAGAGATGTGCATTAATCAGCGAGCTCCTCAATTATTCAGCAGCAGCGCGGAGTCAAACATTCCCATTTAAAGGTCCGACACTTGTTTGACCAGCCGAATGTCCGATAGTCGTGTCGGGACAGATGGCCGGGGGCGAGTGGTGGGGCGAGGAGGACGGACACCAAGCACTTCCAGGCTGCAACAAAAGACAAGAAGACTACGGCTTTATTCCAGAAAAGCCAAGCAGACTTTAAGGCCTCTGCTTTCCGCCTACACGCCATTTTAAAAGACACTTTGATGTACTGCTTAACCACTTCCTCCTTCGTCCCCACAGTACAACAACAATACTGCTATTGATTTTAGACGATTCCGAAAAAACCCTGGATTTGGTCCAAATGCTGGGGTTTTTTTCGCAATGCATTGAGATCAATGGCTGCCTGTAAGGTCGGCCATTGATCTAAAATCTCGTGCTTTTGGAAAACAGTTGGCAGCACGAAGTAGTCCTTCAAAAAATAAAGTGGCTGCAGAGTTCAATGGCGTCTCCCCTCTCACTCCATCTGCGTTTGAGGTTCATCAGTCCCCTGATCCATCACATCCTCGCCCCTCTCTTCTGCCCCCCCCCCCCCCCCCCCCCCCCCCCCTCTCTCCTTTCATTTGACCTATCCTTCACCAAGGCCCGGTGTAATCCCATTGAGGTTGGGGCAAAACAGACTTTAAGGGGGAAGGCGGGGTGAGAGAGAGAAGAGAGAGGGTTAAAGACAATCGCTCTCACAGACTTGATCCTGAACCTACGTCCAGTTCGAGAAACATTTGCACTCCGCTCTGCTTTCATCAGTACTTCCGTCTTTAAGACGCAAACACTTTGTGACAAACCTGTTTGTTAATAAAGCTCTTCGTTGGGGGAGGTGAGCAGAGGTGGACGGGGGTCTGTCGGGGGGGGGGGGGGGAGAGAGAAGGTGGGGGTGAGTGGAGACGTCGGTCCTGCATTTGAACTTAACCTGGCTGTGGCCCGGGACTGACGCAGCAATTAGCACCAGGGATCAGCTTCAAAAGGAACGGCGCAGTGTGAAGCTGGTCTAATTAGTCATATGAACGGAGGCAACAGACCGATCGCTGCATGCCTCAAGCTCTGGTGGGGAGGGAGGGTGTGTGTGTGTGTGTGTGTGTGTGTGTGTGTGTGTGTGTGTGTGTGTCGAGGGGTGATTCTCTGCAGCAGGTGAACAAGAGTCCACCTCGGTGAAGACGTGCTTCAGATCAAAGCCTCGTCACGTCAGCTAACTGATCTGAGATGATCTGTTTCTGAAATAGAAAGAAAACATCGCCGCTGCTTCTCCGCATGAATATTTGTTTTATTGGCATGAATCGATGTTGTAGTTGAGCCCATCGACAATAAGAAGCGTAGACGTTCTAATGAGCCCCTCAGTAATTTGCTCATCGTCTATATATTTTTGCAAACTCAACACTTTCTCCACCTTTACCTTTTGTCTCGATAAACGGATTAGAAACGCCGTTAACATTCACCTATTATTTCCAGTCCTTTTTCACCTTTTTTGTTTTTCTTCCTGCAACTAATATTAAATTACTATGAATGCAACTCAACACTCGCAACAGATGTTTCAAGTTTAAAGTATCCCCACCTTACCGTTATTGGTAAGCTTGAAAGCTGGCAGTTTGTGTGTGCAACATGTTGCGCAGATCCACACAGCAGATGTTGAGATATTTCACAAGATGTGTGAAGATCACCAAAGTCTTGAAAATACCTTCTCAGAGAATCGTTGAAATGTTTGTACAAAATGTTCAATCCACCCGACAGTTGTTGGGACATTTCCGTCTGGACCGACCGACGGCAGACGGACATTTTCCCGTTGCGGACGTTAGCCTGCTAGCGTGGCTGAACGCTGGTTTTAAAGAGCGGATCTCATACCTGCGGTCGTAAACCCCCGGCTAGCCGCCCTCTGTGGCCCCGTCGGCCCCGCAGGTGAACGCTGTCATGTAATGTTCACGAGCCTCTGTGATAATGGGGATTTACATTGACGAAAACAAACCTATGCACATATATTAAATGTGTTCCTGTAGGCAAATAGTCGCCCCTGCTCGCCTGCTCCGTAATCGGGTAAAAAAAAATCGTCAGGGAGGTGAAAGGGTCGGGTCACAACAAACAGCCATTTCATTACTGTGGCTCAAATGTCCCAGGATGCAATTCAATCACGGGGCGATTATTTTCCCTCGGATTCCACTCTGGGGGGAATTGGCTGTCGTTCGCTGCTGACCTTTTTCGCGCCACGGCCATTTATCCCGAGGTATAATTGTTCAGATGGTTTCGCCGTCATATCCCTGAGTGCTGCGGCTCGTGGGCTATCCTGTTATGTGCTGCTTGATGTGAGGCGGGACGAGCAGCACACACATGAACACGGGTCTGTTGTGTAAAGTCCTTTTATCCCCACAGATGACAAACAGAAGAATAAAACAGATCGTTTCTGTTGTTTTTAGTGAAAATCATCTTCAGATGTTTTCTCAAATACAGTTTTTAGGTTTTCAACATTTCAAGTAAATTATTTGTTAAAAAATACTTGTTTTGCAGGTAGTGAACACATTTCAGCCTGGACCAGTTAAACACTGCAAAATCAATATTTTATCACTTTTAATGACCTGACAAGACATTATTTCTCTCACTTTGAATGAAATCTGTTTTAGGAATTCACTCGATGCTTTTTACTGATATTAGTGGAATAATCTGTCTCAATCTGCAACATGTATTTCTAATAAACAAGTTGCGATATCTTAACTGTTGTACAGTAAGATACTTTTAATGCACAGCAAGTGAATGAATTAAATGCAGCAAAAAAAGTGAGTAAAGTTTTAAAGATATTAAAATCACAAAGATGAATACAGGAATTTAAAAAAAGTTAAATATTAAAGGCCCAGTCAGGAAGATTTACATTTCTAATTGTAAAGTTCTGTTTGATGAAAGAGCAGCAGTGTCTGTGTGTGTCTCCAGAGCATCAGATCATCACTGTAAATATTCCTTCACCAGGAAACATTAATGTGTGCAGCAGTGTAACGTCTGAGCATTTAAAGAACTCTAGTTTGGGAGTGAACGCTCCAATCCTGCTTTGAATTTTGGTGGAATTTTTTATCATTTTAATCGATGATTTTAATTAATATTTTAAAAGCGATTTATAAAAATGACTCCTTTTTAAAAAAAGAGTCCACTGACATTTGTTTTAACTTTGTCTTTTTTGTCTTTTTTTAAATTCTTTCTTTGATCAGCCGATAGATGAGAGACACTCCAAAAGTAAAAAAAAAATATTTTGAATGAAACATTCTGTCTTCATTCTTCCAAAAATAAAACGAGGACGAGGAATTAAGTTAGAAGTTGTTTAATAAACTGTGGTTGATGTAAGCAGGTTTGGACATGACGATTATAAAGGCACGAAGAAAAAAGGCCCACATCCACTCTCTCTGAGTCAGCTGGCTCTGAACCATCGATAATTAGTCAACCACCAAAATAGCAGAACTATGAATCCTTTGATTTCCCTGTTTGATCTGTGACTCATCCTGTATTCAGCTGTCAAAGACGCCCACGTGAACCGCCATCTGTCTCTCCCTCGGCTCGCTCTGTTTCTTTAAGGCTGCACCGGCCCCCTCAAAGTGTGAATAATATTCAGTAAGGAGTAACGCTTAAGTGGGAAAGCTTTTAGCACATTATCCACTGGCAATTGCAAACGTAATCTAATTTGCCCGGCGCAGGTCTCTTATTAAATATCTGCAGCGGCAGGATTTGCATTCAGGAGTCTCCTAATGGGTTTAGCTGCTCCGCGGATCTGTGAGTCGGTGTTTATGTGAGCCTCCATCTCGCAGAGAGGAAGAGGGAGAGTGACATTGAGGACGAGAGGTGATCCTGCTGTCTCCACACACACACACACACACACACTGAAGCCTTTAGAAAAACTCCGAAGTCAGCGTTTTCCTAAACACGATGCCTTCAGGTGCTCCTCGGAAGCTTTTACTTCTGTCTTCTGTATATTTTACATTAAATTACAGTTTCAAATACACAGTGTGCATGCATAATCCATCACTGTCAATAAATATAGAACTGCACCCTGTGCACAGACTTAAATGTACCTTATAGTTCTATGTCTTTGTATAGCTTTTTTGTTTCTATCTTCATTTCTATTGGAACGGTGTGTAAGTACATCGAGAGCAACTTAATGTTGTGAAAAATAATTAAAGCCTTTAGAAAGCATCCCCTGCTTCATGGTCTGTTTGACTCTAAATGGACCATAATTTACTAAATGAACATCATGCTGTATTGAAGAAGACTTGAAACTAGAGATTGAGACCATAAACTCATGTTTACAATGTTTACTGAGGGAATAAATCAAGAGAGAAGTAGAGTCATTTTAGACTAGACTTCTGTACAACCAGAGGAGTCGCCCCCTGGTGGACATTAGAGAGAATGCAGCTTTAAGACACTTCTTATTGGATTCACTTTTCAGACCCGGCGGTTGCCACCTGAGGGCTACTTAATGAAATAAAATACACATGTGTAACTTAAATCACAACCGCTGCAGCTCCCTCACCCGCCATTGTTTACAAGTTAGCAACAGGCTGCTGGTCCCGTCCTTTCAGCTACGTAGCAAAGATGGATCCATCGTTCCATTTTGTATTTTGTCACACTTGTGAACGCACTTATGCCTTCCAAATAGCAAGTTTTCATACAGAAGTATACGTAAATTGAGACACAGCAAAAGTAGCTGAAGTGCAATTGAGCGTTTCAGTTATCAGGAGTTTAGTTAGAGAGGATGTGGTCGAAACTCCAGCTATGTATTGTGCAGACATGACAATTAACAATTTGTGAATTTGTGAATTTAAGACCCGGGTAAATAAGAAAAAAACATAAACGTTGAACCCTGAGCGCTATCAGTCGTGTTGAGGAAGAAAAAACATTTTGTCTTGATAAAGACTTGTTCACTTTAAGAGACGTCTAGACCGGATTCAGTCCCTATCAAGTTAAAAGCAAAGGAAATTTAAAAAAAAGTGGAATGATGTGTTTAATCCGTCCTGAAAGCTTTCTTCTTTGATATGAAACTGAATGAGTGATAAACGAACACAGCTGGATGAACCTCCTACTGCACACCTGTCTGTCACCAATAAAACCAACAGCAATGCTACAGTTATGCCTCATATAGAAATAATGTGCATTTCCTGTTATCATGTGAGAGCTGTGTGTGTGTGTGTGTGTGTGTGTGTGTGTGTGTGTGTGTGTGTGTGTGTGTGTAGGTGTGTGTGTGTGTGTGTGTGTGTGTGTGTGTGTGTGTGTGTGTGTGTGTGTGTGTGCGTGTGTTAAAGATTAGGGGCTCACTGGTGTGTGTCACAGAACGGATTAACCCAAGACTGCTGCTCTTGCACTCAATAAGGTTTCCTCTGTGTGTGTGTGTGTGTGTGTGTGTGTGTGTGTGTGTGTGTGTGTGTGTGTGTGTGTGTGTGTGTGTGTGCGCGCGCGTGTTGTAAAGGCATTTCTCACAGTTGCTGAGGGTCTCTCACACACCTCACACCACATAACAAGGGCAAAAAGGCAGAATCAATGGTTCCTCTCATGTTTCTTTTCACTTGAGATTCATTTTAAGACAAAAAAAAAAGCATCATTAAAGAAATCATGTTTCTGCTCCAACACTCACAAAAATACACTGCAATACACGTAACCCTAACATGACCTTTTTGTTGTTGAGATGAGGAGTTAGTGTGTTTCCACTGCATGTTGTGTTGTAGTTTATTGCATTTAAAGAAACAGAAGAGAGGATTCTGCACACTCTCCATCCCACAGACTCACTTTATTAATGGCATTTCTGTCGTCGGACCCTCATCAGGCAAAGTTAACACACGTGACAATCAGAGCGGCCTTATTGATTCATTGACTTCACCTTATTATCTGCATGTGTTTTTCTGAAATTTGTCGACGTAACAAAACACAGCACATAGATTACATCAGACGTTGTGAAGAAGTGGCTGCGGTGCGATCAATTGATTCGCTCCCTTTTACGTTCGGAGCTCAGTCTGCAGGAACACTGAGGTTTGAACCTGTTTCTCTATAATTTGATACGTGTTTTTCTGTGCATGTTTACAAATGGAGGAAATGAAGAACATGTGTTCCGTTTGTATTTGAAGAGTCCTTCAGACGTCCTCTGATTGTGGAAACGGTGTTAATAAAGTTGTTTTTATTTTACACAATGTTGAAAGCATGAAAGAATATAAGCTTCACATATGTGTATTTATGAAAGAAAATATTGGATTGTATTATGATATACATGTTCAAAACAGGCCTGGAGCTAATATTGTATTAGTGTTTGATTAGCTTTGTTTGGACTTTTTATTTTTTTTTATTTTCTCTGAATTTCTTCCACATTATTTGGTGACTGACTGCAGAGGGATTTATGATGATATACTGAATCTAGAAACATCCAAAAAAAATGCATGAGTGTGTGAAGCTGTCATCGACACCTTGCTGCTGCCATTAATTATCAAATAGCACCATCTCTGGGTCCCAACATGTGGTCCGGGGCCTCCAGGGGTCGTCCGTGAGAGGGATGCCAACTTTACAATAAAGTTATCTTTTAATTTCCCTCCTTTATGTTGCGCAATGGGTGCAAAGTTTCTGCATGTTTGTAATTTCCTACTGTCATCGCCACACTATGGACGGTATGAGGTCATATCTTTAAGGCCCCTGACAGCTCCAGGATTTTTTGTTTTTAATTGGCTGCTCGCTATCAGAGCTGCTGTGGGACAAGGGGGAGAGTGACGTGGAAGCAGCGGCAGTGATTGGAGGGCGGACCGGGGCAGTATAAGGGGAGGGTGGGTCGGACCGAAGCTTTCCCAAAAGAGCAAGGCGGACGCAGATCTGGCACCCGCAGGACAAGCGCAGCAAGTCAGTGGAGTCAGTCCGCCTCCGTCGTCCTCCACCATGCAGCCAGCGAGACGCGCAACTCGGCAGTGACAAGTGTTTCCGAAGTGGCGAGTGTGTATCCGCTTTCAGCGAGCAGACTGTGCGCAAAGAGCGAAACCAAGGACGACCTGTGCGTCCGTTTGTGTTTCTTCTCACTTTTCTTCTTCTTCTTCTTGGAGCCAAAAACAGGCGGAAGTTGAGCGTTTCTGTTGGATTTTTATTTTTTTTTATTTAAAAAGGGGGATATTGTTTTTGGTCTAAGCCTTTTCACCAACATGGAGTACACGTCATCCCCGAAACCGCAGCTCTCATCCCGGGCAAATGCGTTCTCCATAGCCGCGCTGATGTCCAGTGGGAAGCCCAATAAGGACAAAGAGACGGAGGAGAACACCATCAAGCCTCTCGGTAAGGATGGGAGAGGGCCAGGCCGGGACATTATATAATAATAATAATAATAATGATAATAATAATAATAATAATAATAATAATAATAATAATAATAATAAACTGAATTCTTGGCGCTCAAGACTGCAGCTAAAGTTGTTTTACGCAACAACAACAAACAGCCCTGACAGAGCAGCAGAGAATAAAACAGATAGAAGCTGAATAAATACTACAATAATCCACCAGTGTTACAACATACTGAGAAAATAAAAAAAAACAGGCAAATTAATTAATTAGGACATGACAGTGAGGTAAAACACCAACAGCCAGGCTTCTTAATATTGAACCTACACATACATGAATGTTTAGCCTAAATAAGGTGACAGAAAACATCTGCAACATCCCCATAATGTCACAAAAAAATATGAAAAATAGGCAGTAATATTTACCAGAGCGTGATTGTTTAAAAAATGGAACTATTTCTATTTTTAAGACAGTAATTATGCATTAAAAACACGAAATTAAGAAGGTGACTGAAGAGCTCGGTTGATACAGTGTTTTTTGTGCATCTTCTAAATTCATGGGCTAAAATTAAATAAATGGGAACACTTCACTGGAATTAGGAGCAGAGTTCTGCAAACAGTAAAGATCAATCTGAGCGTTATTTTATTTTCTGTCTAATAAAAAATTCTTTGAAAAAATCCACTGCTGCACCAAATATCATTTTTATTTTAAAAAATAAAGAACAAAACACTGGTGGAACAGTCACTTCATTTATTTTTCTTTTCACATCTATAATTTGAGTGTCTTTCCCCTTAACGATAGATTTGGTATTTAGAATTAAATACCAAATGAAATATGCAGGAGACTATATGGAACAGTGTGGATAATAACAACAATGAAGGGAAATATTAAAATGTATTAGACTACAGACATTAGCAGGCTCACTGACTTTAGTTCTCGTGTTACTCCTTGATGACACAGAGCTGCTCTCTCTGATCACAACACATGTAATACGATGCATTCTTGAAGTCCTCTTCACGTGTCTGTGTATTTCTCCGTTCGCTTCGACGAACAGAACAATTTGTGGAGAAGTCGTCCTGCAGCCAGCAGTCTCTGGCCGACCTGTCCTCCCTGGACGGGCACGGGGACTTCAGCGGGAGCGCGCCCGCGGTGTGCACGGAGCCGCTCATCCCCACCAACCCCGGCGTCCCGAGCGAGGAGATGGCGAAGATCTCGTGCAGCTTGGAGACCAAAGAGCTGTGGGACAAGTTCCACGAGCTCGGCACCGAGATGATCATCACCAAGTCCGGAAGGTAAACGGGTCGACTGCCTCTATTTTATTATAATTATTATAATCATTCTCACTCTTCTTATTATTATTATTACGATAATAATGTAATACAATAATAATAATGATGATAACTCTTGGTATTTTGTTAGTGGTATAAAAGATAACTCGCAAAAGCAACAATAATAATGCACAATTAACATAATATTTAACATGCTTAATTAGATGAATAACATTATTGGATGCAGTGTAAGGATATCAAGTAATAAAAGGCTTTTTATTGTTACTATAAGCGGGTGTATGTGGTGTTCAGGGTCATTTTAACACATCTGCAGCTCGCTGTGAGTTTTCCGCAGATACACGCCTGACCCTGAAGAGTTCACATGCACGCGCACGTCGTTTGAAAGCTACACACACCTTAAATCTAATGTTTCACTGTTAAAGTCCTGTGGGGGAAAAAAAAGAGAGCAAGCGAACATATATATGTGTGGATGTCCACTTGTAATAAATAAGAATAATACATGATTATTTGATATATTACAAGTTTATGCACAACGGAGGACATAAAAGCCGAGTTTCAGCTACCAAGAACAATGAGGTCATGCAGTTTAAGCAACCTGGAGGGGTTTTAATAAAGAATAAAGAAACATGATTTTATACTTTAGTAATTTGACAAAATAGTAAGCAAAAAAAAAGTAATAGGCCGAGATTTTATTAATAAATGGTATGTATCGCCTTCCCGGGAGGCTCCAAAGTAGCATTTGATAAATTGATAATTGATCAAATTAAATTTTAAAAATTCTAGAAACTCCAAAAATGTATTGTATTATTATAATAATAATAATGAACGCACACCAATAATGATCCACAATCCTAATTCAATTAATAATGATACCAACAATACTATATAATGATATACTAATTATAACATCACCTGCCACTACTCCATCAGGAGGATGTTCCCCACCATCCGGGTCTCTTTCTCCGGGGTGGACCAGGACTCCAAGTACATCGTGTTGATGGACATCGTCCCAGTGGACAACAAGCGGTACCGGTACGCCTACCACCGCTCCTCCTGGCTGGTGGCCGGCAAGGCCGACCCTCCTCTGCCCGCCAGGTACACGCAGACCCACCGCGCACCCCCCTTCAGTGACCCATCGAACATCCCGAGCGTAAAAAAAAAAAAGAGACCAAAGAGCTCCGCGAGGCCACCGCCGTAATGGAGACCGATGAAATAATGTAATCTTTCCCAGGAAGCATCTGGGAACAGTCGCACGTGCTGATTGATGTCACGAAGACGTCAATTCCAGCAATAAGCCAGCTGAAGCCGTCTTTTGTTCAGCATTAGTCATTATCTATATATATATATATATATATATATATATATATATATATATATATATATATATAGATAGATAGATAGATAGATAGATAGATAGATAGATAGATAGATAGATAGATAGATTTATGCCATGACAAGAGGCCATGTCCCCCAATGTGTGGGTTTTGTCTCTAAAGTTTATATTCTACATTTAAAAAGTGACCCACGATGTAATGTGCTGACGTCAGAAGCCTGTGTTTACACTCAACACATAAAGAAGTCCTTATTTATTTCCCTCTGAATATGTTATTCCTGACTTTGTGTTGGGAAATATTCTATACAAATAAAAGAGGAGACTCGTTTTGTGACCGGACGTGGACTCACGAGCTCAGTATATTAAAACAAATCCTGGTTCAAAGCGTGCATGACTGCGGTTATGATTCCCATCATAAATAAACGTCCAAGATGCCTATTTTTTGTTTAATGTTTCCGCACGTGTGTGATATTAATTTGTGTTCGTAATACAATGATTTGCAATTAAATACGTTTATTTCGACACTGTAAGCGTCACAGTGTGACACAATAATGAAGCTTCTTTCGTTACTTTCTTTGATTGGGTATCGAACGTTCGATTCGAACGCCTCTCAGCCAATCACAGCTGAGGATGTGACCCTCCGTTCTTCTTCTCCTTCTCCTCCTGCAGGCTGTACGTCCACCCGGACTCCCCGTTCACCGGAGAGCAGCTCGTGAAGCAAATGGTCTCCTTCGAGAAAGTGAAGCTGACGAACAACGAGCTGGACCAACACGGACATGTGAGCGCGTGTCCCTTTGTTCCTCCTTTCGTCTCATGTTTGAGCCTTTGTTATCAGAGGACATCGAGCTAAACTGCCCGTTAAAACAAACACCGCGTTGCCTCTGTCGGGTTTAAAGAGCGGTGTGACGTCATGATTACTCCTCCTAAGAGGAGCAAATTGCTGCTTTAATCCTCCTTTCACTGGAGGCACCGGGCCAAGCAAGGCAGGGAGCAGAACCACGATTCAGAACCAGACAAACACCCACGTTCATCCAATAACAGTCTGGAACAAGGTGGTTATTATCTGGAAGGGTGTGTGTGTGTGTGTGTGTGTGTGTGTGTGTGTGTGTGTGTGTGTGTGTGTGTGTGTGTGTGTGTGTGTGTGTGTTACACGTCTTTCCAAAAATAGCTAATGAAAGTTACCAAAACAAACAGTCCATAAAATAGATTTTTTTTAAATGTGCTGTATATGTATTTTATTATTTATTTGTGACTTTTGTCAGAAACATATTCTTTTATATTTTATATCTATTTGTATTGATAGTAATCCATATATTGTATAAACGGTAGTTTGTAAAAGAGATATTAAGCAGGTTTTGGATATGTTTTAACAAATATTTTATGAGGTAAAATTATATTTAAGTTGCTTGTTTTAAGTACAATTACTGAAGTTATACCTCTCAAAAAAAAAAGCAAGAAAAAAGGCTACTAAATTTATTTTGTCATTTTTTAAAAACAAAACTCTTCAATTATTGTAATATTTATTAAAATTCAGAAACAATATTTCACATAATTTGATGGCCAGAGAAACATTTTTCCGTTTGTGTAATTATAAATGCTGCTGAAGCCTTGACATCTGCTAAAAGATTATTAAATAGTATGTTTATTAATTATTTATGTATTGATATATTATATATATATTATATATATAATATATATTATATATTGAATGAATTTATGAATAATTTAAATGAAATACATTTGTACTCTATAGCTGCACATTCTAAAACAGAGGTATCATGAAAGTAATGTAAAATAAATATATTATTGTATCGAAAATAAAAACACCCAAAAAAGAAAAAACAAATCCACTGTATGGACAAATTAATTGATAAATGAGAGACAATACTAGAAACAATATTACTTCTGCAACAATAAGAACATAACTTTTTGAAATAATCAGTCCCACTGGCAAAAAAATCAAGTGTGGTAATAATGGTGTAATGGTGCATAAATGATGATGAATTATACACCTAGAAAACCTGCATTCTTTAACACACACACACACACACACACATCTGTATTTTACTTGGGATTAGGAGTCAGTGGTTGATAGATTTTAACAGTTTTCTGGGCTGCAGCCAGACAGGAAAACTACTGCTTTAGTGTTAACAACTGTATCTGTTCACACTCCTCCTCTCTCTCTCTCTCTCTCTCTCTCTCTCTCTCTCTCTCTCTCTCTCTCTCTCTCTCTCTCTCTCTCTCTCTCTCTCTCTGCCTTCCCCTCCCATCAGTCAGTTGGTCGGATATGAATGTTTTCCATTTCAAATGATATGCAAAGCTGCACAGAGTCAGGAGCGATGAAAAAGATTCTACAAATGCGTCTACTAGATTAAGATATTGTCAATAAACAAACAAATATAAAAGGTAAGACCTCTGTACATAAATACTGAAATAAAACTATTTCTAAATACAAAATATCAGGAATAAAATGATAAAGATCTTAAAGTTTCTAATGAAATGGAGAAAACGGTCTCATTTAGTTGTTCTGGATGTTTAGATGTTGAAATCACCATTATTTTTGGAGCAATTTAAGGACTTTTTAAGAGAAGTTAGTTGAATTGCAAACATATCGAATAAATGCACCTGATTTTACCATAATTACTGTGGTAGACTTCAGGAAAACAGGACATCTTCGTCTGAAAAATGTCAGACAATAGAGACAAATGTCCTCATAATAAGGTGATGTCTTTAAATTACTGAATGCACTTCATTGTCATATCTGTCTGTTGGTCGCCCCTGACAGTGCGACTGGTTGAACCTGTACATTTCCCATTGGTCGCCATTGGTCGCCATTGGTCGCCATTGATCGCCATTGATCTCCATTGATCGCGGCTCTGCTTGTCCTCTGCAGATCATCCTCAACTCCATGCACAAGTACCAGCCGCGGGTCCACATCATCAAGAAGAAGGACCACACGGCCTCCCTGCTCAACCTGAAGTCCGAGGAGTTCCGCACCTTCGTCTTCGTCGAGACGGTCTTCACCGCCGTCACGGCCTATCAGAACCAGCTGGTGAGTGATTGAGCAATGGACACGTGTCCTCTCTCTCTCTCTCTCTCTCTCTCTCTCTCTCTCTCTCTCTCTCTCTCTCTCTCTCTCTCTTTTTATCTTCTTTTGGATTAACTGCCAAACGCTGCTGTTGGTTCCCAAGAAATGTTCAAACAATATTATAGCTACAAGCTCCATTTGAGAGATTGTCCGACACATATTTAATCAATATTTAGGTTAATATATATATATATATATAGTATCAGAGGTATCTGAAGCGGTGGAAGCAATGTTCAGATCTCTTACTCAAGTAAAAGTACACAATTATGAGCATCAAAATGTACTTAAAATGTACTTTGACTCTTTTCTCAGATCACCAAACTGAAGATCGACAGCAACCCGTTCGCCAAAGGCTTCCGGGACTCGTCGCGGCTCACGGACATGGAGAGGTACAGGGGATTCTGGGTCCTGCACTACATGTTCACAGACCATGAGGAACACAATGAGGGAGGAGTGTGTGTGTGTGTGTGTGTGTGTGTGTGTGTGTGTGTGTGTGTGTTAGATATCCTGCTCATTAGTAAATACAGAGCTGTGTTTATTCATCTCTGCTGGTGTCAGAATGAAATGTTACAGGCTTCATCATCGCTCCTTGATTTAATTTATTTATCGTATTTCCATCTTTCCTTCGAACTTTTGTTAATTTTCTCTTTTTCCTTCTTTCCTTCCTTGTCACTCCTTCTTTCATGTCCTTCCTTTCTTTGCTTCTTATATTCCTCATCCTTGTCTTCTCTTTTTTTCTCTCTCTCTTTTATTCTTATCTTCCCTTCTTACCTTGTTGTCCTTCCTTTTCTCTGTCATTCTTACTTTCTAGTTCATTCTTTTTCATTTTTCCTCTGTTTCAGTTTCTCACTGTCCTTCCTTCTTTCTTTGTCATTCTCTCTTTTCTTGTTCTTCCTTCCCTCCTTCCACCGTTGTCTTTCTTTCTTATTTTCCTCATCTCTTATTATTGTCTTCTTCTGCTGTTGTCTTTCTTTCCCTCTTTCATTTCTAGTCCTATCTTTCTGCCTTCTTTTCCGGTCTTCTATTCTTACCTTGTTGTCTTTCTTTTTGTTCTTCAATTCTTCCCTTTCCTCCAGCTCTCCTTGTATATCTCATCGTTTTTCTTTCATTCAATCATTCTTGTCTTTTGCTCTTTTTTACATCTCGTTTCCTCGTTGTTGTTGTCTCTGCACTTTTCTTTCATACTTTCCTTTGTCCTTTCTTTTCATTTCCCCTACACTGTAGTTTTATGTGTGTGTGTGTGTGTGTGTGTGTGTGTGTGTGTGTGTGTGTGTGTGTGTGTGTGTGTGTGTGTGCGTACTTTATCGTATTATCGCTGCTTCATGTATTGTACCATATTTTACATGAGACAGATGCCACACACACACACACACACACACACACACAGAGTTACAAATCCCCATCCAAAGGATTTTTATGGACGCTGCCAAAACACACACTTCTCGTAATTCCTGATTCCGGCACTACGGCCAAAATCAGCTGACAAAATCAAACCATCTGCTCATTTCCCTCAATCAAACATCCCAAACCAGAGACGACTGAATCTGAGCCAGACCCCCCCCCCCCCCTCCTCTGTCTTTCTCTTTTTGAGGGCTGTGAATTAGACCTGATCAATTGATCTTCGGGGAGCTGCAGAAATCACATTAGTCTGGAGTCGGTCACTGCACTAAAACACACTATAATTCAATTGGCTGCAGTGACTGATTGAAACCAGCATGGCCCACTACGACCCCCCCCCCCCCCCCCCCCCTCCCCTTGCCTCTCTCCTGCCCTGCCGTGCATTGTGGGAGTTTGCTGTGGCCTCTGTGCCGGAGAGGCCCGGCGCTGATAAAAACACACACATTTGTACTCCTCTGCTGACAGATATTGCACTTTCCTAACCTAATTGGAGGGGCGGGGGCTGCTAATGTGGACGCATGGCTCGCATGATGCAGACCACTTGCCTGTCCCCCACCCCACACACACACACACACACACACACACACACACACACACACACACTCACTACCTCCCCTAACAATTTGTGTCACTGTGTTTTGAGAAGTGCGATCTGACAAGACTCAAATGAGCTAATGCACTTTGCGGGACGGTAAACACACACACACACACACACACACACACACACACACACACACACACACACACACACACACACACACACACACGTGCCCAAATCTACATGCACAGTCTGCACAAACAGGGTGGACACACTCGTGTTCAGACATGTAAACACAATATTACATGAATGCAAAGAAAAATGCGGAGACATAATTTAAAAAAAAAGAAAATCCGTGACCACAATTTGCGACACTTTTAAGTGTTCACTTAGAAAAAGCGATTGAAGTATTGACTCGTTGGTGACGAGCGAGGCTTCGTTTAGGCAGACCTGTCATAACTGTCATGAGTAAAAATAAACGTCAGACGGGTCACAGATTCAAGCACAACTCTGCGAGAAAAAAACATTTGTATCGGGGTGCAACTCCACCATGTGGGGGGAAAAAAAGAGATTTATTTTGGGGCTCTCTCTTCGACTTTTGCTGCAGGGAAAGTGTTGAGAATCTGATCCACAAGCACTCGTACGCCCGGTCGCCCATCCGGACCTACGCTGGCGACGAGGAGAACCTGCACGAGGACGGACACGGCGGACACACCAGAGGTGAGTCGCCTCGGCGCAGATACAGGCCGATGAGGGAAATGCTGTATTTGGCACCGACTCGAACTGTGTTTTTGGAGCAATGTGGCACAAAGGAAGAGGAAAAAATAAAGAATATTATCAGCCTCATCCTGAGTATATGACCCTAATGTTTACATCCTCCCCGTGTCTCCTGCAGGCTCTGCGTTCAGCGCCTCAGACAACCTCTCCCTGAGCTCCTGGGTCACCACCGCCTCGGGCTTCTCGGGCTTCCAGCACCCACAGTCCCTGTCGGCCATGGGCGCCGGCGCCGCCTCCCTGCCCCACCCCATCCAAGGCTCCCTGCCCC
The DNA here is from genome assembly GCF_023349555.1 of Cebidichthys violaceus. Taxonomy (NCBI): domain Eukaryota; kingdom Metazoa; phylum Chordata; class Actinopteri; order Perciformes; family Stichaeidae; genus Cebidichthys; species Cebidichthys violaceus. The sequence continues at coordinate 405,461 of NW_027176927.1, read as the reverse complement.
CCTACAGCCGGCTGGGCATGCCGCTGACGCCCACCGGTCTGGCTGGAAGCATGCAGGGCAGCGGGCCGGCCTTCCCTTCCTTCCACATGCCCCGCTACCACCACTACTTCCAGCAGGGGCCCTATGCCGCCATCCAGGGACTCCGCCACTCCTCCACGGTCATGACGCCCTTCGTATGACTCCGTCCTGGGGAGGAGTCGGCCCATGTTCGCTCTGATCCCCAACCCAGCGCAACCAGTTGTTCCTCCACTCCGGCTCATCACTCCTCATCCTGTTTGTATCCCCCCCCAAACCCCCGCCCGCTATGGTCTTTGTAAATAGTTCACCTGCAGGTGGAGAGGATGTGGCATACTGATCCACAACGTTCAGACTGTGTGCGGACACATCAGCGGGTTTCTGTGAACACTTTAGCGACGTTGTACAAACACTTTACCTAATGCGAGACGATACAAGGAGCACGTTTGAAGGACAGAAAGTGGAGCCTCGATTTAAACTGATCGGAAACAATATTTAGAGGAACGTCTGAAGGTGCGACAGTCCCTGCAGGGTCTCCACCGAGGCTTTAAAGAGGCCAGGTTGCCGTGTGACCCTTCAACGTTTTTCGGAGAGACTCGTCTGACGCCACGGCGCGTTGGCCACCGAGGATCGGTCCGAGTCCGTGAACGATGTCTCAGCTCTCCTCCGTTTCCTTTGAAAGCCAGCCATATGTACAGTTCAAACCTCGCGCTCCTGTTGAACAATAATGTGAGAAACATGTTAAAAAAAAACACATTGTACGAAGATGAAAATGCAACATTTACTCGTAGGAAAATTCTCACTGTAGAGTGCAAAAAAAAAAAAAAGAAAAAAAAAGAAGAAAAAAAAAAGAAATCATAGGACGCATGCTGACAGCAGTAGACAAACACGCTGGGTAAACTTTATATGGAATACTATGGGATGAATAAGGCAGACTTTAATTAAAGGCCCGGTCACACCAGCATGTAAAAGCGCAAACTTTGGCAGCGAGAATCAATTAATTTCAATGGAATCTGTGGATGGATCTGAACATATATCTCGCCTTGGGTTGCACTTTGGTCATTGTGACTCACTGGATGTAGACTGTGGATGAAGGCCCGCCATTGGCCGCTTATTTCAGCCGTCACTTCCCCTTCCCCTTTAGCAAGAGCACCGTCGCTACATCCAGTGCTTCAGACGATTATGATTTGGTGTAAAGAAATGCAAACGTGCCAGAGCGTTTTTTTTTTTACGCTATAGCAGAATGATAATGTGTGGAGCCAGACCTACACTTTCCACCATTGGCCGATAGCAAACTGTCTAGACGGTGCTGGACATCTGAGGGAACGGAGAGTCCAACATGTCGGACGCCATCGTAGCTCTATACTCTTTTATTTAACCGTCTCTGCTGGAGTGTCAACTGCTCCACAGAGAAGGAGTGATGAGTTGATGGTACAAATGTGTCTTTTGAACAAACTGCATGCTGGGAATCAGAGCCAATGAGCTTCTTAGCCGACAGTTCGCTAACCAGCTAGCTTGGAGAGCTTTTCGTTCCTCTTCTCAAACGAAATGCCACGTGGGATTAAAACTGCCCGGCACAGAGAAACTACAAAGAGTTGTTGCGACTGACCAGTGCTAGCACGTTAGCGGTTAGCTCGTGCGAGCCACAGTAGGTCATCACCTCGCCCTGAGAGTAGTCCAGAGTCACCCGGTGGCTACTTCCTGGTGTGACCGGGCTTTCACTAAGAGGGATTCATCCACATCATCTGTCGAGCTCAAAACACACGTTTTAAAATTGTCATATTTTGATTCACTGTGTGAAACGGGCCTTAAAGGATAGCCCTCATCAATCTGTTTTCACTGGTAGACGTTGAACTCATGGATCACGCGTTTTGATCTCGAGCAGTGTGACTTCATATGCGTTCATTGGAAGCAGACAGCAGCATCCGTGGAGAAGCTTCAGTGTTTTTTGGTCTTCGGCAGGTGTTACCGAGCTGATTCATGGCTGCGTCGCAGCGTGTCGACAGGGCGTCCACACCTGGAAGTAATGGCCCTCTGCTGCCTTATTTAAAACGTGCAGGGAAGCGGCTGGAGTCCACTCACACTCAGTACCTGGTGCATAACAATGGCAGCTCACTGGTGGAGTAGACAGAGTAATTTATTTAAACAATATGAAGAAATACAAAGCTATACACAGATGATGTGGTCCTGCCTGAAATGGCAATTATTGCTAATACACTTTATCATGAAGATATGTTTTCAATGCAGGAGCTCCAACATCCAAAAACTTCTATAATCTAGAGCTAGACTCAAACTGATGTATCGATAGCTGTTGTACACGTTGACCCAAATTGCAAATTGCAGCACAGAAACACCAAAATGTGTTTAAGGTTATTTAAAAACGGTCTCTGAATGCAGTTTCTGTGAAAAACAATTATTGTTATTGATTACTCTGTTGAAAATGGTTATGATTATCAAATGTCAGAAAGAAGTTTCAAATATTTGCTAGAATTTCGAAGAGCTAAACATGACTAATTTAAATGTCGTGTTGTTTTTCAACCAGCAGTCCAAGACCCCCAAAATATTCAGTTTATTATCATAAATCACAAATGAATGCATAATGTCCTGAGAAGCAGTAAATGTTTGACAAATGACTGAAACGATTAATCATCTCTCAAAGATCCCATCGAACAATTTAAATTGTTTTAAATTCTTAACCAAACTGATTTAAGAGATCAAATATGTTGGTTTATGTTCTACATTAATTGGCTGATTATTTTATTTATTTATTTTTTACTTTGAAATATCAAACATTTGTATCAGCTTCAAAAAAACAACTTTTTTTTCACATTTTATTCTCAAAAATCCAAAGAAACACTGAAATATTTCAGCTTCTCGCATCATGAAAGCAGCATTTGAGACGCATCCACGGTGGAGAGTGAACTTCACTCAGGCGTGAGTGTGATGGACGATGAAGACACTTTGAACTCAGCTCTGTGCACAGAATTCAAACACGTGTATTAAAGTGATACACGAGCTGGTAACACGAACGCTGTAACACAGTTTGAGCATCACATGAAGCCCGCTGCAGTGAAACATGGACACACATGTTCTGATCGGACCCCTTGCATGTTATTAATGTGCGAGCAGTTGGTTTTACCTCGTCTGTTTACGTCATGAACATCTTGTGACCTTTGACCTTTCCTCTTCTTCTTCTTTGGTAATCAGATCTTTGGTCCTTGATGTTTGTCAGGTGTGTACAAATGAGCTGAACGTTGATTCCCATCAGTGTAAATGTAAAGACACTTTTGTTTCCCCTCTTTTGAACCATACGCACAGTCCCGACTCACCACTGAAAAACTAAAAAAAAAAATCCTTTTTTTAACGAGAAGTTTTCTTTTTGTATGCCGTACTACGAATACGACACCGGACGAGATTGTTGTTTTGATGATTTTTAAGTGCAATATATTTATTTTGCTCTCTGGAAATAATGTGTAATGTACTATGCCACATTTAAAAAACAAAAAAAATGTTATTTGTAAACCTTGAGAAATATATATCACCACCCAAAACTCTTTGAGTTCTTTCTTTTCACCGGTTGACTCTTCTCTCTCCATGAATAACAGAAATAAATTGAATTGTAAATGAATATAAAAATAACTGACACAGGTATTTATTAAGCTTTCTGTACCACCTGTCACACATTTTCTATTCCTATCTGAGTAATATATATATATCTCTCTTAATATATTTTTATTTTTCTCATGCAAGTATTAAAAAAAGTCTTCTGTATCTCCTAGTTTGGAGTTTATGGGATGAAATATTGTTAAGACAAAAACAGAAGCAGAAATGATTCTATTTCCAAAGCTTCATCATCATATAAACTGCCTTTAAACGAGCATAAAACTCATCCTACACCACCACCTAGCGGTCAGCTGTTGTACTACATTCTCAGACATATTTATCTGAAAGCGAGCCATGAGCTGCACTCTGAGTCTGAATATGAACTGTTGCTTTAACAGAGAATCACCAGATTCAATTTGAAAACCTTCTTCAGAGCTGCAGAGAAGCTGCAGTCAGCATGTAACTCTAAAGATCCAGAGCAACCTCAACCTCAACCGCTGCATTCCAATTTACTTTACATCAAGTCAAAGTGCATCCAGAAAGTAATCAGCTCCTTCACTTTTCCCACATTTTATTATGTTGCATCCTTATGAGGAAATTGTTTGTATTAATTTCGCCGTAAAAATCTTATAATGACAAAAAAAAAGCAAGTTTTTAGAATATCTTTTAGATTTTATTAAAAAGGGAATAAAACAATGGAAATATCACATCTACATGAGTATTCAGGTCGTCTCGGCTGTGTGCTTAGAAGAATTAAAGACGCCGTCGTGCTCTTAATTCAGCAGAAATGTTTTCTGCAGCCTCGTCCGGATCTGTTCCTCGACACAATCCGGTCTCTGCGCTCTGCGGGGTGGACCCCTTCACCTTATGGATTAGCTTCTGCTCTGATTGGTCAGCGGTGAGACCTCATTCACACACAGATGTGTATGTGTGTGTGTGGGTGTGCATTTCCAAATCATGTCCAATCAGTTTGAATTGACCTCAGGTGGACTCCAATCAAGGTGTAGAAACGTCTCAGAGGTGATCCGGAGAAATGGGAGACAGATGACCTCTGAGATCTGACGTCAATGTGATATTTCAGTTTTAATAAATTCTGTGTTTGCTTTGTCATTATGGAGTATTGTGACGGATGAGTAACCCGCACTGCTGCAACATGACTGTAATATATGTAAATATAAGCAGCCATCATCTGCATCAGACAAGTTATGTCTTCAAATATTCACAGTAACCTATTTACAGACAATCATGTTTTTTTCCTTCTTAAATATTGAAATGTGTCACAGCCCTTAAAGATAGGTGACAAGGTCAGATTTACTAACTCTTAAAAACTGTGAAAATAGTTGAGCACATTGTGCTTCATACAAATATGTCTGATTTGTACCTTTTTTTTATTATTATCTGATAAATGGGTGGAACATTTTTCCTCGCTTGTCCTCTTTGCAGCAGGAGAACTCAGAACAACACGGCCTCATAAACTGATTCAACTGTCACGTCCACAATTTCATGGAAGACATTTTTTTTCAACATGCAAAGACACATATTATGAATAATAACAAGGATGATAACCGAGTGTCATTTAGCTGCTTCAGTTTCAGAGTTAGTGGTGGAATGAAACCAAGGACACATTTACTCAAGTAAAAGCACAAATTCAAGGAAGTTGCACTTCCTGTCCAGAGAAAACCTTGTAAATTTGCAAATTTGGTGATTTTGAATTAGATTTTTTTTCTGATAATCTGAAGGATGAAGTCTTACTTTTATTTGTTGATAAAATGATCCTATACATCTTAAGCTAAATAAACTATTTAAAGACCCTCTTTGCGTTGCCTCAAAGCTGAAAACAGAGCTGTGTTTCTGGGCTTTACTTGGTTTTAATGACGCACACATTATCAGACTTATGTCCTTTAGGAAACAATAACAATGTTCAATCCCCATCATGTCCTTTTAGTAGATATTTCTCTGCAATTTCCTGTTTTTATTCTATTTGTAATATAGTTCTATTTTGTACTGCTGTAACGATCCACTATTCCCACTGACGTTGAGGAAAATGAAAGTCTAAATTTAAAATTTACAAATTCCACGTGCAGACACAGACCTCTTCCTCGTCGTTACACCAGCAGTATAAATACGCTGCCACACATCACCGTGCTCTCATTCTCACTGACGGTCTGTCTTCTGTGTGTTCTTTTGTCCTTGTTTGCCTTCTGTAAACTTCCTTCATATTATACTGACACTGCAGTTTATTTGGACTCAATCTCACACACACACACACACACACACACACACACACACACACACACACACACACACACACACACACACCACCCTGCTGCCAGAAATACTGACTACAGCACCAAATGTGGATTCATACGCCCCCTGAAAATAGTCCCCAACAAACGCACTATTTCCTGTTGTTTGCTAAAAAAAATGCAGTGACCAGCTGTTTTAGAAAATTGTGAAACCTGTTTTAAGAATGAATGAAGTCTTGGAGTTGGGAGCCACAGACAGGAAAGGGAAGCTGGAATACTCTTATATGTTATACGTTATTTGTTATACTCTCAAGATCATGAGTTAATTAATTTTTCATCGCTTTGTCTAAATACTATCGCAAGAAAATGGCCTTCTTGTTTCTCAAGATGATGAGATACTAAACTCTTAGAATTATTGCAGCCATGGACCATTTAGCTGATGTTGCTTTTGGTCTTTTCTTGTTGACGATAATACAACTAGAGACCATCTTGTGATGCGATCACACCAGCCGCAAATGCCAAAATCGGTCCAGGGGCGTAAAGTAAGGGGGGCCAATGGGCCTCTTCCCCACTTCCACCCCCTCTACTTACAGACAGACAAACATATAAAGTTACTCTGTGATAATGTTGGTGTCTGCAGATCTACATATTGGCCATGATGACTCACCCACAGACTCACAAGGTGAAAACATTACCAGCCAACCAACACGTGAGTCTAGACTAGCAGCAGCCTGATCTCTTCTTCAGCTGAGGATGCCTCCTGCCAAGAAGTAAAAGTAAGATCCTGTGATTCTGCCAAAAAATGACAAAATGAATGATGATCTTAATGAGACTGAACAACATCCACTCTGAGGAGTTGTTAAATTATTAAAGCCAGCGCTGAGATCATAAATCATAATGTTCTGCAAAGCTAATAGACCTGGAACCGAAATGCATCCCAAATATCTTCCAATGGGAGCGCGTAAACATCGCAGATTAACATTTTAGGCATTTTGCCGACGCTTTTATGCGCGTAAACATTACAGGCAGGCAGCTGCACTTAGCACGTAGATGTTTGAATGGGTCCAAAAATGTTCATTAGGCCTCCTAAAAAAATAAAATAAAGTCAAGTCAGACGAGAAATTCGCTCAAAATAGCATTCCGTGTTTTCATGTTCATGTGACCATGTTCAATCACAATCCATGGACCGAAAGAAACACACACCCATATCTGCACTATTGACTCCAGCAAAGTGTACACACTCATACATATAAACACACACACACACACACACACACACACACACATACACACACACACACACACACACACACACACACACACACTGTCGTCTATCACCAGAACCATCACCCGCCACCGCAGACGAACTGACGGATCGATGGCCGGGACGTTAGTCACCGTTTCACCAGGAAGAAGGCCCCACTTCTGCCCCGATAAGAATCGGTTACATCCTTCGGAAAATAAATAAATAAACAAATAAATAACATCCAGTGTGGCTCTGATTGGATTAGAGGGAGAGGGGAAGGGCACGACGAGCCACCGTGAGGTATGGCCGAACAAATTGGAGCCAACAGTCGGGCCGGAGAGTCCATTTTGGGGCATAATTTACACAGTGAGGAGCATGAGCTGAATCTAATGTCATTTCCATCAATTTTGCATTTTGGCCCTTCCCCCCTCCCCCCTCCCCCTCCCCCCGGGCTTTTAGCGGTCGTTTGAATCGTCTGGCGGAGGACAGCCGGCGAGCATTACAATGTCGGAGACGTCATTTAGCGCGGCGGCCGAGCGAGAGGTGGTTCTTTATGGCGTGGTGACTGGCAGCGAGCGTCCATTGCTGCGGCCATCCGGAAAATGGCTAACGATATGCTAATGAAGGGGCCCGAGAGTAGAGAAAGGGCCCCCAGACAAGCCACTTAATGGATGTTTTATCGGCAGGTCAAGAGTCTCATCAGCCGCAGTCTGTCCTGACGAGACGTGCCAAGTCAAATTTAGCGATAAAGCGCTTTTAACAAACCGGCCACAAAGTGCTTTCGGGGAAGACGAAGGACAACCCAGACGACCGCACGAGAGTTTGTGCTGAAATGTGCAACCTGTCGGCGAACGATGGAAATCTGTTTCCCAGAAGGGAAATGCACCTTGAAGGCAAAGTTGCCCCGAGGACGAGCAGAGGCGACAGGACTTCCTGACGGAGCTCGAGCTAAATTCACTTCCCGCCCACAAAAACGGCGGGATTTCTGCTGTTGGGTTTTAAGACCAAATGTAGTCTGACGTTCAGGCTGCTGTCAGATTACTTCTGATATTTGTTGGACCTTTTTGTTAGTAATGCCATTAAGGGGAAAAAAAAAACCCAAATCAGATGTGAAACAAAGTAGTACTGCACTATGTTGAGGTACTTTACTGGAGTTTTTCCATTTTTTTTTGCTACTTCATATACTCCACTACATCTTAGAGGGAAATATTGAACATTTTATAGGACCACATTTATCTGACAGCTGTAGTTATTTTCCCAAAAATCTGCTTAACATCCAAAACACCGGTCAAAACTCCAGCAACACTTAGTAGTATACAGAACAAAGTTAGTGTAAGACCAACGAGTTTGTTGGTCTTACAGTTTGTGTTTGTGTGGTAATCAGTTTTTATATGAATATATGTGTATATGGATTTGTGTTATTTATGTCTGCGCCTCCAAAAACCAAGTGGAACATCCTTGATTTGAGATGATTGATGCAGGTGGACTTAATGAGGTCAATGCAATCAGCTGCAGGTGCTTTAGAGTGTGTCATGAGTCTGAGCTTATGGTTACATTGGGCATATATTATCGGAAGCGCTCTTAATTACTGATTCTCACAGTACAGCAGCTCCTCGGTGGCTGTTTGAGTACGCGGTGCTGCTGCTCTTACTTTTCTATACCGTGCCCTAAATTGACAGATTATTAAAATCAAACCAACTCTACGCACTACAACAAGCGAGTTGAGCTCCTCAGCCAATGCAAACGGTTGTTTGAGAATCAATTGAATCACAAAGTTAATCCTGAACATATCTCCTACGTGTTTCTGACAGTAGTGAGTCGGAGGGTTACGTCGGCCAAAGGACGCTGTAGAAGTTTTCCTTTCACTGTCAGACGAGAAAATTCACTTTACATGTTGTATAAAATGACCTCTGACGCACAAGTCTACATCATGATGACTTGTTTAACTCTGAAGTAATGACACAAGGGCCTTAATTCCACCTGGGATATAAAGGACATGTCCACTTCTTATTTTTGCTCTGACTGTTCAGCTGCCAAAATCCATTTCCGGATTACAGAAAGCAAATCCATAGCAGCCTGAGAGGAAGACTACTAAAGTATTTCAGCTTCCTCTGCAGGTTATGTAGGTTTAAAAAAAAAAAAAATACTATTTTGGACTGAAGTGGACGTAGTCACCGTGACGTCACCCATCGCTTTGTGGACTGCAGTTTTGATGCCTCAAGTTCGGGCATTTTGGCCGTCGCCATCTTGTTTTTTTGCAACCAGAAGTGACAGCGGAGAGTGGAGCTAAGTGAATAAGACCCTTTGAGGTGACGCACTTAACTTCAAATTACAGCTGAAGATAGATTTTCGACGATCAGATTATTCGTTCCAGCTTTCAATCAAATATCAAAAATATGAACATGCTATGTAACGATGACGATGAGTGTGTTCTCATCCAACTGTTTTTATTCACATTTTCAATTTCCGCAGAAAATAAAACAGTGGAAATCCAGTAAATTTGGGGGCAGAGGTGGAAAAGAAACAACATTTTAAAATATCTCTCAAGCTTCCACGGGAGAGACGAGAAAAAAAAAATCACTCGAGGTTTGACTGATGTGACTCTTTTGATGATGTCATCTGGTTGCACCCTCTTCCTCTGCAGTGGTTTGACGGCATCCTCTTGATGCACCCAACGCCTAATATTCACATACCAGCAGTGGATGGAAACGTGCATAAATTAGCATTTTCTTTTGCTGATTTTCTGTCTTAATAATATCAAACATGTCTTCAGCCGTTCTATTACTTGTTGGTTGACCACACAGTTTAATATCTGTGTGGTCAACCAATAAGATCTCGTCTAAACGCTCATTCTCCGGGGCACTTCTACCGAAAGCGTGCTGCCGCAGTGCTTCGGCCGTCCCGTCCTCACGGGTGTGTCACACACTGTCTCTCGTCCCCCGTCTCCTCTCTGCGTTGACTTAATAAAGTCAACGTGTCTCCGTGGCATGTGTCCAGCCCAACTGCTGCCTCCCCAAAGACAACGAGGCCTGATAGCAGGGAAACAGGAGAGAGCCGTCTGCATAACAAGGACTTATTATGATGATGAAATGTCCTACAAGGCCCCAAACACCCTCTTAAAGAAATCTCTCCCTCTGATAAGGGGAGTCTAACCCCGCAGAGGGAGGGATTCGGGGGGTGGGGGGGGGGTCCTAACCTGATTGGATCGGCGGCTCGGAGGGGGCGCGCGTAACGAAATCAAACGGCCGTCAAGCCGCTGTCATGCATAATTAATTGGGCCTTCTACGACCAACTACACAAAAATCCATGGTCATTTGATTAGGGGGTTTTGGAGGACTCTCTGAAGTGCATCGCTGTCTGAGCCGCTTCCCTGCTCACCTCTCTATCAGTGAGGAGCAGAGTGTCAGAGCCCCGCTGCAGGTCTAGCTTTTGGGGGGGGGGGGGACAAAAATTCAAACTCTCATTGAGGCGCTTTTAAAACTCAAGGACATAATATATCTACTTCATGGAGCCGAGTGTGTGGCCTACGTTTTACTGAATGTCACTACGAAACCACGGGTACGAAAGACACCTGACAGTTCTCAGCAGGCGAAGACAATGAGACGTCCCCCCCCTCCGCCGTTTTTCTACCACTTAGCATGCCCTCGAGCAAGGCACTCACCCGTGCAGTGACAATTGTGAGACGGTGTTTCACTTCGAAGAACTATGGCGGTTTTACACGCTTTAATGTTCAAAGCACATACTTTTTCTCAATTTTCTTTAATTTTGTCATTGAAGCAGTTTTGACAAAACAAATTAGTAAATAGATTATTTGACAATTACCTCTCATCTCATGAGGCAAGAGCCTGGAAGACATTGAAATCAAGGAGTAAAAAAGTATAAAATAAAGAGCCACAATTGTACATAACATGCTACGACAGTGCAATGGTAACTTAATATTTCAAGCCCTTACAGTCTCTCACACTCAACCATTGACCAGGTGACGTCGGTGAAGTCCCTGAAGGTTCAGGGTCTAAGGGTTTAGGGGGGGACATCGGGATTACGCCGTAGTTCTCCAGCCGTGGGTGGAGCTACTCGGATGGTGGGCGGTATTTTCTAATGAGCCTGCATGTGACATAGGAAGGGGAAGTTAGCTTTCGTAAAATATGACCAATTAAACATGCTAATATTACATTGCATAAGTAGCATTGGTTGACGGGAAAATCATTAGTTTTGCAGGTTTTTGGTCATAAACCAAAGTGTTTGACTAGCTAAAAGTTTGGTCTGATGAAAAGTCAGAGGATCACCTTTTTTGTTGTCATTAAATCATTACTATATTTGTGTACCATGCAACATTTACAATGTGAAAATGATGCAATGGGACGTGACAAAAAAATATAGACTTAAGAAAATATTTCACACAGTTATGGCGTTTATGTAAAAGCAGTAGTTTATGATCATCAAAGCATGCAAACAATTGTTGCATGAAAACAAGGTTCCAGCACAAAAGAAGTTCAATCAGACTACTTTGACATCTGTGTGTGAATGCTGCCACCTGCAGGACATCAGAGGAACTACAGATTTTGAAACGCTACATCAGAATGTCCTGGTTCTCTCCGAGTGACACCTTCAGATGGTCTGCTATCAACCTGAGGTGAAATGATTTTGTAACTAAGCATCATTTCCTCTAAAATCAAATCTGAAATTAGACAAATTGTCTCATGAATGTGATTTGAAGTTTGCTTATGTACGGATACATAGTTCGATAACTTTTTGATCTTTGAGTAACATTTCACTGCCAAGGTCTCAAGAGCATACTGACCGAATCTGAAGTCGATCGGGTTAAATCTCTAGGAGTTCGTTAAAGTATGACGCCTTGAAATGGTCCAAAAACATCAGAAAATGCAAAATGGCAGACTTCCTGTTTGGTTTAGTGAAAAACTGCAAGAGGATTTTTTTGTACGTCCCATCACGTTCCACATACCTACCAAATGTCATACAGCTAAATAGGGGGCGCTATCGAGCCAATATTTCATAATGCAGCTGGACACCCCAATCAGACTGCAATTTTTGCAAATTCTGGCTTGCGTGCCAAATTTCCAAAAATTCCCAGTAACCCAAGAACCTCCTTTTTGTGACGAAACACGTGCGATAATAATAATAATTAGAATAACAATAGGTCATAACTAACAGGAAGTGAAACACAGTAGACGAGTCGAACCGCAGCAAGATTTTTATTCAAAAAAAAGCATATATTCAGGAATTAAAGATGCATATACTTACATGTGTAAATAATGTTCAAATACACAAAGTGGGAAAACAATGTGCTTCAGTAGCTGCAGTGTCTTTATGCACACCGTGTGCACACATGAAAATGTCTTCAGGGTTGTGGGTTTGTCACGGTTTAAGGACACAACATCTCCCCGTTCATCCCGATTATTTTTTTTTTTTTCTTCACATCCCTCATTTAAAAGTTTCAAAAAGCATGACCGTATCACTGTTTAAAATGGAAGACAGCACCCTCCAGGTTCTCTCACCATCACCACCTATCAATGAATTCACGATCAATGAAAGAAAAAAAACTGACTATCACTGCTGAAGCACTTAATCCATTAACACAACGAGATTAACTTTCTTTATCTTCCTTTATTCTCTGATCCTCCTGCAGAACTCACAAAGCATCTTGCTCTTCAACTCCAGAGGAACCGGTTCTGAATGTTCGAGGTCTGTAGCCGCCCGGCTGGTGTTGAACCAGGAGGTCCGGGGTGGAAAAAAAGGTATTTGAACGTATCGGGGTGTCTGAAGATGGTTTTGGGGGGGTATTTCAGACAGCACAGGCGGGGAACTTGCGATACGTCTGTGGAGCGGTACCTGCTGGCAGGAGGAAGAGGAGCGTATGAGAGGTAGGGCAGAGGGGGTCTGCCTAGTTGGCCGGTTGGCGCCGTCCCTCAGGGACAAGCGAGGTGAAGAAGGTGCTGATGAAGGACCACGCGGTGGTAAGGAAGCTGGCCTCGGGGGGGACCGCGGCGGCGGCGGCAGCGGCAGCGGCAGCAGCAGCAGCAGCAGCAGCCTGGTCCTGGTTCTGGTTCTGGCCCTGGTCCTCGGGGCCTCCAGCTCCTTCCTCACCCCTGTCATCGTCGTCGTCGTCCATCCCCTCATCCATCAGGCGTTCCTGAGACACAGATGGGACGATACAGAAAATATTGATGATGCGATGCTACATGGACGCCATCATCCGATCATTACATTCATCGATGACCTTCAGGTTTTGGTTTGACTTTCATCAGTTAATCTCCAAAATTTGATTTTAATGACATTTGGTGGAAACTTGGGCCATGTCCTAAAGAACAAATCTGTACCTGGATGCAGATCTGCAAAAATACAGATCTAGCTCTCTTTTCCACAACTTGATGCAGCGAATCAACTTTTTATTAAAGATTATTTTTTGATTATATTTGACAGAGGACAGTGTAGAAATGAGAGAGAGACAGAGAGAGAGAGAGACAGAGAGAGAGAGAGACAGAGAGAGAGAGAGAGAGAGAGAGAGAGAGAGAGAGGATGGATGGTTCTTGCAGAGTTTAAGACAGAATAGCAGCGAGGTTGAGGGACGTCCTCCAGCTCACCATTTCCTGTATGTCCTGGTGTCTCTCTGCCGCCTCCTGAGGAGGCCTGAGGAGGTTCTGCTGCTCCGGCCTGAAGGGAAACCAACCAGCCTGATGCCTGGAGGAAAGAAAAAAACCCCACAAACATTATTATTTATTTTTGAATCCCATGGAAAGATTTGTGAAAACATGACTTTGACCATAAACACGCATGCAGCTAACCGAATAGTGTAAAATATAAGAGGCTCACAGGTAGACGAGCAGCATGGCGCCGACCACCATGACGAAGCGGCTGAAGGAGGAGTAGAAGTAGACGATGCTGAGCAGGACGCCGGCGCGGGACACCGTGTACAACCAGTCCAGCCAATCGCGGTTGAGCTCGTCGTCGTTCATCACCGCGCCGCCCTGCGCGTTCATCTGGATGTTGGGGTTGGCCGGCTGGTTCTCGGGCAGCGGGTTGGGGGCCGGGTTGGGCCCCAGCGGGGGCTGCACGGCCTCGTTGGGCTGGGCGGGTTGAAGGGGCGAGGGGGAGGGGGTGGAAGGCGGGGGGGTGCTGGGAGGCTGGGAGGCAGCTACTGCCGCTTGACTTGACGAGGAGGAGAAAAACGTTCACATGTTTAGAAGAAAACACGAACCAACTCCACCTCAGTTTATAGGTCTGCTCTTCATGTCTAACTGTTGAACTTCAGAGGAAGAAGTAATAAGGAAAAGCTGAGTTAGCAACTTACTATTGCATGTAGTAGTGGCGTGCATACATCTGCTGCCACCACAGCATCTGCATGGGCATGTACATGGAGTGGGGGGGCATGTTGGCAGGGAGGTCTCCTTGCAAAGGGACCTGGGCTCCATCTGGCCTGTGGAGGAGCGCCGTGTTTGTTATTACATGTGTTTACACTGTGCACAAACACACACACACACACACACACACACACACACGGGCTAATGACAACAAGGTGTTCTGTGCGCCTCTTTAGTTTTCTCTCTTCATCATCCACATTGCTCACCACTGAGGGACACCAGCGGGGCTCTGAGGGTTGTACTGGGGGACGCCGCGATACCTCAGCCCGTCATAACTTCCTGGGACAGAGGAAGAGGAGGAGGAGGCCGGCTGACTGGCATGGGAGGCGGAGCCGGCGCCGTCTGAACTCTGAGGGACGAGATGTGAACACCAATCAGAAGTTGAGATGAGCACATTGCAGCGTTTTTTTTAAATAATCAACACAAAGATGAGAGGTTTTATAAAAAGGTGTGTTTTTGGGACTGAACCTGAAGCCAAAACCAAGTTTTTAATCCGTTAACCTCACGGCGTGGAGCTGGTTGGGATTACTTTCATGTAAAGTAACATGGAGTCAAGAATAGATGTGAAACTAAAGGCTGAGGAATGACTGAAGGAATGATGTTGACAAAGAACCTGCGACGTCACGGCCCAAACCTGATCCTTGTGATTGACAGGTCTGTCTGGTCTGGGAGCCGTCCGTGATTTCGTCTTCCACCTTTAACCCTTTTCACGGTGCGCTTTCAGCTCATGACAGTTAACTAACAGGTTTGGTCACTTCTGGTTGCAAAAAAAACAACCAAGATGGCGACTGCCAAAAATGCCAAAAGGGCCGTCTTCAAACCAGTGGGTGACGTCGCAGTGATTACATCAGCTTCTTACATACAGTGTGTGATCTGAACCCAGCTCAACGCGGTCTACTCACACTGGAGTCAGAAGCAGAAGAGCTGGCCGCGGCGGGGCTCCGAGGCATGGGCGAGGCCGGGGGGCTGTGAGAGGTACACACTAGATGCATCATGTGGTACTCATCCTGCTGCGGGTCCACCAGTCACGGATGTGGGAGGAAGAGGAGGAAGAAGTGAGGGTAGCAACAGAGCAGAGAGATAAAACGAGAGAGAGAGAGAGAGAGAGAGAGAGAGAGAGAGAGAGAGAGAGAAATTAGTGAGGAAATGGCCAGAATTCAGACACAACGCTCAGCCTTTGTTGGTCAAACACATCAGATCAGCTATTGTTTCTCAGGCAGCCTGTTTCGGTTCCTCCACAGCGCACACACACACACACACACACACGCACACGCGCACACACACACACACACACACACACACACACACACACACACACACACACACACACACACACACACACACACACACACACACACACACACACACACACAAGCTGTGTGTGTGTGTGGTATTTTTGGGGGGGTTTTCAAGCAAAGATTCCAAAGATTTGCTGGTCCAAGCTTCTCAAACATGATTTTAAACATAAATTATTTTTGAAACACTTTGACTTATAAACAGGCATGTTTCACTATTTTATGACATTTTATAGACAAAATGATTCATTGAGAAAATGACCTGCAGATGAAATAAACTTCGGTTGCAGCAGTTGAAGAAAAAATTGAACATATTTACATTTTAAAAATGCTTTTTTTAGACGGGGACAAATCTAAACCTCATCCATGCAGAACACTGCTCATCCACAAACACACACACACACACACACACACACACACCCCCTTACCTTTCTGAGCACATCTCGGAGCTGTAGGTGGTCTGGGAGGAGCCTCCCTGAGTACACCAGCCGCTGGTCTTTGGACAGCTGCAACACGAACGGCATCGCATGGTGAGACAGAGAATCGTTTGGCATAAAAACGGTGTAAACACGTTTGTTTTGACTTGTTAAAACGGCAACAGGAAAGTGCCTCTAGGTCACGGTCTGTGTCACCCAACTTTTTCTTTACAGTGTGAACACATAAGGGCCTCAAAAGTATCCCCCCGGGTCGAGGTTTAAGAAAACCCGGATGAGAAGTCCTGAAAGTGCTCTGGAAAAAAAAAAAATATGGAAATTGACAAAATGGCCCGTTTGAGAACTCGCTCAACAGAAACATTCAGCCGTTTAGAATGAATAGACTCTGATGTTTGTGTCTGCCGCTGTGAGGGGAGGGAGACCTTGTTGTGTGGAGCGTCAGAACACGAGAGGGTGACTGATTAACCACCTTTGGATTAGATTGCTGAGCTACAGATTAGATCTTGAAGCTTACTAAAAGCACACGCAGTACGTACGGTCATATCTTCTGTGCTCCCCGAGGCGCTGCACTTCATGTTATTAAGTACACTTGCCCAAAAAAAACCAACAACTGACAACTGAAGCATAAAAAAACAACAAACTTTCTCTTTTGTTTTAACACATACTGCTTCGTATTGGTGCTGGAACCGATCGAAACAGGAACATTTGTAAAGATGGATTTTTCATTTTCCATTCCAAAGCGGTCAAAAAGGTGCGAGCAGGAGGCTCATTGTTCTCACACACACACACACACACACCAACACAATGCACCTGTTAACACCCTCCACACACACACACACACACACACACACACACACACACACACACACACACACACACACACACACACACACACACACACACACACACACACACACATACACACACACACACACACTCAGGATGAGCACAGCAGCATTGCATTTAGTCACATGATCGTGTGGAACTCTCTCGGAGGGAGTGGTTAAAAGAAAAGCTAATTTTTCTCTCTCCACGCTGTCAAAAGTGTAACTGACATGAAGTCCAGGAAGCGTCTGTGCTAAATAGAAAAACATCAAACACGAGAGCGACCTACCGGCTTGCTGGGGTACACGTTGGAGATGTGACTCTTCAGCCGCTCCACGGTCCAGTTGAGGAAGCAGTTAATGGTCTGGTCTTCATACTTCTGGTTGGGGGCCTTGAGGACCAGGGTTACAGGACTATCAACTGCCCAGGAGTCCATGGCTCATATTACTAGCAGGGTGGGCTCTGAAGAACCGGAGCTTATTGTGTCACAACTCAGGACACACCTGAGGAGGAAGCTGCCTCAAACCCTCTCCATTCTGGGGCTCAGTTAAAACACACCTGACGCTGTCTCTGCTGGGAGCGGTGGTGGTGGTGGTGGGGGGGCGGTGTGGTTCCCCCTCTACAACATCTGCCTCATCTGTTGGGGAAGTTAGTGGTTTCCGACTGTATTGATGGGAATTCTTCTGTGGTGATAGTTGTTGGATTTCTAGGTGGAAGAAAAAAAATATGAAGAAACGTCTCTTTGAGGGGAAAGAAGTCTTCCACACATTTGATATCTGTTTGTGTAGATTTAACTATCATTTCAACGCGTTACTTTTAAGTTTTCTTCAAACACGTAAACTGTTTTTAATGTCTTGTCTCAGGTTTTGTGGTCTTAGCGATATCTTATTTCAGCCGTATTTGTTAAAGCTGAATTAATAAAGAAGCGTTTGTTTAGTCACTTTAGAGGCTGCAGTTTGTGCTGCTGTTGAATTGTACTACGTTATAGTGAAAGGTGTATTATATTATGTATAACACTAAATATTAGAGACACTTGTATATACACAGTATAACATTTGGGCTGCCGTCTCTTAGCTGGTTAGTCGACTAATGAGACGTTTTAGTTTATTAGACCCTTTTCATGCTTTATTTCTCAGAAACATCTCTGGTAAACACGAGCTTTAAAAGTAGTGCTTTTACTTTGCTACAGGCAAACTAATAGAGCGGGGTTATTGTTACAGTCTGGTGGTATATATGAGTCGTAGGATTAACCTGTACATCGTTAATGCCCTTGTCGAAACAATTACCATCAATATATCACATCTATATATATATCTATATCTATATCTATATCTATATATATATATATATATATTCGCATTTCTATTTTTATTTATGAATAGATTGAGTGTTAAGGGGATAAGTGGAGACAAGTACGTGGACACATAAACGGCAAAAAGAGAGATTATACAAAGTAAGATAAGGAAAATGACAAAAACCAGGAACAGAAGCAAACTGAGGTTCAGACTGATGATACGTCTGTGTGTGTGTGTGTGTGTGTGTGTGTGTGTGTGTGTGTGTATGTGTATGTGTGTGTGTTCAGGATAATGAGTGAGGTGTTGAATGAGATGGTAATTTATCGTTTTATCCAGAGTTATATCTGTAGATATAACTACACATATCATCTCATATGTTGTCTATATACGTACGTACACACACACACACACACACACACACACACACACACACACACACACACATATATGTATATGTATATATATGTATATATACACATTAATGTTTCCTTTTAAGTGTAAAGGATGAAAGGTGCAAGAGGATGATAAAAAAGAGAGAAATGGGTAAAAATTAAATATAAGAAAAATGTAAATTGACCAAATTAAGTAAAAAAATATACAATATACATATTTATTGTTTAAATGGTTTGCTTATTGAAATAAAGTATTTAAATATCACACGCGCGCACGAGCACACACGCACGCACGCACACACACACACACACACACACACACACACACACTTCTGTATTTCATAAGAAAGAGAACCATTGGAGCGTGGAGACAGACGCTAACCACCGCCGAGGTGTAGGTCACGAGTTTCACTTCAACACTTTCTGACACCTGCTACGTTGCGTCATCCTTACAGTAAAAACTGTCAAACAACCAGCTAACTACTAACTACCGGGGGGCTAATTCACACCCGAGTCAAGCTAACCCGGGTTATCCACTCAGCCAAAAACTCATGTTCGCAAAACAAACAAAGTAGCTTTAGGTGACTCCTTAAAACGGCTCTGGTTCTATCTTGACCCGTTTTTGAAACCATGGGTAACAGGGTTAGCTTGTTAGCTTGTAGGCTAACGTTAGCTTCGCTGTTGCTTGCTGGGAGAAAAAAAAAACAACCCAATTCGATTTGCAGACCCGTTGACCGCGGTGACATTACATCTAACTTAACGAACGGACGCCATGTTATCGGCGTTTTCTCCCCCCCACCACCACCACCGTACCTGTGTATTACTCCGGGTGGTGCCGTCGTCTCTTCGTCCCAGCTCGGCTCGCCTTGACGCCTTGTTGTTGTAATAATGTCGGGTGTGTGTGTGTGTGTGTGAGAGAGAGAGTGTGAGAGAGAGAGACACAGCGAGACCGGAAGCCACGTCATCGTCCACGTCACAACAGCTGATCTGGGACAACGGATCCGGTAAGAGAAACCAGAAGGACCAGTCGAGGAAGTAGTCTGATGATCCCTCCTCTGTTTGGTTAATACATTACTTCAGATTATTTTCCTCCTCACTCAAATAAAGTAACACAGATTTGAAAATATCATCTTTTTATTTTTGATTTATTCCTCTTTTTGTTGTAGTTCTTGTCCATGCCTAGTGATTAATACAGTTATAAGAGATGATGGTATCTTAATTACAAGCACTTTTTTAATCATATGATAATATTGTATGAAGAAGGATAAACACATGTAATAACAGATTTTAGACATATGATACATTATAATTACTTTCAGAGCATTCATTGGGAATTGATTTGGACTTAATATATATTTTATCAACAATAAATATAGTTAATTGTACTTTTATAGTTCTACATGTTCTCTACTCATACACACAAGCCACTTTCTAAAATCAAATATAGAAATGATCCCTCTGAATCCTGAGTATTGTGTCATACTGGCACAATTCTACATTTATTCTATGAATGCGTTTAATATATATATATATATATATATATATATATATATATATATTCTTTTATTGATGTATTTGATATGTTATGTGATACTAAGAAAAGAGATGTTAATCTTTATTATGGGGGAAATGATCTGGATGTCTCTATATTTTTAAATCCTCTAATTGTATATGGTAAGTGTTTCGTATCCACAAATGCAAATGTTGTGAAAGGAAACCCAATATGTACCAGCTGTCAAGCATGACATGAAACTGTTCAGTGAATCACTAGAAGCACCGACAGTTCAGATAATAAGTCACCTTTTTTAAGTTATATACGTACTGTACGTAATGTAACCCTTTTCCTCTTGTTACTAATTGTATTCCTCAGCTTCTTCGTCGCGTTTCATGAGCAGTGAATATTATATAGACCTTTTCAAACAGCATACATATTCTAAGTGGACGCCCTTTGTTTTAAACCATTTCTAGGTTTTATTTCCTGTTGCAATGTTCATGGCATTTTTACACAGGTGGGTTAAGTAATAATCAAGCTAATTATTTATTCATAAGGCAGAATGTACAAAAACACCACCTAGTCATTACCATAAAGCTATTAATATGCATCCAAATGTGAGAAAGATCGATCTATCTATCTATCTATCTATCTATCTATCTATCTATCTATCTATCTATCTATTACTAGAAAATGATCTCACCAATCCTTATAACTAACAATCATTTGGTGAATCTTTTCTTTTAATTTTATTCCTGATTTATTTACGTTTATGTTTTATTCTACTGCTAAACCGTCCTGCAGCACTGAATTCCTTTCTGGTTCCCAGCATTCATATTTTAACTTCACATAATGACGCATCCAACCAAAATGTGTGGATTAACGAGGCCAAGTCAGAAAAGTTTGCATGCTTCTCTGTACACAGGTGTTTGTGGCTGCTGTAATGTTTTACATATACAGATTTTCAGTTTCAAACCGGTCTACTCTCAGCCACGCGCTCAGTTCTCTGGTTGTCTGAAGGTAAAAAAAAGAAGTGTTTTTTGTTTACAGTTTCAGTTGGCGGAGGACCTCCTTGGTCAACTGTTTACTGTACCGGTTGATCTTCCAGTGTCCGGGCTTCCATCCCAGCAGAAAGCGATGAAAGTCCGTCCACGCGAACGCAAACATCTCCCTCCACTCTTTCTCCAGGGCAAAGGCGTCCACGTCTTTCTTCACCGCTCGCTTTAACTCGGTGAAATAGTAGTCCAGCAGGCCCGGTACCCTCTTCTCACACTCCCTCTCCTCCATGCAGCTTCCTAAGAAATACGCAACATCTTTTATCCCGCAGCCCCCTCCCACGTACTGGAAGTCCACAGCCACCACGTCCCCTCCGCTCTGCGAGAAACAGAAGTTGGCTAACTTGGGGTCTCCGTGAACGATGGTCTTGAAGAGACACCCGTTGAGTTTGTCGTTGATGTCGCCGGCCGCTGCTTTGAGCTCGGCGTCGTCCATGGCCTCCAGCTCATCCGGACGGGTCTCCAGGTGCCAGTAGGTGCCGATGGGCCACAGGCCCTCTGGCGTCACGCCCAGGAAGAGAGCATGGAAGTGGGCAAGCCAGCTGAGACAAGCCTTTATTTCTCTGTCCTTCACGGTGGTCCTATGAAGACAAACAACAAACTGTTATTCATCCGGCATGGAATGTCTTCCTCTTCTCCATGGAAAACAAGTCTTAAAACTCACAATTTTACACTTGTTCAAAATATATATTTAACACATAAGTGACTGAATACAATATGTGTATATATATATATATATATATATATATATATATATATATATATATAAATATATATATACACACACACACACATACATATATATATATATATATATATATATATACACACACACACACACACACACACACACACACACACATATATATATATATATATATATATATATATATATATATACACACATACATACATACATACATACATACATATATATATATATATATATATATATATATATATATACACACACACACACACATATTTACATACATACATACATAACCCTTCTCTGATCATAACCCGCCACGTCCAGATCCTCCAGCACCATCAGCATCTCCTCTCCATGCGAACAAGCAGCCAGGCAGGCGGGAGTCCGACAGCTCCGATCGGTGGAATAGTTCCGGTAGAAGTGCGCCTCCACCTGGAAGGATCTCACTTTACGCGCGTGGGATCGATCCGTGTTCCGGCCGCCGGGGTGCATGGCCTCCTCCGGAAACTTGACGTGCTTGACGACCACAGACGGCCGGTCGCAGCCCTCCAGATGCAGCCGGACGATCTCACCGTAGCCGCCCCACAGCGTCTGGATCTTCGCAGCGACGCGCAGGGAGGACGCAGCGCACGCCCGCAGGATGAGGTCCTGGTGCTCCGGATTCATTTCCAGTCGGGGCTGAAGAGCGAAGAGGAGGAGGCGTGTTAAGAACATCAAGTACATCAACATACTTGTACTTTACTTGTGTATCTCCATTCTATGCAGCTTTATACTTCTACTTTTTACTTCACTTCCTTTCTCTGACAGCTTTAGTTACTCTTCAGAATACAATTGTAATCATCTACCTGTTCACTGAACACCTTGTATCTCCAGATGTGTTGATTTTTAATTAGATTTCCCCCCCCTTTATAATCTGGAGGATGAAGTGCGATGAGAAAGCTACTCCCTAAACTAAATAAACTCTTTAATAATCCTCTTTGATCAGCTGTAAAGTTCATCGTTCTTCTGACAAAAGGACTTTTTAGAGATACGTGTTTCTCAATACGAGAACAATATGATGATATTACAGACCATGATGCATTGCTGTAGATTAAACTACCCAAAAGTATATAAACAAGTTCGACATCTACAACATTAAAATGCAACATACACATTCATGCAGCAGCAATATGAATCTAGAAATATCAATAGCAAAACTCTGACAACTACTACAAACTACTGCACAGTCAATACTTTCATTTTGAAGTACATTTTGCTGATAATACTTGCATACTTTTACCTTGAACGCAGGGCTTTGACTTGCAGAAAAAAAAAAAACAGCCTTTATTTATGTTTCCTGTTCACACATTCAGTGGAGGCTGCTGTGACGTATAACTTGTAACAATATCTGTCTCAAATATGCCAAAACGCTGCAGAAACACCAACGCTGTATTTTTTGACTTCCTGCTTTTATGTCAGATAACAGAAAGTATTCTCCACAGCCTTCCGTGTGACGCTTAAAGCTACAGAGTAAAGAGAGCTAAATGAACACTGCTGCCACCTGCTGGTCTGGAGTGCAGCAGCAGCAGCAGCATGTGGTCCCTCTGATCGTGACTAATGGAGACCTTCAGGGCTTGGACACGTGTTTGGACGCTGTGTGAGGTAAAAGGAGCCGCGTTCTTTTTTTTACTGGTAGCTGCAGCTGCCCTTAGAAAGTGCGCACTGTTTCACGCAGCATGTATTCAATTGGGACACACTACTTCCTCGTAACATGGCACCTTGAACCCTCTTGCCTATGTACCTGCCTCGCAAAGGATTGTGGGTCAGAATAGCCAGAAAAAAACATGCTGGCCCAATCCCAATGTCCTACCCCCCCCCCCCCCCCCCCCCCCCCCCCCACCTGTTAAGTGGTTAAAAACACTCATAGTGATGAATATTATATGTTGCAAAATGTTTACTTGTAGAAGTGTTAGACCAAAAGAAAAGTTATGATCGATGTGTTGAGGAAAGTGTAATATGAGACTTTTCAGAGACTCTTGGGAGACAAAAGATTGCGTTTCTCCGGGGATTTGCCAGTTTTGATGTTACAGCTAGACTGGGCAACGCCAGGCTGTTGTGTGGAGCATATCAGACCTCTAGAGACTGTAAGGGCTTTAAATGGTGTAAATACTAATGGGACAGCACTTTGCTGCAACATATCACGTTATTATGACAACGTCAAAAATATGATGTATAATTGTGAGCATTTATTTGAACTTTTTACTCCCTGATTTGAACGTCTTCCAGGCTCTGTCCTCACAGGATGAGGGGTACTTTCAGGCCGATGGCTTGCACGCTGCAAAATGTGACGCGATGTCGTAGATCATCCTGGTATTTTGGGCATTCTGCATTTGACATACTATGTATTGGGACGTACTACATCTTTTGATGGCATACATGGTAGTTTGGGTATCGGTGCATGCCAGACTGAAAACTAGAAGTGAGTTTCTATAGTTTAGTCCGCTGATTTGGCGAAACGGTGGAAGTGACACACGGCTCACGGAGGCAGTTCAGACACTTTCTATAGCGCCTGTCTGAATGCTGCAAACTGCCAAATCTTAGTCAAATTAGAACTAAGTCCTATTTTTAAATAAGCGTGACTCACACTTTCCAAGGAGGGTCTCAATTCAATTTATTCTGTACAGCCCAAAATCACAAATTTTGAACAGGAAAAACTCCCCCCAAAAAAACCTTTAAAACCCTAAATACAGGCTTTAGAAATAATAATAATAATTGTGAAGATTAATAATTGTATCTTTGTTTAAATCTTTTGGAGATTTAGTCATAAAGATCTTGATTTTGTGACTTGATGCTGTTGTGGTTTATTGATACGGGGCCTCTTTACAAGACAACACCTGCTATTAAGAACATTATTAACAACCAATTAATCCGATTAAAACAAAGTAATTGCCACCCGGTGAACATGGTTCGTAATCCATCTTTATAATCATTATTATTACAGTCTTTAATATCTAAAATAGTTTTAAACGTCTCTTGTTTGCAGTGTTTCTTGTGCTTTAGCGTATACAGTCCTGAAGGTTGAAATACTCATCTGTGTCATTCAAAGGGATTAGACTGAAGTTTGCATTTGTCTCGATTCAGAGTCTTAAAATGTTTTACATGCAGAGGAAGAAACATTTGCACAGAGCGGATGTAGAGTTTCCACTTCAAGGGTGGGTTGAGTTTAATGCAACGCTCCACGGAGTGACGAATACTCACCAGACACAAGTCACAGGTAAGTCTAGAAACGTTCTCTGACATTCTCTAGGCCCGAAAAGGTCCAACGAGCTCATCTTCAATGATACCGGCTAGTTGGACCTTTTTCGGGTTGTAGATGAACTCAAAATCGACTCCCAAACCTGCTGGCAGTTTTTAGAAGACACTTTCTTCAAGCAGTGGTACAGGAAGAGGTCTGCATCTTTCAAGAAGACCATGATTTTTATGCTCCACTGCATGCATCCAAGTACTCCACTGCGTGGCCAGCCAATAGAGGCCTTAATTAAAGATGAAGGAATAATGACATGGTCCCCTTCCTCACCTGAACTAAACCCTATTGAGAACTATTGGGCCCTTCTTAAAACGGGAGACTTACGGTGAAGGAAAACAGTCCACCCGTCAACAGATCAAGAAACTGACAGAAGCCATGAATGGAAGGCTTATTACTGTTGGTCACTGATTTTCATTTTTAAATGTCAGGAATGTTTATTTGTAAAATGTGAGTTTGTTCATTATTCTCACTTTAACAGATGAAAATAAACAAGTGAGATGGGAACATTTTCGTTTTTTTCTTTAGTTGCCCATTAATTGTGCACACATAGATATTCTCCTAAGAAAGACAAACCCTCACTTTTACTTTCTTAAATATTCAGGTTCGAGGTGTATTAACGTTTTGGATTGACCGAGAGTCACTGTAGTTGTTCGATAATAAAATGAATCCTCAAAAATACAACCTGCCTAATAAATGTGCTTGCAGCGTAAAATGCAAAACCATAGTCATGTATTGCAGTTACATAACATTCGGCAAACAAACTAAGCTATTGCTGAGAGTTGAGATCAGCGACTGCTGATAAGGTGAGTAATGTGGTTTAGATTAACGCCTGTTTATTGCCAGATGCAGCATCGGGTTGGACAAATGAACATAAACCTAGGATCTGGATAAGGCACTTGGGTTGGTTGTTTTATGACATTATACTGTCAAATCAGGAATATTGCCATACTTAACTAAATGCAGCTGACTTGTGCTTTTTATATTCTGCTATAACAATACGTTTTGACAAAAAAGAAATTGCCAAATGATAAATCACCTTCTTGTGTTAATCAGAATTCAAATTTAGAAGATGAAGATGAAGATTCTCTGCCAGGGAGCAGAGAGCAACCACAGAACCACAGAACCACATACAGTGTTGTACTATATGCAGACTGACAGGCTGATGTAACAATGTATTTAAAAGCTGTGCTTCCCAAACCAGTGCCTAAGCTTACCCAGTGTTTAACAACAATTAAAGTTCACACACACACACACACACACACACTTCATATTCATTGAATGTTACCCCAAAGAGAGAGCTATTATTAATACTATTACAAATCTATTCAAAATGCTGGGGTTCTATTAGAAAAAAAGCTTCTATTAGAATGTGTCTCTTTCTCGTGATACGCAGACAAACACTGATTATTAATCTGGGTATAAATATGTGTGAAGACTGGACAATAAGGATGACACCTTCTCACCTGTTGTCCACGTTTAAGAGCTTCACATTTCAGAATGAACTTTCGAGACTTCTGTGGAACTGGTTATTTCAGCGACACAACAGGGGGGGGGGGTGTCTTATTTTTATTTGTTATGATTTGTGCGTCTTTGTCGTAAGTAAGTATGATTTACCCTGCATATATACCTCAATATGGTTTAATTTAACTATTTAAAAAACATCTGCTTCAATCTACCGGACTCAAATGTGAAGTGTGTTTTTTGTCTGTAGTTTAGTACACCCCTGCTAACACGCACGCAGTGGTACATTCCAAATGACAGCTAGCTCCATGCTCGAGCGCCAGCTAGACTGCCAGTGCACACAGAAAAGCCGTCTTTTAACCAACAACGTCGCGTTTTTATTCGTGCCGTTGTAGCCCAATTTCTAACTATTGACCACCAACATGTCCACACCTAAGAAGGGAGACTTGTCTCCAAGCGAGAAGGAGTTGTTTGAGGTTATCACTGCAGGTAAGCCTCTTCGGCTAATGCTAATCCCTCGAGAACCACCACACAGGGAGCTAGCTCTCGTTAGCTTGTACGCTAACGTTAGCTGGTTTATATTGTGATAGCTTCTGATAGCTTGAAGCTGTGAACTTAACTTGTATTCACATGCCTGTTTTTCTCGCTGTAGCGTCATAAAAGTGTGTATTTTGTAACGGTGACATTATGATGACTAAAACGTTGAAGAATCTCAGAAAATGAACTGCATAAACAGCTTGGTGTTTGTATTTATAATGCAATAATACAGATTTTTATACATTTAGGAAATGTTCAAGAGGCCTCGAGGCTGCTGGGCTGCAAGGATGTTCGAGTCAACTGCTTGGATGAGGTAACTCTTACAGCACGTGGACACATCGGATGACAACATTAATTTCTCCCACTTCACATGTTTCAAGTATTTTTGTCTCGTGCACAACAATTACAATCTTAGATCTCAGGCTTCCTCCAACAATGCTCATTAACTGTTGCCTATCATGCATCAGACATATAAGATAACGTATATAAAATATGATTATGATAATATGTAAAGTAACAGGGATGAAGTAGTCATAATGTCATAGATAGTTTCAGTTTTAGTTTATTTGCACAAGTAACAAAACACGACAGAAACATGAAGCGTTAAATAATTGTGCTGGTGAAATAGAAGATTAACCACATTTTCTAATGTTATGTAATTATAGTTTTGATTTTTGAGACTCTCAGATTAGTTATGAGGCAGAAGAATCAAACAGGAATTAACCTGCTGTGTCCTCAAGAAGTCCTTTTACACTGCTAGTATTTAATATGCTGCAAGGTAGGTTTTTAATCCGTTTACAAGGTTTTGGACTGCACCACACATCTCCCGGTTCGTCCTGCAGCAACAATGCATCGCTTAAACTGAACGTTTTATCCGTCTGTTTTCTTATAACGTTCTCATGTTGTCCTGCGCCGGACGATCCGACAGCTCTTATAAAGTGAGGCCTGTATTCATTCTGAGCAACAACATTGGCTTTCATCTGTGACTCGAATGTAGGCGAGAGAACCTCATCAGATCCTTGAGCTCTTCCCTTTTGTTCGGGGACATGTGTGTGGGACAAGAGGACTCGCGAGTCAGCGCTCTGGAGGGCTTTACAGGACGCCCTTCATGTCCTCCCTTGTCCCTTCTGTCACAGTCAGCTGTTTGAAGCAGATGTTCTGTTAAGTGCGGGAGTCTGTTGACTGCTTGTTGCTCGTTTTCCTGTTCGCATAAGAAGAGGAGTGTACCTTTTCATGTCTGAACGCTTTTGGAAAGGTTGAAAGAAACTCAGTCAGAATGTAAAAATAAAGAGGAAAAAAGGTAGAAAGCTCAGTTTAAAGGTAGGTCTCACATTAAGGAACAGGCAACGCATGTAGAGGTGAAAGAAGTATTGGATCTGCAGAATTTGAAATGGAGTCAATGGAGCGCCGGTGGAAAGGAAAGCGGCTCTTGTACGTTGCGTAATCTAGTATCTTATTTCATAACTATTAACTGGTTAGTTGCCGGTTAGTGGGTGTCGGTCTATCAAAAGCTGAATCAACGGAAACTGACATCCCTACAATTGATTAACTGCACACATTTAAATCTCGGGTTCCAGCTTCTCCAGTGAGAGCTTTGCTGCTGCCTTCTATCTCCTATCATTCATATGATATCTTCAACATGTAAACTGATTATCTTCAGTTGTTTTTTTTGTGAAACACAAGACAAATGTAACAATGCGATTAATTGAGAAAAGAGTGGACAGATTAATGACAAATGAAAGCAATTCTTCGTGTCTCGTTAGGAAAGGGGAAACGGTATCCAACATGTTTGGCAAGTGTCTTTATTTGATATTTTGTGTCAAAGTGAGATTGTGTGTCTGAGCTTTGCTTTGCTCTGGTCCACAGTACGGGATGACCCCTCTGATGCACGCTGCTTACAAAGGAAAGGCCGACATGTGCAAGCTGCTGCTGCAACACGGGGCGGACGTGAACTGCAACGAACACGAGCACGGATACACGGCGCTGATGTTTGCTGGCCTGTCAGGTTGGAGCTGAGCACCTGATTTAAAAAAAAAAATCTCATCCCCTCCCCCCCTCTGTGTGTGCGTGTTGTGACTCCTCCTCCTCCTCTGGCTGCAGGTAAGACCGACATCACGTGGATGATGCTGGACGCCGGGGCGGAAACAGACGTGGTCAACTCTGTAGGAAGGACCGCCGCACAGATGGCCGCCTTTGTCGGTACGTCCGTTTGTGACGTGATCGGTGTTGTTGAGCCTTGTCTCGTCACACACACACACACACACACACACACACACACAGCACTTCTAGTACCTGGGTCCTCTTAATACACAACTTGTTTGGCTCCAACTGGTCTCAAGTTTGTTAAAATGCTGCAATCCTTTGCAAGTCGTAAGTCGACAATTTTGAGTCGTGTGGGAAAGAAATGAACCTTCTCTTCTTCTTTTCTTTTTTTTCTTTTTTTCCCTCCTCCGCAGGGCAACACGACTGCGTCACGGTGATCAACAACTTCTTCTCCCGGGCCAGACTGGACTACTACACCAAGCCTCAGGGTTTGGAGAAGGAACCCAAGCTGCCGCCCAAACTGTCCGGACCTCTCCACAAGGTCATCATGAGCACCAACCTGAACCCCGTCAAGGTAGGACACCGCTGGACAGGGGGGAGAGGCTTAATAGCAATTGTGCTGTAAATATTTACAATAATGGTTATTATGGTAATACCTTTTTATTCGTATACAAAGTGCTTCGACAGACAAAGCAAAGGCAATAAAACGGAAAGGTCCAACTACAGCAAGATGGACTAAGGTACAAATGATTAAACTGTCCTCCAGTAGATGACTCAATAACACTAATCGATGCAATGTTCTTATTGCAAAACAAATAAACAAGTCATCAGAGAACGAATCAGCTGCTGCAGTGATTTTAGAACCAGCATGCTTTAGGGCTTCTTGGGTCTTGCGCCACACACTACATGAGGCTCCATTTGTGCCCAAAATACACGACTACGAACGTCTTTGTACAGTAACGCCTCCTGTTCCAGCTGAGAAGGGGAGCTCTACCGATTTTACACATCGAGTGTGTTTACAAGTCTGGGGGGGTGGGGGGCATGAAGCCTTTTTATGGCTCCAGAATGGAGGTTGACGAGCGTCTCCTGCGTCGTGCAGATGGTGATGCTGGTGAAGGAGAACCCCCTGGTGGCCGAGGTGGAGGCTCTGGAGAAATGCCGCCGGGTGATGGAGCTCATCTGCGAGAAGTGCATCAAGCAGCAGGACATGAACGAGGTGCTGGCCATGAAGATGCACTACATCAGCTGCGTGCTGGGAAAGTGTGCGTCCTTCCTCAAGGACCGCGAGGACAAGCTGGACGGCCTCATCAAGAGGTATTTACCGACTCATTGTAACGGGCTTAAAAAGCCAAATTGGGTGATGTTGTGATGCCGCTTTAAGTTTCCTACTTCAAGACTAAGCTGAGAGGAGCCTGACTGGAGCTGTGTGTCTGTTCCCCCGTCCTGCAGCTTGCTGAAGGGCCGGGACAGAGACGGCTTCCCCGTGTACCAGGAGAAGTTCCTCAGAGAATGCATCCGCAAGTTCCCGTACTGTGACGCCACTCTGCTGCAGCAGCTGGTGCGGAGCATCGCCCCCGTGGAGATCGTGAGTCCGGAAGCACTTTAGCCGCTCCTCGGTAGAGCCGAAACACGAGTCTCATCTCGACGTAAAGGTTCCGCGTTAGTGTCTTAGTTGTGCGACGCCTGATCGTCGTTTTTCTTTCTGCGCTTGCAGGGTAACGACCCCACGGCTCTGTCGGTGCTGACTCAGGCCATCACCGGTCAGGTCGGCTTCATGGACGCGGAGTTTTGCACCTCGTGCGGCGAGAAGGGCGCCGAGAAGAGATGCTCCGTCTGCAAGATGGTGAGCGTCGTGACGACAGAATCTGCTATTCGCGTGTAAAGAGTGTTTGGGCTTTTCTTTTCTTTTTCTTTTTTTTTTTACCGCCTGTGGCTGGTAATTATCACATGACTCTATTTGTCTTCCGGCGCTAGGTGATCTACTGCGGTCAGGCCTGTCAGAAGATGCACTGGTTCACCCACAAGAAGGTTTGCAAGACGCTCCAAGAGCAGAGAGAGAAGCAGGAGGCGGAGTCGGCCAAGCTGAGGATGCAGCAGAGCAAAGGTGCTTTCACCCGTCTAAGACGTGACCATTTTGTCCATTGTTTATGGAATTTTTTTAATTTTTTTTTTAAACGATGCACTGCCTGAATTTTAAATGACACAAAAGCTTATTCGCACAAATCAGCTTCTCAGGAGGAAGAACAGTGAAACTTACCACCATGAAACTTCCTCCGTTTACCACTTCCATTAAGACAATTTGAATGAACAAAATGAGGCGTTATCTAATGGTAACCTTTGTGTGTGTCAGTAGATTTCTCCTAAATTCACCAGAGTAAAGTAGTAAAATGAAATGGATCACAGACGTCTTGTTTCAGTCACACTAAACGGTGTCGTCTCTGTGTTTTCAGAGGAGAGTGAAGCCGTGCGGGACGCCTCAGACTCCATGCAGGAGCTCTCGGTGGAGCCCGGCAGTGAGGCCCCCTCCTCAGAAACCTCCAGCCCTCCTCCCATCCCGACTGCTGACAAGTGAGCGGGCCTGAAGGAAGGAAGGAAGGAAGGAAGGAAGGAAGGAAGGAAGGACGGACGGACGGACGGACGGACGGACGGACGGACGGACGGAGAGACGGACAGACAGAGAGAGAGAGAGAGAGAGAGAGAGAGAGAGAGAGAGAGAGAGAGAGAGAGAGAGAGAGAGAGAGAGAGAGAGAGAGAGAGAGAGAGAGAGAGAGAGAGAGCTGACTGGCTCTGAGACTGAAAGCCAGACGGACCGGCCGGAGACCAGAACCCATATTTATTACCCACCTGAGACTGTCTCAAAGGTCCGATGCCACGGCGGTCATCTCTTTGTTTTCTACGTTTCAAATTTCCCAGATGGTTTCATGATATGTGAAGAGTTGCTGTGTTTGTGGTAGAGGCCTCATGCGATGAGCTTAACGGTTCCCATCGACGATGGAACGCAACTTTTGCCTTAACAAACTGTAGCAACCTGTGCAGGACAGACGTGACTGTGCAGCCAGTCAGAGCGGCGGATTGTCTGCTGGCTACTCCATTAGTTATTGGGATGTTTTTGTTTTTTTAAGACTGTTAGCGGAAGGCAAGGCTGCACAATATTGACCAAACATGTATATTTTTGAAACATAAACATGAATTAAATTACCGTTACCTGATAGATGACAATAACGCTCGCGATTTTCTCGGTTTATTTTGATCGAACCGACTGGTTTTGTTTCATCTACTGTACTGTTTTTAGTAAGGTTTAACGCTAACTCTAGTCTGAGCTTTGCTGAGCCTCACTGTTGAGCTTTCTGTTTTATTGCCTTCGCTTCTGCTGCTTTGTCAAAGCACGTTGTAAACACTGTTTTTAAAGGTGCTGTATAAATAAAGTTATTATCATGATTTTCCTAACTGAACCAAAATGAAAATTGTTCTTTGCACCCCAAAATGCGACGTCATCGGTTGATGGAGCCTCTGTGTGTGAACACCAACATCGTAGTCGTGTGGTTTTGATAGTCTTTCTGTTATTGTGCAGCCTGACTGGACAGATGTTTGTCCTGACTGGACAGATGTTTGTCCTGACTGGACAGATGTTTGTCCTGAACACACCGATCATCATCTCCAACGTTAAATAAAGACCAGCTTCATCAGAGTGATCACATTGGTTTTAATGTCTCTGAACGCATCACGTTGTTTACAGCAGGTCCTATTCGTAATGTACTGATAGATACTGAATACAGTCAACTGTCACTGGACTAGTTTGGTACTATAGAACCCTTCAGAACATGACGTGAAGTATGATTGGAGAATGTTCAGATAACTGATCGTACACAGCAGACCGCAGAGTTCTTAATCTACTGCAAACACTTTGTTTTCACTGTTTAATGACTCGAGGACCACGATGTTGCCCGTCTGCCGAAGGCCACAGACTGGAGGACGCGATGGCGCTCCTGGCTGAACATCTGGAAGGACCTCCTCCTCTCTGCCGGCTTCACATCTGGCAACACGACAGAAAACAATCTGTCAAATGTAACAATGCAGGCCGGACACACACACACACACACACACACACACACACACACACACACACACACACACACACACACACACACACACACACACACACACACACACACGTAGAAGTCTGTGACGGGTCGGACGCGCGTGTCCCTGAGATCTTACCTTTCCCATCTAAAAGCTGGATGGAGGGCAAGCGGTGGATCACGTGGAGCCGATATCCATCTTCATGGGAGATGGGATTTAGGGAAAAAGCTGCAAAGTGTTTCTGTGATTTGTTGGATTCTTTTCTTTTTTTTTTTTTTTTTTTGTTGTGTAATCTTGGTGGACTTTTAAATGGTCTCATCACTCACTCGCAGTCCGGAGCTGCTGCATCCTCCTGAGCTCGTGCGTGGTGTCCTCCAGCCCTCTGATCTGGTTGTTGTGGAGGAGAAGAAGTCTCAGGCAGGTCAGGTGGTTTAGGGCCCCTTGCATGAGAAACCAGGGAGGCTCAGATATTAAAATAAAATAAAATAAACATTAAAAAAACAGAAGTGCGAGACATTTATTTCCCCGGCTTTAGTTCCCCCTGCATGTCCAGGGATTCAAACCAACAACCTCTCAGCCAGAGTGAGGTTTTAACTTCATGACATCTTCACAGGAGAAATAAAAAGAACTCACCAGAAATAGACCCGATGTTGTTGTTGTGGAGGTGAAGTTCGGTCAAGCAGCAGTTGAGGGAACGGCAGCTGAGCTCTCTGATCTAAATGAAGTTTAAAATAAATGAGTTTTTAAACTTTAAATAAACAAGCGGCTCGACGGAAGACTACCTTGTTGTTATTCAGCCACAAGCTCCTCAGAAAGGGAAATCTTGACAAGTCAGGGACGCTGGTGAGTTTTCTGTTCAGCGAAACAGACAACATGTCAATCATCAATCACTCTTCTTTGTTTCAGTACCACAGATACATTTGTTTTAAATGGCCCCAAAAAAAGTGTCTTACTTTGTGGCAAGGCAGAGTTTGCAAACGTCGACGTCCCTCCTCATTCCAGACTCCTCCATGTCCTGTATTTATGAGAGAGAAGAAGAAACCACAGATTAAGAAGTGATTCTTTTTAAATCTGGGCTTTTAAAAGTGTTTGAGAGGAAGCCGTCTAACCTCCGCCTCCTCCATTGTCCGTCACCTTTTTGGGTTCTCACACCTGTTGCCAGGAAACTCCATGTTGTGCTTAAAATCCAAACAAAACAAAAGAAATTCTTCTGTTATTTCATGGATATAACAGTGTTATGCAAATTATTTCTTCTTCTATGCATTGATTGTGGAAAATGTTCATGTTTTTACTGTTAAATCTGGCGCAGATTAGTGATTAAATGACTAACATTGATCTGCAGGGAAGGCAAATATCCAGCAGAGGGCAATGTTTTACCAAAATAAAAGAAGAAACGAAGTCAGTTTAGTTTTGGTTCGCAGCTTTATTTATTCACATTGCGGTTCCTAATAATGTGCAATGGACTCCCAAAAGAATGTATCTTCATCCTCACTGTCGGTACATTTACTGAAGCACGGAATTTAATTTGGTTTGATTTTATTTTGAGTTTGGGAAACTTTTCCTTCAGCTAGATTTCAGAGGGAAATCATAACATAGTTTTATGTTTCATAACAACTGTAGTAACTTGTCACTGCTTTGAGTTCAACGTATCGGGGAATACACTTAATCCCATTATCTCCGAGAGCGCGGTGAGAAGATATACTCTTATGTAGAAATACTCTGTTACAAGTAAAAGTAC
Organism: Cebidichthys violaceus; assembly: GCF_023349555.1. NCBI lineage: Eukaryota > Metazoa > Chordata > Actinopteri > Perciformes > Stichaeidae > Cebidichthys > Cebidichthys violaceus. The sequence goes on along the minus strand of NW_027176927.1, from coordinate 370,327 downwards.
TGCATTTAAGATATCCTTAAAGGTGCAGTGTGTAGATTTGGCATCTTGTTGTTTTACAACCAAATGAAACTTCTCCCACGAATCAAGCGAGAAAGTAGAACTTTTGGTGTCCGATGTGAAAAACGCAAATGTCCCTCTCTGGAGCCGGTGATGGGTTTGTCTGTTCTGGGCTTCCGTAGAAACATGGCGGCCAGAGGAACCGCTCCGTATGTAGCTACGAAGGGCTCGTTCTAAAGTACCAGAAAACATCACATGACGCACTCAAGAAAACGTATTAATATCATATATCTGATATTTGATATAAAGGTATCAAATAAATGTAGAGGAGTAGAAAGTACAACCTTTGCCTCAGAGATGTTGTGAAATAGGAGTATAAAGCAGCAGAAAATGAAAAAATACTCAAGTAAAGTACCTCAAAATTGTACTCAAGTACAGTACTTTTGTATGCACCATGAGAGTATTTGTTGGTAGTGATGGTGGTAAAAGTACCACCGTTTGTCTTATCACTCTCAGGGAACACGGCCCTCCATCCGCTGGGATCTTTTCCAAACTCTGAGACGTCGGTGACCTTTTCTTTCTTTCTTTGTTCCAGGTGTTGTGCATTCCTTTTGTTCCCCCTCCGGTCGACCCCCCCTGCCACACCTCCCATTGCTGCATGTGGGCGCTTCCTGATCACGCTCCCCTCTCTCCCTCTCCACGCTGCTTGTCAATATGGCCATTAACCCAGCCACCTTTCATTTCCCATGAGGGTTAGGGGGCCGCCGAATTCCCTGCTGCTGAGTTTCTCTGCTGCCGAGGGCACAACAGAGGGAGCCCTATCATATTCGCCCCTCCGCATTCATTGAAACCCGGTCCCATGAGAAGCTCAGAGGGGCGTCGAAGTGTCAGAAGAGCCGGCCGTGTTGCCCTTTTATTTTCCGTCGGAAGTGGAGTGAATGAGCCTCTGGTGCTCCTGTTTGAGGACAAACAATGAGAGAGGAAACAATAACACAAACCGTGACGTTTAATGACAGACTGGCTTCACCTGCTGGGGAGATTTAATCCCATCCGAGTCAAGAATCACATGTATTAAAGGGTCTCCATATGATATTCACTGCAGTAATATAGCAGCAGACAACTAGTATGCTATGTAAATATATAGTGGAGTAACGTGAGCAGAGAAAAAACGCTCCCTCTGTGTGCTTTGTTATCACAGCTTCAGGTGCTTTGTTGACATAGGCGGGCCGGCTGTTCATGCTTTTAGTGCATGTTAGTGCATGTTAGTGCACGTGAGCGTGCCTGACTTGCTAGCTCTTGGCCGCTGCGCTTATACGCAGGTTTGAAGAAGTTTGCACTGTTTGTACTGTTTGCACCATTAGCACTATTTGAACTGTTTGCATTGTTTGCACTGTTTGCACTGTTAGCACCATTTGCACCGTTTGCACCATTAGCACTATTTGAACTGTTTGCATTGTTTGCACTGTTTGCACTGTTTGCACTGTTAGCACTGTTTGCACCGTTCGCTGCAAGCCGCCGGCTCAGCCGTCGCCATGTTGAGAGCCGTGTGGAGGCAATCCCTCAATCAATAAATAGCTGCAGCGTTCACAATCGCATACTACGCACTATACATAATCAATATGTATTGTTTACTTTCTTGAGGATTAAACTTCTTCTCCATTTCTTTCTTCCATCTTTCTTACCTTTTTTATCCTTCCTTCCTACTCCTCCTACCTTCATGTTTCCTATGTTTCTTTCCTTGTTTCCTAAATGATTTCTTTCCTTCATTCCTTCATCTGAAATCCTGAAAATAACCAAAATTGGAGGTATGATATTTTCGACTGACTGCAAAACTAAACTCTGCTTTTCTTCATGATGACTACTTTAACTCACTTGAGTAAATACTTGTGTACTTTTTCCTAACTTTTACTACTGTGGTATTCTAAATTCTACCCGGGAGAAGGAAGACGTGTCCTCAAGCCTCCTCACGCTCTACAACGAGACCACAACTCTAGAAAAAAAGAAAAGAAAAGGCGCTCCTGTGATAATAAAACCGAGTGATATCAGCTTTCATTCACACGAGCAACAATTAGTGTCTCTGCACGACGCCTCTCCTCAAATCAGTGAGACAAGCCTGGAATGAACGTAATTACACCTCTCCTTGTCTTTGTACAGCGGACACTCGGATCATTAGAGGTGTAACTGACAGGGCTGAGAGGCAGGCAGAGGGACAGACGGCCAATTACACACAGACAATATCAGCTTTCATTCAGAATCAAACCAGAGAGAGAGAGAGGGAGGGAGGGAGAGAGAGAGCAAGAGACAGAGAGAGGGGGGAGAGAGGGAGAGAGAGAGAGAGAGGGGGGGAGAGAGGGAGAGAGAGAGAGAGAGAGAGAGAGAGAGAGAGGGAGAGAGAGAGAGAGAGAGAGAGGAGAGAGAGAGAGAGAGAGAGACAGAGAGAGAGGGAGAGAGAGACAGAGAGAGAGAGGAGAGCGAGACAGAGAGAGGGGGGAGAGAGAGGGAGAGAGAGGGAGAGAGGGAGAGAGAGAGAGAGAGAGAGAGGGAGAGAGGGAGAGAGAGAGAGAGAGAGAGAATGAGAGTGAGAGAATGAGAGTGAGAGTGACAGAGAGAGAGAGAGAGAGAGAGAGAGAGAGAGAGAGAGAGAGAGGGGGGGGGGGGAGAGACAGAGAGAGACAGAGAGACAGAGAGAGACAGAGAGGCAGGTCTCAACGTGGAGTAGATCCAACATGGAAGACTAACCAGAAGGTACAACATGATACTTGGATCGTCAGCGTGTGATTAATGCTCCATCACTGCTGGTTAACGAGCACCATTGTGTCTGGGCAGTGTTACCGTGACACAACAGGTGTCGGAGAGCTCAGACGTTTAACAGTTTCGGAGGGAATTCGGCAAAAACGTCTCAGTCATTGATCATTCGAGTTCGTTTTCATTGGCTTCTTAAAAGGAAGTGACATCATGATGAATTACAGCACGTCATACTTTGTCAGAGACGGTGACAATCTGTCAAAATGGAGACAGGCGCTCTGTGTCTGACAAAAACAAGTATGGAAACTGAGTTATTGAGTCGTGAAGGCAGACGACCAGCGCGTGCGATATTAACTTGGACAAAACAACATTTGTTCTCCTTTGCATGCGATCATAGAGGTAAAACGACAATGTTGTACATCACAAAATTGCAATTTTACGTTGTCACAAGTGTAGAAAAGTGAATCGACATCCTCACCGCTGCATGAAGTGTTTAACGGATGGAACAGTGGAAACACTTCCACGCGTGTCAGAGCAGCTGCAGCTTTGATTTTGGAGTTCAGTGACGGAGGGAACATTTAATGAAACCAATGCCGACTGCCATTAAAGGACTTCTTAACATTTCCACGTGAGAGCCATGAATGACGAGGAGAAGCTGCAGCAGCAACGCACGACAAACCAAACTCAAAGAGGAACATCCAGAAGATACAAGGAGAACAGCAGGAGTCACTACAAGCAAAAGTCTGATTTATTTATTTTGACCCAATAAATGCAAAACACTGTTCCCGTTTCATCTGTAGAAGCTGCCGCTTTAAGATCCGGACTATTCTTTTAAATAATTGTCTCTATTCCAATTCTCTGCAGTCTGGAAAACGTCTTATTCTTTCCCTCAAAACATTCAGATATCACACAATAAACACATTGTTTGCCTTCTCTTCCTGTTGTATGTTTTATTGATGTCAGATATTGATCTGCTGTCTTCATCTGGATGAAGGTGGGTTGAGGGAGACAACGATGGAAACCAGTCCATCGTCTTATTTGAGACAAAATCTGATATTTCATAAATGTATCAGGAATTTAAAAAAACATGTGTTAATTACTTTGGCACGTAATCCCATCATCATCATCATCATCATCATCATCATCATCATCATCATCATGATAGGCCTCCTCTGCAGAACCCAGGATCAAATTCTAAACCCTCCACAATAAAAGCAGTGGGCGGGGTTATCTTACGAGCGCACATTTATGGCGACCAATCGCAGCCTCCCAACAGAGACGCACCTGAGTAGCTGCCAAAGCGCGAGGCGGTGCCGTCTGTATAAAGAGACCCGGGTCTCGCACGTTCTTCATCCAGCATCAGTCCTCCCCCGAGTCGGACCGTACATCTCCCCGAGACCACCATGCACCTGAGCGCGTGCGACTCGTGCCACTCCCTGCTCGTGCTCTGCGTCCTCCTGAGAAGTTGCCAACCCTTCAGGAACGACGCCACGGAGCTCCTGTTCTCACGCGTGAGCGCGCCGGTGCCGCCGGAGGTTCAGAGCAACGTGACCCTGAACCGCGCGCGGACCGGCGGGCGAGGAGCGGCCGGCGGGGCGCACGACAGAGGAGGTGAGCACCGGAGGATGCTCCGCTTTGTCGTTTACCGGGTGTTCTCAAACGCTCCTGTGATATTAGTATGGAGACCGGAACGTGTGTGTGTGTGTGTGTGTGTGTGTGTGTGTGTGTGTGTTACTTTAGAAGAAGTTGCAGTAACCTTTCTGTGCTTTAAAATACTTTTTTTTGTTGTCCTTTTAATTCTGTTAATTTCTAATCTGGGGTTATTTGCACGATATTAAACAGCCATATCTGAACGCTGTCTTGGTTTGGCCATGGATTATTGTAGTCCAATCTTTTTCTTTAAGTTATTAATCAAGTAGGAGCATTAGTAACAGATAAGGAAAACCGAACTGCTCCATTGAGAAAAAAAAAAAAAAACTTGATTTGATTTTCTTCATTTTAAGGATGCATGCTGCCACGAGCTCTCGATGAAGCTCTGGTTTGTGTCTTCCATCTCAACGAGCCAAATGAGGAACCCCTTTAATCAGTCACTTAATCCCATCAGCATGCCGCCATCGGTTACACATTCTTCAAAAGAGATCGCAGACGACATGCCTCATCGAAGCACTTTAACTAAATATCATTCTATTCTATGTACCACAAGAACCCTGCAGCTGTAGAATAATAACACATATAAATCACTGTGAGGAGGGATGTGTGGTATGAGGTCTCTGCTGCAGACTCCCAGTGTCACTCAGTGTAACGCACACCTGGCCGCAGGTACGAGTATAGCTGAATGAAGGGGAACAGGAAGCCTCCGATTGTTGGCTCTGAGCTCTATCAGCAGCCGGCTGTGAAGGAAGGAAGGAAGGAAGGAAGGGGGGTGGGGGGGGTTCATTCATCATACACTGTCACTGAGCTGTATGGAGCAGTGTGAATGGACCTGAGCTTGGGTTACAGTAGTGTGTGTGTGTGTGTGTGTATGTGTGTGTGTGTGTGTGTGGGGGGGGGTCGTATAGCAGAGAGTCGTATAGCTGCTGCACAGAGGTAATCCTGCTGTTAAATCCCCTGACACACTCTATTTAAATACAAAGTTTTCACGTGCGATGGTTCCTCAGCTTTTCGACGCACAAAGGTCAGAACGGGCTGAGCAGTGATCCTTCACTGTCATGTGTTAACCTTTTATAATGTCACCATGAAGGCATGTTGTGTGTAATTGTGTTGCGCTGAAGAGGACATTCTGATGCAAATCTCTTAAAACTAAATCTAACATCAGAGCTGCAACAATTAGCTGATTCATTCTTTTTCGTGTTTGGTCGTATGAACAAGACTTTTAAAGGGTTACCTTTGTACAGGCTTGTTTCACAGACATGTTCTAGTCAGACAATGACCGTTAGTTGCAAGCCCTATATGATTTAGGAATGTTATCCGTTTTCCATCCTGTGCAGATTCTCACACTCCTGATTGTGTCTTTCCACAGAGCGAGGCCAAATCGGATGCAGGGAGCTGAGGTCCACTAAGTACATCTCCGACGGCCACTGCACCAGCGTCAACCCCATCAAGGAGCTGGTGTGCGCCGGCGAGTGCCTCCCGGCTCAGATGCTCCAAAACTGGATCGGCGGGGCCTACGGCAGGAAGCTGTGGGGTCGCCGGGGCGGCGGCGGCGGCGGCAGCCAGGACTGGCGTTGCGTCAACGACAAGACCCGCACTCAGCGCATCCAGCTGCAGTGCCAGGACGGCAGCGCCAGAACGTACAAAATCACCGTGGTCACCTCGTGCAAGTGCAAGAGGTACTCGAGGCAGCACAACGAGTCGGGCGGCAAGTTCAGGGATCCGGCTGTGTCGCCGCCGCAGCTCCTGCACAAGCACAAGTCCAAGAGCAAGAGGAGGCCGGGGAAGAACCGGCTGAGCGAGAACTGGCACGACACCGAACCCTGAGTCCCGAAAAAATCCACATGCACCTGCGGGAGGTTTTCGTCTCGGTGATATAGAGACTCGACGTCCAGAGCTTGTGGATTAAACTTCTCAAAGTGACTGGGACTTGGTTTAGGTGAAGCTGGTTCCTCGCTATGATGGATGCATGCTAAGGACTTTTGTGGTTAAAAGGTAGTGTAAACGGAACCGGGGTGTAAACCTCCTGGAGCCCCGAGCCAACACACATTGTCCCAGCCATATATATGTTCCTATATATTCATTTTATACGCATGCGGAGATCTGCAGTCTTGGCACCAGTAAACACCAAACAATCTTTTTTTTTTGTAAATACTTTGTACATATATCAAAATTCTTACTTGCCTTTTTTTTTTAAAGTATGGCCCATGTGTATACAATTTTACTATGTAAGATTTATGATGTATGATGTAATATATTTTCCGTGGCAACATATCATATGATATGTTGGTTGGTGAGTGACGTCAGCATGTGGGCGAAATCTGGGGAAAAAAAAGCTTTGTCATCAATTAAGTCTTGTAATAACTTTATATGAAATAAATATCACCTTTTATCACATGTATTGTTGTCAGTGGAGACTTTACCGGGTAAAAATTCTTCATTTTTAATAATGCATAAATATGTATGTGTATACATTATTCTTACAGACTGTAATCTGAATTGTGCACTACATAAGTAAAAAAAAAAATACATTTTGGTTTGGTTTTTACTGCAGGAATAGTTTTCCAAAACCAAGGCTGATATAGTTCTGTGTTCTCGCGAGATGTGTGCAGCACAACATAGAGAACCTGAAATCACGCGAGACCTGTGGCGACCTGGAGCAGCTGCCAATGCGTCTCCAAAGATTTAACCGGAAATCAAATAACTTCACCTTTAAAATAAAAGTTGATTCTAAACTAAAACAAACTTAAACTTAAAAAAAACAACACCTGAGTGTCAAATTATGCAAGATCAAATTATGTTTAATTTAATTCGCTCATACAGTCATTGTAAAATGTGTTATTTAATCAACCGGTTCCACTACTATTGACATTTTCAAGAGAATAGATCGTCTACCATGTCTGATACGGATGTTATGTATTGACTGGTAGTCAGAATGATATAGAAATTAATATTTTCTGTTGTCAGTGCTATACAGTCTGAGTACCTGGTACTTAAGCATTTCCATTTTTTGAGACTTTAATTGCATTTACACTGGGGGACTACTATGTGTCATTTAATTATGGCATTACTTTTAAAGTAGTTTTCACCACTTAATAACCAAGACATTTGAAAAAAGTCTGCTTAAGGTTACAGACTTACAAGTACCCCACTGCTTTACCAAAAAATGGTGGTGAAAGTAAGCAATCTAGACTTTTATTTTGAAAGCATCCACCGGAAAAACACCATTCAACGGTTCTAGCTTGAACGCGCTGTTTTCCCAAACTCTCCATCCACGTTGCCGCTACATTCCCACCCCGCCCATCAGCTGGGGATGGACAGGTTTGGGAATTTTCTACCGTGACCCCCCCCCCCCCCCCCCCTCACGTGCCACCGGATGGACGTTAACCACACCGACATGCAGAGCGACAGCTGTGATCCGGACAGGCCCGCCGCTCATCCCGGGATTTTCCCAACACGCGAGGCCGGGAAGAGCGACCTCCAGCCGGCGGAACGCAGCGTGGACTTCCCGGTGTCGGTGGTTCTTCCTGCCGGCGGCACCGGAGAGAGAACCGGACTACAGACACCGAAACAGTTCTGCTCGTTTATGGGTCGGCCGCTCATAAGCTACACTATCCAGGCTTTCGAGAGGTGGGAGAATTATAAAAATACCAGAAGACTAAAATGTCATAAACTCTTTTTGTGTTTAACTTCCAGGTAACTTCCAGGTGAGACGTTAGTGACAGCAGGAGACGTTCAGGATGTGTGTCTGCGCAGGCTGGGAATGTAACTAAATACATGAACTCAAACGCTGTACTTAAGTACAAATGACAGGTACTTGTACTGTACTTGAGTATTTTATTTTCGCACCACTTTCTGCTTCTACTCCTCTACAAATCAGAAGGAAACATGTTGCTTCTGTACTTCCCTGCAAGTATTTGACAGCTTTAGTTACTTAAAAAATTAAAATTGGGCACAGAAAACCTATGAGGAGCTTATAAAATATGATGTTTAATTTGGCAATTAGGTCATTTATCATACAAAAAACATATGTTTCCTGCTTCTCAAATGTGAGAATTTGCAATTTTTATTTAAAAACTTTATAATTGTATTCATGATGTGATTGTTTGCACATGCTTGTACACGTGATAAGTCACAAAAGTCGCTGACAAAAGAGAGTTTTGAGAGACAATTTTAAAATCCTGCCTTCTTTCTCACCTCAGCACAGTTTTGGAAATTTACAAAACATCTGAAATGTGTGGAGGATGAGGAGGAGGAGGAGGAGGAGGAGGAGGAGGAGGAGGAGGAGGAGGTTCCAGATGGCGTTAAAATGATCTGTTTTGCACTTGTCTGAAGCATAATGAAGCTTTAACGCAGAAGAAGTAGTAGTTCCTGTTTATCATCAAGAGAAACTTGATGCCCGTCACAATAATATCGACTTATCGTACAATATGTGGACATGACTCCAATCACTTTTGCTGATCTCGTTAATGTCCGTTGTTTTTACGTTAGTGCTGGGCGGTATACCGGTTCTAATTTCCCATATGATATTCATTTTTCATATACCGCCATACCGGAGCATAGCCGAAACAACTGCTGTCACTCTTCAACAGGCAGCTAAGTATATTGTTCAGCACTACGGTTGGAGCTAGTTGTCTTAACTGTATTGAGAGGGACCCTTAATCATGGTTATAACTTTATAACACAACAATTAACAACCCACAACTAACGCTCTTTAACAGGGCAAAACACCACGACACACAACAGTTTGTGACACATAAACAATTTGTAACACTAATAATTGTACATTTATAAAAATGTCACTGCCGAACGGCATGCTGGGTACAGCTCGCTAGCTAGCCCGTTAGCTAGTCTGTCAACAGCTGGCAGAGGCTCCTTTCGCTACAGTAACGTTACATTAAAGAACAGAAATCATTTTCGGCGTTAATTAGTTAATGCGGGAAAAAAAAAAAAATACAGTGATATATTGTGAAACCGCCAGAATCTTACAAAAATACCGTGATGCACATTTTTGGTCATACCGCCCAGCAATAGTTTACATGCAAGTTTGTTTACACTCAAGTAAACGCTGTTAGCACTGTTGCCTTAGTTTGCGCTGTTAGCACCGTTAGCTGCTAGCCGCCGGCTCAGCCGTCGCTACGTTAAGAGGCAGTAGAAATGCTCCCAATCTCGTATTTAGCACCTTTACGGTCTCAGAATTACAAAAATATTGTTTATTGCAATTGTTTCTTCAACATTTATATCGTCCAACAACATTTGTTACTGTGACAGGCTTAATGGAATGGTGAAAAAAAACAAAACGTTTTGTACATTTAAATCACCTTACAGTCATATCAATCAACTGCGAGTGGACGCAGAGAGCCAGGGCAACATTAAACCTGTCTTCATGACTGGATGTGACTGTGCTGCCAGAAGGATAAGAGCCTCTCCTCCACCGCTGGAGGACGGACAGATTTCAGGCTCCGGTAACAGTGGAGAGAAGGTGGATGTTTACGCTGCGCGGTGATCGCCGCCTGACCCTCATTACAACGGCGCAATAACAACCGGTGTTTATAATCGGACGCGTCTCCTCTTCGCCCCGTTGTCAGTGTTTACGTGTCGTCAGGAAGCGAGTGCAGCAACATCCCGGCACCAGAGAGCAGGACGGTGTGTGTGGCCCCGAGTCATTCCCATTACAATTTAGATTCAATCACTTAAAAAAACAACAACAAAAAAACCCGCCAATTATTTCCTGATACCAGATTATGAATCATTTTGATAATTTGTTTAGCATTTAAGGCGTTTATTAAAGGGAATAGTTCAACATTAAACAAGATCACACTTCACAAGTCTGTATGCTAAATGTGACGCCAAAGCTAGCAGCGAGGTAGCTTAGCTTAGCACAAACACTGGAAACAGCTGGTAATTTTTACCACTATTTGAATTGCATCTCTGTTCTATGTCTCTTAATTACAATTTATTTTGGTTTGGAGCGTTCTGAAGACGTCACCTTTTTGGCTTTTGGGAACTGTAAACAAGCATTTCTTCCACATTCTCCACATTTAAAGCCGCATAAAATAATCAATAGATTAGTCGCGGCCCTGCTTTCTAAATGTAAGAAGCTGTGGGGCGGCTAGCTGTGTTCTGCCTTTCGTCCCCCCGGGTTACTTGTGACTTCTCACCTTGCTAAAACAAGACGTCGCTGAGCTGACTGTGTGTGTGTGTGTGTGTGTGTGTGTGTTCTCGCAGGGTGTCGTGGATCCAGAGCATCGTGGTCGTCGTAGCCAAAGAAAACATGGAGCTGATGACGGACATCGTCCAGCGCTTCCGGCACGGGAAGGTTCGAGTGGTGCCAGGCGGCTCGACCCGTCACAGGTCGATATGTAACGGAGTCCTGGCTCTGGGGAGCGAGGAGGAGGAGGAGGAGGAGGAGGAGGAGGTGGTGAGGCCGAAGGTGGTCATCATCCACGACGCCGTGCGGCCTTTTGTGGACGAGGACTTCCTGTACTTGATAGCCACGGCTGCCAAGGAGCACGGGGTCAGTACGATGAGCGCTATTTAAACCAAAACGCGTGAATATTGTGATTATTAGAACTGGGTTTGGTTGGTTCATTCTTGTCCACAGACAACTTTAGCACCAAATACATGAGAGACAAAACCATTTATCAGTCAATCGTAGTATCACTATAGTTCAGCAACTCTTCTGATACTACGATTCACATTTATTTATAAGGATTTCATCATTTTTAGGCCAAAAAATGGCTCAGGTTCCAGCTCCTCAAATGTGACGATTAGCTTTGCCCGCTCCACTCAGTAATACACCTGCCATGACAGAGTAGCCTCACGCACCCGATCGATGCTAATCACAAACACGGGTGAGATGCAGTCTGGTTCTCTGGAAAAAAGAAACCACACCCAAGTCTGGCTACTCGCGCTCACAAACATCTGCGAGACACACTCAGCGGATGTATTAACTTCTAATTTTGGCGTATTAGTCGCTTGCCTTGACGTAACCGCTGTGGTTAGAAAGTAGAAAATGGATTTAATTAGTGTCGGTATTTTGCAGGCGGTACGGTTGTGAGTTAGCACGCACCAACACAAGCTGAACCTGTAGGGTGTCGTAGCGTTAGCCGGCATCCAGGTTAGCGTTAGCGACCTCTGTCCAGCTGTAGGTAATGAGTCAGTCAGACGACGGGCTCGACTCACGGAGTCCCTGAAGCCCCGCCCCCTGAAGCCCCGCCCCCCTCCGCTGCTGACCAGAGCGCCGTTTGCTTCTACAGTCAAAGTTTATTAATATTGATTGTGTCGCATTTTAGAAATGACACCAAATCCAACAGTGCACTGTCTTTACGTCCCCAGCAACACACACACACACACACACACACACACACACACACACACACACACACACACACACACACACCGACCGAGTGTGAAGAAGATTCCTTGCTTTATAGTTACATATATACGGCTGCAACCAATATTTATTACATTATTGAATATCATCTTGGTAAATTGTCTGAATGAAAATTGCCCAGAGTCCAAGGTGACATCCTCAAATATCTAATTTTGTCCGTCCGACAGTTGGAATAAAACCCTAAAATAATAAATTCACTATAATGAAAGACGAGTAAACGCAGTAAATTTAAGACGCTAAAAATCATCAAATGTTTGGCAAAATCAAAATAGTAGATTTTTGATGTTTTTTTGTGTCAATCGATTAATAATCATTGCAGCTCTAGTCTTATGTAATATTAAACGGAGCATGTTTGGGTTTTAGACTGTTGGAAAGATAAAATTAGACGTTTAACGACATCATCTTGTGAAGCTGGATTGATTTAATGTACAAATAATGAATCGTTAGCATACATCGCTCCATATCAGACAAAACGGTAAATCTCGGGAAAACAAGCGTATGTCGATATTTTTGGGCAAAATGATTGATTGATTAAATACAATAACGTCAGATTAATGTATAATTTAACAGTCGTTGGCTGCAGACTTTAAACACATGCTCGTTAGAAGCCCAGGCCTCTGACTTCATCGTGACTGCGACAGAGGAAACGCGGCCTTTTAGCTCTCAACTTCTGCCGCGAGGAAGCGTTCAAAGCTCAGCGAATTCTCCCGATTCAGCTCGTCTCCGGAGCTCGTGCTGTGACTGTGTCCTGAAGATGTGTAACCTCTGTTCACTGTCAGTGTTTCCAGCTGCAACGTGAAGGCAGGACGCGTCCATTTCCAAGAGAGCAGCAGTTTCAGAGTCGGATCGTAATTAGAGGAAAACGGACCCCGGAATGCCGGCGGGTCCCTCGCGCTTGGAAAGCGTCGCGCAAGTAATTAAATGTCGGCCGTAGCTCGTACTTCATTCTCTTAAACCGCGGACGTGGCGCGTAAACACATCCGTCACGGTGAGCTGCGGTGGCAGGAGTCGAACCTCTCACCTGGCGGGACGACGGGTCACCCGACTGCGTCCCTGTGCTTCATTTGTCACCGTGCGGCGCGAACATAAACACAATCTTTAAAAAAAACAAACAGAGTCGAGGACAAACAGTTCTTGTGATCGCACCTTTTAAGGTCTCTCTTGTTTCTGTTAGATTGACAGGTCCATCGCTCCCCGGTGGTAAACATGGAAAACATTTGGTTCTGAGGTCACAGTCTGAAACCTTCACAGCGGGCGGTCTGGTCTTCGTTTTCTCGCCGGGCAGATTATTTTTGGTTATTTCGACGGCGCGCCGTAACACGTGTTTCCTCTGACCCGTCCGCTCCTGGCGGTTTGCCTCCGATCAAATATTATCTCAGAAAACGGTGATTATTTTTTTGGGGATTTCCAGTGCGTGCTCCAGCTGGTGAAGATGGATCCATGTGACTCTGTAGCATGGGTTGCGGTCTTGAAGCATGATCAGGGAAATGTTCTCTCTTTTGAGTTATTTCAAATGTTATTTGAGGAAGAAAATCTGAAATGAAAGTCCACTTATTAGTTTTCCCCTGCTTTCCATGGTCCTCATTCGTGTTTCATGATTGTGTTGTGATAAAAGTTGTTGATCTTGCTTCAGTCTTCCAAAAAAAAAACACTGCAAATTTCACATTTTATCTCAACATTTTGATTATTTTAATCTACAATCGACATCTAAAAGGAAAAGTGTCTCCATTAACGTGTAGACATTAGTGTTTAAAGCGGTCTCCACTCTTCCTTAATTCGTCGTTTTTTCTTGTTTCACGCTGAGTGACTCATTCCCAAGAATCGTTTTGAACACATCGCGTAATACTAATCCTAATTTATTGTCTTATTTTTATTCTTTTCTATATTTTTTTTAATCTGCCTGTAAAACGAGCTAATTTAAAAAAAATTATGCAATTCAGTTTTTTTTGACAAAGTTCGTTTACTGTCACTTTATTCAGAATATTGTGACGACGTCAAACTGTATGTTTTACACCCCCGAGTGCCAAGATAGCAAAATATTGTTTGAGTGACGCCCAAATCATTATTCATGCGGTCAGTGATGTCACAGGTCGTTGTGTTGTGATTCTTTTTGAGAGCAGCTTTGACACTAATCCCTTTCCATCTCTCTGATATTGTAATCAGAACTAATACTCACAACTCTTTCATTTTTTCTGGCCCAGGCAGCAGGAGCTGTCCGCCCCCTGGTTTCGACGGTGATAGCCGGCACGCCAGAGGGCTTCCTGGATCATTCTCTGGAGCGAGCCAAGTACCGAGCCAGCGAGATGCCTCAGGGATTCACATACGACGTCATCCATCGAGCCTATCGGCGGGTACGGTCCGTCTTATTTTAAACCTTCCTTTTAACGCTAAAGAGGACGGTCCTCTGTTGACATGATAAAGAAAGACGAGGAGGATCATGATTATATAAGCGACCGCGACACTGACGTTTAAAAAAAAAAAATGCTTCCTCTGCTGTAGAAAAGTCAGCTGCGTATCAGATCAAGTGCCCCCACCTGGGAGCGATGGAAACGTCTTGGCTTCACTTTTTTTGGGGAGATGTCAAGCCTCTGAGAAACTTTCCTGAATGGAGCGGCTGCGGTCCAGAGTAGAGGAGCTATAAACTGTAGAGCAGACGGGCTAAACGGAAAATGCACTGAATTCAGGTGAAGAAGAACCTTGTTTGTGTGCGTTAGTGTTTTTCTGATATTGTAAAGACCTGGTTACAATTTATAGTTAAAAATCCAAAATAAATCGGCTTGAAACTGGATTAAAAAGTCAAGTTATGACAGCTGATGGCTGGCTGACAGGCGACCAAACACAACAGACTAGTGGTTAATTAATTACACAGTTTAACGGTAGTCTAAGCAGCTTATAATACATCATTAAAACCACTCATAACAAGATTAGTTTTAATCCATGAAAATACAATCTGTCATTTCCTTATCTTTTGAATTGTATGTTTTTATGAGGGAAGAAAACCACTATAATAAAGTAAAAGGATAACATTTAGAATTGTTTATGGTTTACAGACTTCAGAACCGTTGAAATGATTTTTGTCTGGAGTCTTGTAGACCAGCTGCTGTAATCAAAAACAATGTGGATCATCAGTGATCGGCAATTAGCATCGGTGTCAAAAAGCCTGATCGGGGATCTCTAAAAGGTATAGACGCTCCCTTTTTTTTCTCCCCCTTTTGTGCTGATCCGATCCGTGACTCTGATCCGTGATCTGATCCGTGACTCCGATTCTTGATCCGATCCGTGATCCGATCCGTGACTCTGATCCTATCCGTGACTCTGATCCGTGACTCTGATCCGTGATCCGATCCGTGACTCTGATCCGTGATCCGATCCGTGACTCTGATTCGTGATCTGATCCGTGATCCGATCCGTGACTCTGATCCGATCCGTGACTCTGATCCGTGATCCGATCCGTGACTCTGATCCGATCTGTGACTCTGATCCGTGGTCCGAACCGGGAGCGTTGCGATGCGATGCACCGCTAGAACAGACCGTTACTAAAAGCACGTATTTCTCCGAGTTATTGTTCCAATGCGGGGCTACTCGGAGCTTTACAACCTGTCCTTCTGACTGTTCCCAACATCCAGTTTTTAAATGTCAGCCAAACCGACGCGGACCAATCGAGCAGTAAAGCTACTGTGAGGGATTTACGGCGCTGGGAATGTGCTGAACTACTGCAACTTCATTATCATCATCATCATCATCATGGGGAACAAGCAACCCCAAGCACCTTGGATAGAAAGGATGAACGCGGCGCTGAAGAGGTCGAGCAGAACTCCAGGAGTTTTCCAGAGTTGATTTCTACAACAGCTCCGGTATATTAGTGGAAACCACGCATGATATCAGAGGACGGACGGATCAAGTCCTGCACGCGTGTGCCGATTTCTCCCGGTCTCTCAAATCTTGTATAAATGACAGTCAAGTTGAGATTTATGCGCTAAAAATTGGTGCTCATACATCATAACTGGCCTTTTTTTTTTTACAGTCCTCCATTGTTCCGCTGATGTGCCAGAACCTGCAGGGTTTCCCCTCTGTGCAGCTTGTGGCGTGGGCGCTATCATTTTCACTTGGCCCGCGCTGCGTCTGGGAAAGAAACGGCACGTTAATGTATTCTGCCACACAGCGGCAGATTAGTCTGTGGAACAAATGTGAACAAAGGCTCCGTTGGAAAATGGAGAGAGAGAGAGAGAGAGAGAGAGAGAGCTGAAATTACATGGCACATTTAGGTGGAGTCGCATTAATGGCCTTTGCAGTTGAGCGCGGTTTAATACGTGTACCTGAAAAATGGAAAGAATTCACCCGCCGCCGTAGACCGTAAACGCGTTGCTTCTTCCCTGAAAGCTGGAGCTTACTGCCAAGACTTGGCATTGACGTTCAATAACGCGAGCCGACTTAGTAATGCGAAATCTGAATTGCAGGAGTCAACCTTATTTATTTTGCCATTTCATCCTTGACTCCATTAGGTGGTTCGTCCGATAGCCGCTTCTTCTTCTTCTTTTTTTTTTTTAATTGAAGGACACAGCAAACGTTTTGAGCTAAGAGCTAAAGTATGTCCTCCAATTGGAGCCACATTTGTCCGCAGTTATTTTTACTCCTGGCACGGATGGATCTTCAGATTGCTCTGAGAGCCCTGTTGGCTTTGGCGCTTTGGCCTTTTTCACAAAATGAGCTCACATTTATGCTGCGGTGTCGAAAAGGCCGGTCGGAGTCAGACGAACCGGGGAGGTCGCTGGGGAAAAGAGAAGGTTTGGACGCTCCCCCCCATCCCCCGTCTCTCCTCCTCCTCCTCCTCCTCCTCCTCCTCAACCTTTTGAAAAGATTGGGAAAGTGTCAGGTTAGGACTGTAGGACATTTGCGCGTTCGTAGCTTGACGTCCATTGAGGGTAGAAGGAGTGTGTGTGTTGGAAAGACAAAGCGTGGGGGGACACTTTATCCAGTCCCCAGTGGGAGCTTTTGTACCGGGAGAAAAATGCTAAAAGGTTGAATTACCTCAAGACCCTGAGAGCGTATTACCGCCGTAACTCCTCGGTTCCAGGGTCCACGGAATGAAAGACCCCCCCCCCCCCCCCCCCCCCCCCCCCCCCTCTCTCCTATAGCTTGATAAAATATTACCCAGGTATAATCTCAGGTAGCAATGGATGTGTCTTTGTAGTCCGGACTGTATTCTACACCGAACGAGCTCGTCGCCTCAACCCAAACGTCCGTGTGATCTACGCGGCGTGAGCTTTCCCACCGCTGCGAGTCGAAGCACAGATAGAAACGGTACAAGAAAGTGCAGGAACCGACCTTTAGTTGAGTGTTTGTGCTTTATGAGGAGCGTTCGCTGAATGCTTTGAGCAGAGGAAGTCCTCAAGAGTTCACGACGGCCAAGGCAGAGTTTGGAAAGCGAATGTTGGACTCTCATATGACCTTTGCTAACGCGTTCAACATCAACAACTTTATTAGGTGATAATATGTCAATTTTGTGTGTTTTTTACTTTAAAAAATAAAATCAATTAATTCAGCTTTAAGTGAATTTGTCAGGTATAGGGAACACGTTTAGAGCAGGAGCTCGTTAAACAGAATAATTACACAAGACTAAAAATCTCACCAGCAGTTAATACGAATACTTTTTTTTTGTGGCTACAAATTTTTGGTCGGTACTACTACTCATAAAGAATTGTGGTTTAATAACCCAGCCTTACACACAACAGGACTTCACGTTTCCATTTTTAGTTTTTATTTCCCCAAGGCCGGAAAAACCCCAATTAAATCCCAATTTCATTTAACTTTCCTTTAACTTTCCTTTTGGGATATTGTAAACAGCCAAACAAAAGGGAACACATTAATATGCTCCGCTTTTATAATTGGATTTGGGACTCCAGCCTGAACACACACATCCAGATGTGCCCTCACCTGAAATGTAAGTGTGATTAGTTCAATTAGACCTTTAGTTCATCTTGGCTCACAAGAAGACTTTTTGGCCGACCCCCTCTTCGTCGCTTCGGTCGACTGAGATTTCTTTCGTCGATTAGTCATTCTTTCTTTTCATGCTGAATGAGCACATCTCTGGTAAACGCAATATTCAAAGTGGTGCTTTTGTCTTTGTGGAGAAACGTAACGCTACCAGTGTTAGTGGACGAAGAACGTCTTTGGTTGAGGACGAGCCCTGAAGATTTGTCTTCATCCAGCTGATTGGGACAGATCTTACCTTCCTCCCTTTTAGTTGCGTTCACAGCCACCCGTGTTTTTATATAACACATTGATTTAAGCTGCTTTTCAAAGTCCATACAAGCAGAACATTTGCTTTGGTAGCGTTTCCGTCCAATGAAATATACAAGAACCGCATGTTCTTACCTACGAATGAGCCTCGGAACCGATACTTGGAAAAATGAAGTGCTGGAACAAAAAAACGTAGGAATTTTAGCCACTCGGGCGGTATGTCTTTCTGTCCGTCGGCCCCTGACTTTCCAACTGAAGCATCTCGACAACTGTTTGATGCATTGTCAAGGCCTTCTGTGCAGATAGTCACGATCCTCAGTGGAATGAATCCACAGGCTTTGCCTCTAGCTTCACTTTGGGTTTGGGCGAATAACTCGACAACTGTTGGACGGATCTCCAAGGTCTCTTCGGGGTGAATTGTTCTAACTTTTCCTCTCGTGCCAAAATGACTTACACTCGCATCGCTCTCAGCTGTGCTTTGTCATAAGCAATTATCCAAAATGTTAGAATGATAATAACACGCTGGACTAAAGCTAAACATCAGCATGTTAGCATTGTCATTGTGATGACGCAGACGTTAGTCGCTGATTTAGCTTAAAACACAGATGTTGCAGCCTGGTAACATGACAATTTGGCCTCTTTTTTTAAAAACATTTTTATGACGTTTATGACGTCCAGTTAATTAACCGAAAAATCTAAAGTGGCCAAGTATGTGTACAGATGAGTATCAGTGGCTTGGTGTATGTAACCGGGCATCCAGACGGTTGCGGCCACTGGTGCAGTTCCAACGCTGCAGTGGAACAACACGGTGTACCTCATTTCGTGTTCGACTGTGATGGAAATAAATTGTTGTCAACAGCCGCTCCTCTCCGTTGTGCCCCCCCCCCCTTCCTCTGCAGTGCAGTGAGTCAGACTTTGAGTTTGGCACCGAGTGTCTCCATCTGGCTCTGCAGTACTGTGGCACCAATGCCAAGCTCGTCCAGGGGCCGCCAACACTGTGGAAGGTGAGCTCGCCAGGGGCCCCGGGTTTGGGGGACATTTTTGGCTCGGCACAGCTGTGGTGCCCGCTGCTGATTTATATCATACGGGCTCAAGCAAAAACTCATGAATTGAAAAGCGAGCGCCGCTGGCCAGAAGAGGAAGCGCTGAAGATATCGAATGCGACGTCCAGGATTAGCGTGTAGAAATTAGTTTCAACGTAAATGTTCTGAATTTAAACCCTCCCGTCAGATCATGCAGCTTTCTGGCTTAAAACAGTCACCTCGCCCCAAATTACACAAAGACATGTTTTTCTCGTTAGACTCAGTGTTATCAAGCCGTGAAGATGGTTTTGGTTTTGTGTGCCGAGGATCTGAGATGTCTGCCTTCTCTCTCTCACTATAATGGACATAATGTTGTTTGTGGTTCTCAAAAGCATCGGAGATGTTTGAGTGCATTTTGAATAACATTTAGAGAACAACTTGTCTTTCCAGAAACAATTCCCCCCCCGGTTACTCTGGTAAACACGGAGCGGTGCTTCCCAACCTTGCGATAAATACCAAGTCATGAACTCACGCAAAGCGCAGGTTTGTTGTCTACGAGTTAAGAGAAGCTTCCTTTCCCTTTAAGAACAAATAGTTCCAGGACTCTATGGAGCCATAGGAATTAAATCAGGAACTAAACGTCGCCTTTGCTGCTGAGCAGCTGTGACGATCGGTCCGATAAAGGATTTAAAAAACGACAGGGAACAACAGGAACATGTTTTGTTCTTTCTGCTGGAACCAAACCAGAGAATGGACTTTTTTTTAAATCGGTAACGTTAGCAGAGGAACTTTTAATTTAGACCATTTCGGTCAAAACGTTTCCTGACTTTGGTCACCTGATAAAGGTCTTGCAGTGACATTTTTAGAGGTTCGAAGAGGAAAACACTTTACAAGGTTTCCCGAGAAAAAGCAAAGATTAGAGAAAAGTTCAAAGAAACACATTCCTCTTTTCCTTTTCCTATTCATCCTCTCGTCACACCGAACCATTTATTCAGAGTCACTTATTCAGCGTTTTGAAGAACCCAAATAAAAATGCCATCTATCTTCGGTGTATTGGCTCGGTACGGTGTTTTTCAGAGGCACGTATCTCAAAATCTTGGCGCATTAAAATCAGAACTATCTGCCTTGCCAGACACCTCAACAGATGAACATGTTCTTCTTTTTCTAATGTGCATGAACTCCTGTAAACTCAAGTTTATTTTGTTCCTCCAGGTGACGTACAAACGGGATTTGGCCGCCGCGGAGTCCATCATCAAAGGTGAGTTACCTTCTTTATGCATTTTCCATCATCATCCTCATCTTCTTACGTCCCATACACACATGATGAATCCATGCAGACGGTGTATACATGAAAAGCTTCACGGCAGTGGGCTCCTCTCAGGCAGGTCGAACGGTCAGGAATGAGCAGCGAGAGAGAGAGCGTTCGTCTCTTTCCCGTCGAACACAATGACCCAAAATCACCCCTCACTGTACCGACAGGGAGACATTCTTTGCGCCATTGTTCAGCTCCGCGCAGAGCAAGTCGGGACAAGGGATGCTACCGCAAATCAGAGACGTGGAAATAAACACGGCCCCCTGTATTTCAGCCCCGCCTGCACCTGGACCAACAGTTTACCTGTTTGACGATGACATGAGGCGCACGGTGATTATTCCCAGAGCCTCTGATGTGAATGAATTCATTGTGTGTGTGTGTGTGTGTGTGTGTGTGTGTGTGTGTGTGTGTGTGTGTGTGTGGAAGAAAGTTCTCACTTCTGTCAGTTTGAGAAACTGTTGTGTGTTTCAGTATGTGTATGTGTGTGTTTGTATCCTGGTTAGAAGTGTGTGTGTGTGTGTGTGTGTGTGTGTGTGTGTGTGTGTGTGTGTGTGTGTGTGTGTGTTTGTATCCTGTTAGAAGTGTGTGTGTGTGTGTGTGTGTGTGTGTGTGTGTGTGTGTGTGTGTGTGTGTGTGTGTGTGTGTGTGTGTGTGTGTGTGGAAGAAAGTTCTCACATCTGTCAGTTTGAGAAACTGTTGTGTGTTTCAGTATGTGTATGTGTGTGTTTGTATCCTGGTTAGAAGTGTGTGTGTGTGTGTGTGTGTGTGTGTGTGTGTTTGTGTGAACACTTATGAGCCGCTTTCTCAACAGATGACTTTTTAAGTGAGGCCGCCGCCCTGGAGGTCCTCGGTTTCTCGCAGCTGTCGATGTTGTTTCACGAAGCACAAGTCGGCCTTTAACGTTCTCAAAGTTAAACTTAAGCTATGAACTCGTTCCGTTTTTTTTGACCGTGAGCCACAGTTGCGAAGTAGAAGGAGAAGCAAAAACCATTCCAGCCATGAAACATCAAATCTGAGATCTGCATCTTAAATTTACTTTCAGATTCTGGGTCGCTTTAGGATGAATTCAGCAACTATGGCAATGGGTTTTGTTCCCAAATGAAACGGCAAAAATCTCTTTGAATCGCTCTGATTCATGCCCCTGACTGGGCTGCTTCTTCGCAGCAGTGGCGACCGAGGCTCATGGGTAATTTAGAGCCGAGCAACGTGCCAAAATGATAGACGATTTCTTTTTTTAAACGGAGTTGAAATAGTTACAACCGGTGGCGTCAAAGCCTAAACCTAAAGGGTTGTTACTGTTATTAAATCATTTCTGTTATTTCTAGTGACACTAATCTATTCTCCACAGAGCGCTGCAGGAATGAGTCCTAAAACCTGGAAATGAGTCGGCAGTTTTGCACTTTCCTGTCTCTCGAAGTCAATAGTTTTTTGTTTTTTTTCTCTCTTGCAGACGCTCTATCGCGGTCGGCCTGCGTCGTCACAGGCGGGTCAGCGAGCGCCGCCGCGCTGGCCGGTGCCCTCCGGGAGGCCGTCGGAGCTCTCGGCACGGTAAGAGCGCGTCAGACACGACGGTGGTTACCGAAGATCCCCGTGACTTTGCCACTTTTTTATTTTCCTCTGTCTCACCGCCCCTGTACCTCCGATCCCCCGGCGAACTCAACGTGAGCGCCGCGTGGGTGGCCCCGGCGGTGAGACTTGCCATCTGCGGTCGGATCCTCTAATGGAGCCTGTCTGTGGCATCCACGCTCTGCAACTTTCCCTCCTCCTCCTCCTCTTCCTCCTTTTCACCCTCCATCCCCCGACCTCCACCTCTCCCTCCCTTGCTTGCAGGAGAGCAGATGGCAGTCATATTCTCCGTGCCGTGGGAGTTTTTGCCTGATTAATTGAGTGTTTAGTGATGAGTTCTTGCTTCCTCCTCATCCTCCCTCCACCTCTGCTCAGTCTTGACAGGATCCCACTTCCACCACCACGGTTCACATCCCTCCCCCCCCTTTTTTCACTTTTAATCTAATTTTCTTTGGGCACATCAAAGTCCCCACGTTGCACACATCCTCCGTTAAAATGGTTCCTAATAGACGATGGAAAACAGCATCCAAAAAAAACCAAAAACGGTACGAGTGACAGTCTGAGATATTCAGTCAGACGGCACAGACCACATAGAAGGCCCACATGTGATAATGTTCTCACCTCGACAACCGTTGGGTTTCCCCTCGAGCAAGCCACGCAACCGCTCGACTTGAGCAACCTTTCGTCGGATCGCTCTCCCGCGACGGACAGACGCGCGGTAGATGTTGGTCGTGGTTCTTCGGGAAGAATTCAAAGCCGTGTTTAGAACAAGACGCCGATGATCCTCAGCCGCTGACGAGCTGCGATGGTCGACGTCTGAGCTGTGAAATTAGCTTTGAGACCAACGAATGAACCCTAAAGGTGTTTGGCTGTATGAAGGCGCTGCGTGTTGTAGGGATTTCATTCTGAAAAGAAATAAAACACAAGCTTCACAAAATGTTAAATATCTTTTTGTGTCGGATCATATCGTACAGGTGTTTATGATATTGTGTTCACCGCTCATGTTCCCGTCACATATTACTCATCTCCAGAGCTGACAAATCGTCCACACATGGCTTCATGTGCAGAAACGTGTTCCCGGGATCATCCTGATGTAGATATAAATATCCCCGTGTGTTGGTGTTGACAGTGGCGGGGTGGAGGCAGAGCACGTTTCCATGTTCCAGCATGATTCCCAACAGTCCATCCTCCTTTTAAACTCGCTCCAAGTCCATTCATCAGCCGGTGTGTCGAACGTGCGGATCTGGACCGGGGGGGGGGGGGCAGAGACGGATCTCTTTGGATCGGCTGATTGGAGCCGTTCCCGTCTGCGCTCAGGTGGCTGGTGGGGATTTGTGTTTGGTTTTTTTTTTTCCGGTGCGCGTTTTATCGGAATCAGATACATCCTTTTTTTTTCGGGGAGTTTGGGAGAGAGGAAGAATAGAGGGGGAGATGAAAGGAGAGGGGAAGAAGCGGAAGACGAAGAATTACCTTTGTCCCAGTGCCATTATGTGAATCTAATACAGGGATAAGCACAGTAGTGTGTGTGTGTGTGTGTGTGTGTGTGTGTGTGTGTGTGTGTGTGTGTGTGTGTGTGTGTGTGTGTGTGTGTGTGAGACACTCGCAGAAGGAATATGATTAAGGGATTCTCTCGGCAGGATGTTATCTGAGAGAATCCATTTGATGTAGATTTAAATCCAGGCTTACAGAGAAAAAGGGAGAAGTTGTCAGTTGATGTAAAAAATATACAAAAAAATGAATCCGTCACGTTAACTCCTGAAAATACCACATTACAGGAGGATTACACGTGTTCACACATGAACTCCTTTTCAACCCTTTTATCTTTTCAAGCACCTTCGCTGGACAGTTGTGGGTTAAAGACGTTGTTCAAGGGCGTCTCAGTAGTGATGATGTTTCAATGTTTCTGTTAATGAAACAGGCAAAATACCTATATATATATATATATATATATATATATATATATAAATATATATATATATATTATATATATATATATATATATATAAATATATATATATATATATATATATATATATATATATATATATATATATATAAAAACTAGAATTACCACCTCACTAGAATTACGCCAGTTTTCAACCATGTCTGTCCAAAGTGTCTTCACTTCTTCATTTTATCCTCTTATTCATACCCTTAATTAGGGTATGAATTCTTAAGTTATGCCATGAATGTGTTTTGCGAATAGACGGGACGGACGGACGGACAACCTGAACACATAATTCCCCAGCTGAGGCTGGTGCCGGCGCAGAGGTATTTTATGGCAATCTTGGCCAAAAGTTTCATCACGATGCTCTATCATATGGCTTCCTCTGACAACAATACAATATTTACTGAAAGTCTCCCACGATTATGATTTTGATTCCATAAAAATACAGAACCTGTGATCTTAAGGAGACGATGTCACAATCACTCACATTTAAATAAATTACTTATAAGTATATATATATATATATATATATATATATATATATATATATATATAAGTATATATGACTTTACAGTTTTATCACTGCGCTCTGTAGGAAGGAGTTGCGCTTTGGCAGAAATGATGACACAGACGTGGGAATTTCAAAATAAAGGCGTATCTAAGAGATGATGCGTATCGATGTTTTCACTTTTCTTTGTTGATCGTTGAGTCGATACATCGATCCAGATTGAGCCAAAAGAATCACAATATAAGAGAAACATTTAATGTTTTGATGGAGCTAAAAACACAGTACTTCCACACCATATAAGTCAAAACCAAAGCCAATGTTTTGGCCAGTTTAAGTTAATTAAAGTGGTTTGGCAAAATTTAACAATTAAAAAAATAAGGTTTCTCAATGAAATAAAATCACGTCCTTTGCGATGAAGCTTTTGCCTTCTTTACAGCTGCTGATGCTAAAAATGGTAATCGTTCTTTTTCACTCCTATAACATTTCGGCGCCTAGACCTTTCTGCAAGATCAATAACCCTCCATGTTGTCACTAATTGTGAGCAATCACCTATTCCAACATTTGGCTTCAGTGAATTTGGATCAAAGGCTGAACCCAGACGAGTAGATTTTTTTTTTTATGCACCCAAGTACATAAACAAGGAAAGAAGAAGAAACATCCAAATCGCCTCCTCTCTGTATTCTCTCTTCTGTCACGAACCCTTTTATCTTGATTCATGATAATATTCTCATTTCGAGCCCAGATCAAACACAATCCTCAGACTCGTGTTTCAACTCGGTGACGGATTTTAATGATTAACCTCAACCTATAAGATCCGTCTTTGAGACGTCAGGACAGCCACTGATGGTGATGAGTAACGGGTTCAGAGTTAACGCTAGCAAAGACATGACCTTTTTAAATGTGGTAAATACATCGTCATGACATTTCTTCCTCTGCTTCCTCCAGCAGCGTAGCTCTTAGGACGCTCGTCTGTCCTTCGATCTTGTCCTTCTTCTTTGGTTGAGACTGAAATATCTCAACAACTTTTGGATGCATTGATATGAGATTTTCTGCAGACATTCATGGTCCCCAGAAGATGAAGTCTCCCAAATTTTAGCGATCCCCCTGACTTTTTTTTTCCTCCAGCGCCACCGTGACTTTTGACATGCGTGAATATTGGACTTTCATTTGTCCGCTGGCCAGGAACTTTATAAGCTGGTAATATGTCACTTTTTTTGCTCCAGCTTAATCCCACTGCCATAAGCAACCAAAATATCCAAAATACCACAACGTTTAGTATATTTGAATGAGATATTAGACACTAGAATCTCTTCCTTAACACGTTTAAAATTCATTTCCCAGGGTAGCTCACTGCTGTGCTGAGCTCTTTGTTTTGTCTTGCGTCCTCCCAGTGGTTTGGTCACTGAGCCTCCGTGGCTTCTTGGCTCTCCAGGCCATGCCGAAATTTAAATAAACATTCCTATTCTGGGATTTCATGCCCAACCTGGTTTAGATCATGTCAACTTTTTTTTTTTTTTTTTTTTTTTTTTAAACCCTGCAAATCTACATTTCTAACTGAAATTACCCCCCCCCCCCCCCCCCCCCCCCCCCCCCCCCCCCCTCCCGAAGCCACATGCAGGTATCTTTCAGGACCAATTAACCCTCCGACATATGTTTCCCATAACCATTTCAAATTTCCTATGGCTTTCCTGTTATTTTAACGGGTACAACAGCTGTATCTCTGTGCCAAACTCCAGCCTGGATGTTTATTTCCTGCGTGTGTGAAATTATAAGACCGGGCTGCAATTAGAGGCACAACAACAAAAATGAATGTCAAACAGACACGGCGGCCTATCCGGTTGCCTTCACGTCTCTCGCGTGTGCCGAGGTTGAAGACGACTGGAAAGATCAGGACCGAAATGAGCCGGTTCTTTGTGTGCAGAAAAGAAAAAAAAAAAAAAGCTTTCACGATTCTTGGCCAC
>NW_027176927.1:289768-343882 GCF_023349555.1 Cebidichthys violaceus | reverse complement strand
TTCCACGTCGTGTGCCTTTTGGGAGGAGCGGGCCTTGATTTGCTCTGTTGAGCACACCGTCTCAGACTCTACTGTACAGAATGTAAATTACGATGTCATTGAGTTACTGATCAAATCAAGTGCCAGGAAATCAAATTTGCCTCGCTAATATAAATGATCTGTAAATAATTCTCTGTATTGTCTTACCTTAACGATAGTTTTATACCCACTATTTCAGCTCTCGCAGTAATAAACACTGACAGTTGTTTGGTCGACACTTTTCTGCCTGGAGATGACATTTCTGTAAAACGAAATCTGAAATTAGCATTTTATTAAATCCTTTCGGGGACAGTTGCAGATCGAATAAACTTTAACCAATGGTAAATGGAATGCAACATGATTCAATAACTTTCTTTTCTTTTTTTTTACCCTCCCATCTGTGCAGCCATCCGTCCATGTGTGTGTGTTTGCATGAAGTGAAGCTGAAATGAATTAAACATTGCAGAGAGTGTAGAGCCGGTGACGGGGGGGGGGGGGGGGGGGGGTTGCATGCTAAGTTCACCTTAGCCTCGGGGCATGGGTCGGGACTCCTGCCAAGACTCGGGGAGAGAGAGAGAGAACCCGCAAAGGATCGGGTTCTGTTACAGAATCCAGTTGAAAATAATTTCTTGCCTCGATCTCGTCTTTCACCACATTGTGATTGTGCATTCTAATTTTTTTTTTTTTTTTGAGGAGGAGGAGGAGGAGGCACCTCATGCGGCATGTGAGGTTTTTTTTTATTTATTTCTTCTTCCCACCCCTCAAAGCAAACCACAGGGAAGACAGTGATCCTTTCTTCTCTGAAATGTACTGTCAAGCACTCGCAAAAAGCTGAGAAAAATCACTTCTACTGCTGAGCTTCAACAATCTAACAGACGAGAAGCTTTCCCCAATATAACTCACTGCTTGTTTAATAAAAACAACAACATCAAAGTATGCAAATTTAGCCCCAAAACCTTCAGTATGAGTCAGCTGTCTTGCTTTGACTCATGACCTACAGGCCAGTGTCAGAGAGTCATGTAAGTTCAATAACACTCTCTATCTTTAGGATCTCCGTGATTATCAAAGTCGTCAATGTCGGCGTTTTCTCTTACCAGAGATTTGACAGTGAACAGCACACAAGTTGAAATGTGTCAAAAGAAAACGTCAGGTGAGCATTCCTGCGGATTATGTATGGTTATCATTAAGCATGAATGTACACAAACGGGTAGAACCGTTCTGA
Source organism: Cebidichthys violaceus (assembly GCF_023349555.1). NCBI lineage: Eukaryota > Metazoa > Chordata > Actinopteri > Perciformes > Stichaeidae > Cebidichthys > Cebidichthys violaceus. Next base: position 342,642 of record NW_027176927.1, on the reverse strand, counting down.
ACTATCACACCTTTAATCTGTCCTTGAATCCTCTCCGAAGCAGAGAGCAGGTATCAGGCTGCGTAGCGCCGGCTTCATATCTTTACGGTATCTAATTTGGCTTAATCTACTTTGCGATGGCTGACGAGACTTCCTTTATGGTCAGTTTCACCCTGGTCCCTTTGACCTTTGACCTTTGACAAACAATATGACGTTGTGTGTGTGTGTGTGTGTGTTGTGTGAGTGCAGAGGCACCATCTCAAGGCGGGCTGTTCTCATACAGCGATCGTAGCTATTCCTATAAAAAAATGAATGCACTGTAATTTACTGATATCCCACGAAAGCAAATTGTATGTAATCGACGTAATCATTAACCAGGAGGTATAAAACCGCAGAAACCTACGCTGGCTGGGCGGGAGGGGTCAAACAAAGGCGGGTCTTTCTCTCCCTGTGTGGAAGGAGAAGTCATCGTTGAGTCAATCGTCATAAGTAACGATAACTTCCCTAGTTATGTAAACCCGAACCATGAGCCTTTCCTAAACCTAACTAAGTAGTTCACGATATTTTCCTAAACCTAACTCTGTTGTTTCCTGTGAAGTTTATTTTGAAAAGCAGGTATGCATACAAACTTGCCTTTACAATCCGTACAACACCCTCCGTCCATGGACCGAGGGAAAAACCTGTTCAGTCAAAACCCAACACTAAGATATATCATTTTTGTTCATGAACATGAAGTTAACCGTCACAACCGTTGTGTTTCTTCATCAAAATGCCCGGTTGGTTGGCGCGTTCGGTTGTCAGAATCGAGATATATATTCCAACTATAGCGGAGTCGAGATCACGACCGTTAACGAATCACCGCGTTAACTGGTGACGTTCGTGCTCGTGGTTTGCGCGTAGCAACTAACTTAAATGGTTGGCGTAGATAATAAAAAGATGAGCCTGTGCTTAAAATTAATTAAAGGCTATTATGAGGATGCCTACATGTGACGCTTGTGTTCTCAACACTCGTGTTTTGAGTCTATGTCACGGTGTTAAGGCGCTCCGTACGTGACCTCGGACAACGTAGCTGGAAGAATCTAGTGACTTGTGGTGCTCATGATTTTTAATTCAACAATGTCATAGCTGTGCGTCATTCATAGCTACAGTAGATTATCAATTTGCCGCACGGCTAAAAAACACAATTAAAGCCATCATTCATTATTAAAGGACGTGAAAAAAACAAGTCTTTTGCTGGTCGACTTGTGACTTGCTCTTGTTTTTTTACCCGAATGTACGGACATAACAAGCATTTAAGTTATATGATTCACAAACATGTCATAAACAATGCCTTGACCTATTACAGAGCCACCCTGGAAGTTATTATTTAATCATAGTATTTCTATAAAAACACCTTCTTTTTTTTTTACACATAGTACTGAAAATGATCTTTGCTTTGAAATACCACACACTCGTATTAGATGATATCATATTAAAAAAGAAGTTTGGTATCACACGTCCCAACACCACCCAGAGAAACCACAAAACGCTGCAAGCTCTCGCGAGATAAAAGTCACACGGAACGGGTCACCAGTTGAAGCGCACAGCCTGACTGAAGATGACCTCGCCTCCTGTCATATAAACGAAGCAGGACTCTCGGGTAAACGGGCCACGAAGTGACTGTTCACCTTCTGCGTCAAACCGGCACTGGCACTGGCTTCCTGTGCGCGAGACGTTTTTTGGCAGCGCCGTCCAGCCCAAGCCCGCGAGCTCACTGACCTACTTAACCTGCAGCGGGAGAGAACAACAAGTGCGCGTAGAGGAGACTCTGTAAGGAACGCCCCCCCCCCCCCACTTCAGAGAGAGTTATTAAATACCTGCACAGGTAACAGGGACTCACCTGAAGCAGCGGTGCGCACGGTGCCGAGTGTGTGTGTGTGTGTGTGTGTGTGTGAGTGTGCGCGCGCCAATGGCTGAAGCTGTGGAGACCGACTTTTCGTCGGTGGGATTCCGGTCATTGTTTTTCATGCTGACGCCGAACGAATCATCCTATCAGAAGTTGGAAGATGTCCCTCAGTATGTGCAGCAGGTGGGTACACTTCTCGCTCACTAACAGCAGCGCGTGGCGGGTTCGCTGCGTGAGGCACCTCGGGGGACCTTTGCTGTCAACCCAGCAAGGGTGGAGGACGCAGTATCCTAAAACTAATAAAACCCACAGAAACATATAAAAGTGCTGCTTTTAATAGACCTCATGAAAACATGTTTACGAGGATCAACTCGAGCTGCAGAGATTTTAATTAATCGATAGTAATCGTTTTGATAATTGATCGTTGTAGTAACTTTTCGAGCATAATTAAAAGACATTCAAGCTGATAAAATGTGAACATGTGTTGCTTTTGTTTGTCCCATTTGCACCAGAGGAATGTAAAGTACATTTACTGAAGTAGCTACTGTACTAGAGTACACATTTCAGGTACTTGAGTACTTAAATTGTAAGCAGCTTTATACCTTAGTGTACTTTTTACTTCACAGCTTTAGTTACTTTTCAGATTACACTTTTTTTCACGTCCTTCCTGTCCTCGTATTTATAAATGTATGTCCCTCACACTGAAGGATGAAGTGTTCCTGTATGTCTCGGTACATAAAGTATTTCTTTTTAGAGATGATCATGATGATCTCCTAGAATATGATGCGTTACTGTAGAGTAAACCAGCCAACAGGATATAAAGGAGTTACTATGCAACGTGCACATTAATACTAATCCAGAAACATAATATACAATAGTAAAACATTGACATGGAGTACTTTAACTTTTCATACTTTAAGTGCATTTAACACTTTTACTTCAGTGAGGTTTTGGATGGAGGACTTTTACTGTATTTTTTAAAGTTTAATATTATTACCACTACTTCAATACATTATTTGTATTCATCTCTGAAATCATAATCTGAAATTATAGCAGGCTTTTTTTGTCAGTGCCTTTAGAGACAAAAGAATTCATCGATTTCATTGAGAAAATAATTGCTAGATTAATTGATAGTGCAACTGATTGCTGCGACCGTAGCGTCAACAGCAACGTACCGTTTGTGAAGAATTGTCGGTGTCATGCTTTAAAAATGGAAACCATTCGATGATGCAAATCCCCCAAACGTTTTTTTGATAGAACGGTTTGATGACTTATTTATTGAACTTATATTTTTCACTGATGCCCCTTGTTGTTGTTGTTGTTGTTGCACTTTGCTGCTGTAATATTTCCAAATGTCTCCACTGTGGGGATTATCTGATCTTAACTACAGATTATTAACAATATTGATTAACCGCTGATAGGCTTTACCATGTGGTTATTTAAAATAGACGTGTTTATTTTATATCGAATTAGCAGAAAACCTGCTGTATCGTGATATTAATCGTTATTGTGATATTTAATGACACAAAAAGAAGATTTGTCCATATCAAACAATACAAAAACCAGTTAAAAGCATATGTTCCTGTGATCTGGGAACTTTGACTAAGTCATGTAATAGTCAGACTTCAGATGTAACTACTACTGAATCATTTCCCACGTCTACTTGATGCACACTTTAACGATCCGCTTTGGGGTTTCGTCTGCTTCTTGCTGTCAGTTTACAGTGTCTCCGCTGCCGTTTACTGTGGCGAGCGTCTGGTGCAGGTTTGACGGCACGTGTTTTCTGCGAGGCTTTATGAGGCACATCAGGGGAAGGCGAACAATTACCCCCGCAGCAGGAGTCCCTATAACCCACTACCAAACGTGATTAAACAAATTTGTTATTGCTGCAGGGCTCGATGGTGGTAAAAGTGTGTGTGTGTGTGTGTGTGTGTGTGTGTGTGTGTGTGTGTGTGACTCAGCACTGTTTACAGTTTGTTTTTGTGTCATTAATTATTCTGCTCTCTGATCCCAACAGGCCACGTTAATTAGAAACAATACAAAAATCACAATCTTCTAATTTTAGAGTTGTTTGGAGTGATTGCTCCGTGGGTTGCTGCCAGGTCTCGGTGATTTTGAACGCAAACACAACATTGTCGTCAAGACAGCGGCGATGAAAGCGTATCGTCGGCCTGCTTGTCAGTCATCCGTGACCTTATAAAAAAAGGCTGTTTGGGGGGGGGGGGGGGGGTGCAGACATCTGGTCCGCAAATGTCTCGTTCCATGCAAGAAAATAAAATACAATTATTAGACGCCACAACAAACGGTCCGCACAGGACGCAAGAATGCTGCAGTATAAAATAGGCTTTCCTCAGTGTGATTTTTAGTTTATTTGTAGAAAGATACAAAACCCAGAGACGTTCTCAGTGCACGCAAGATCCAAAACACAACGGCTGAGGGTAAACTAGAGCGCTGCGGGGATGACGTAATGTTGTAGGCCAACCAGGAAGTTAGCGCCTCGCTGGTTCCCACGACAAAAAGCCTGTGGGGAACAAATGTTCATGATGCTTACACGTTGTGTTCAGCAAGATCATCTTCAGGATTTAAAACCAGTTTTTCTGATTTTTTTTTGAAGCGTTCGAAGCTAAAGGAGGTCTCATGTTCTAGTGAGGACGTTTAGTCGTCTCGTTTAGCCACTTGACCTTTTTTAAGACACGGAACAGCTTGAGGGGTATTTACTGATGTACTTTATGTCATGGAACAAAATGTAAAAATGTCTTCAGCTCGTGTTAAACCCAGACCTTTATTTCAGGCATCTAACCAAAAATATATATTCAAAAGAACACAATTACTTTGAGATAAGGGAAACGAAAATGCTAATTTTCTGTTTTTTCGTAGTATACTATTCAGCGATATCACTCTGAGACAGAGGACAAACACAGATGGAGGACAAATTACATGAAATACAGCGAAGAGAAAAAACAAAAAAACAATGGAGACAGTGTTGAAAACAAAGACGAGCCTTTTTTTTCCTCTCGCCTTCTTTTCTCGCACAGCATGAGAATCAACTTGCCCTGCTGAATAATTTTGCCCGGAGCTGTCGAGAACGCCGGGCTGCAGAGGTAAAACTATCTGCTAGACAGGAGAGGTGGAAAAAAAAAAAAAAAAGGAGGCAAAGGTTTTTTTTTGACCGGCGTCCACAATGATAATCTCTCTCAAGTCTCAGCGGGTCTGGAGGAGGTCTGGAGGAGGTCTGCCTGCGCCGCGAGCCCATTTGTTGGCTGCAGCTCTGCAGTCTGCTGCCAGATGTTGGGAGCGTTGCGTGTGATCGCAGGTCCCCGGTGGTGCTCTCGCCTCTGCTTGTGCGCACACACACACACACACACACACACACACACACTCACATCACACACCTGCATGTTAAAGTGGAGGCATTCACATGTGGATTATGCACACACATGCATGCACACTCCCTCTCACTTCCATTCACACACACACACACACTTCCTCCCTCCCCACCTGCAGATGTGCTCCTCAGCGGTCCCGTCACGTCCCTCATTCCTCGCTCTCGGCGGGGGCCATGTGTCCCAGTTAGAACCGGAGTCACTTGGTCAATGAGCGCCTTCAAGCTAAAGCTAACCAGCAGGTCTGACACGCCGCTGAAGTCGCACTCGTGACCTGTTTGCTAACCCCGTCCCTCGCTAATTTGTTCCATGTTTGACGGACCCATTAAGAGGTTATTACATGTTTCCAGCACAGCTAGAAACAGAGGCCTGTCATTGACTGTTTGCTTAGTGCGCACCATTTGTTTTGTCACAACTGGTTACTAAATGTAATCCATCCTTTTAACAACTTTTGGAAATTCAACACCTTTTTAATTTTTGTTTTTGCCACCAAAAAAAAAAAAAAAAAACTAAGGAAAAAAAGTAAAGCATGTGGCATCTTGTGCATAAAGAGTTGCTAACTTATAATGAAAAACGTTGAATGCACATTGGCCAGCCATAAGTTGGCAATACAGGAAAAATACTATCACGATTATTTTTGATAAAGAGCAACTTATTAATAACACTTAAAGGTTCCACCGCACTCAGCTTGGCGACTTGCTGAGCCGGCGGCTAGCAGCTAACGTCGCTAAAAGTGCAAACAGCGGTGCTGACAGAGCTAACGGCGTTGCACGCTAACAGTGCGGCTATGTCAACAAAGCAAGGAGAAGCTCAGATTCCAACAGAGGGAGAATGACTTCATGCTCAGGTAGACATAACTCCACTATCACAGCGGTTTGTTTGCTATATTAATGTCCTGAATGTCATATGGAGAACCTTTTAATTTAAGGTACTAATAGCAACAAAGTGAAGAACAATAATTACTACGCAGCCCTGGTTATTATCACCACAGGTTATCTGGATTGCCGACATCACGACAATCCAGGTTCACGGTGTGGTTTGTCAGCGCCGGTGTCTAAAGCAACCGATGAGATCATTTCTCCCTCCGGCGCAGCTCCGCTCGGACAAACGTTTGTGATCTCCGACCTGCCAAAGCGTCGCGGCTTCAGACCGGTTGCTTCAGATCGGTACAAGTGAAACAAACATCATGGATCACAAGACATGAAAGTGCTGCAGGCTGCCAAGACAAATATTCAAGCTCAACACAACCCACTAAAAGCAACAGTGGGCTTGAAACTGATTTGTTTTCACAGTTTGCAACAGTGCTGAATCATGATTCTCTCTCTCTCTCTGTGTGTGTGTGTGTGTGTGTGTGTGTGCGCAGGCCACTCCTTTCTTTATAGGGCTGATGGTGCTGGAGCTGGTGGTGGGCGTGCTGAAGACAGGATCCCCACTGGTCAGCATCAGTGACGGACTCACCTCCGTATCTTGTGGAATGATCTCCAGAATCCCACTGTGAGTGTTTCACTGTTGTGCTGTACGAAGTGATAGGATGGTTGTGCTATAGTTTCTGCTGAGGTGCCTTAACCCAACACATATTTCATTAGTTTTAAGAAATATTAAATATTAAACATGTTGCCCGTGCCGAAACGGAAGCAAGAGCACCGGGACAGTATTTAAAAAAAAAAAAAAACACGCACAAGCAAAGTGAACAGCGCAACTGCGACATGAACCGCATGTTGCGTGACACGTGCACGCTGTGGCCTGTCCGTCTCCTCCCTCAGGCTGTTCATGAGGAGCTGCGAGCTGACCGCTTACATGTTCGTGTGGAACCGGTACCGTCTGCTGGAACTGCCGTGGGACTCCGCCTGGACCTGGTGGCTCACCTTCGTGGGCGTGGACTTCTGCTACTACTGGGTGCACCGCTTAGCTCACGGTACCGGCACAAGACACTCACGCTGATGTACACACAACCCACAAAAGAAGGGACGTTCAGATGATACGTGTTGTCACTCCCTCCAGGAAATACACGACACCTTTAGTTCTTGTGTCGGTGGACCCAGTCAACGCCACCGCCGAACCGTTCAAACGCATTTCAACGTACGGAATAAGCTGGCATTCGCATTACACAAAAACTGATCGCAGGCAAAAATAGCGCCACGAAACCGTTAACATAAATAAACGCCGCCGGCTGCACACGACCCGGGAGGGAAACGAGCGCTTCGTTATCGCTTCAAATCTTAAATCTACAGAAACTTCCGCCGCTTCAAATGTCTTCTTTTAGGAGACTGAATGTGTCCCAGCACAACGTGGGATGTAAACATAGGTCCTATTGAGTGTCAATCCAAACAAATCAAGTTGTACAAATAATGATATGTAGTCAAGCGTGTTAAATACTGACGTAAATAATATTTATGGCACTATAAAAGTGTAGTTCATGAGAATTGTGGTCGTACTTTTGTTGGCAAGAGCTCGTTGCGCCGCATATTTTACAGAAACGGGTATTGGGTACATTCGTTTTTTTTAATTTTAAACTCATCCCAGAGTAAGAAACATTCACCTCTCTGTCCAACTTCATAAAGTTCGATATGACAGCTTTGAAGCTTGCTCCTTCTCGGAGCACTGTGGCCGTGGTCAGGTCGGATTCATGGTGTTTACTATGGATTTGAACGGTGACCACTTTTCCCGGTGGAAAAGTATTTCAATGTTAGTCTGCAGCATTATCATCTCCTCCACTGATCATACAAATACTCTTATTTCCTTCACAATATGGCCAACTGAGCATTTCATCCCATGTTTCGAAGACGGCTTCTGTGCTTTTTTTTTAACACATTTAAATTACAACGCTGATGGCGTCCGCTTCCTTTTTATTATGTGTCACTCAAACAAACAAAAAAAAAAACAAACTACAAAAGCCAGCTGAAGATAAATGGTTGCAAAATGTTGATTTAGTTGCCATCCCTGCAGGGAGGAGCACCGCTAGATAGCACACACACATCATGCTGTCCTGCACGTTGTGGAGGAAGCAATTATTTTTGAGTTACATGCAGCTGGTTTGAGAGCTCTGCAGATGTGAGAGGCCGGAGTCTCCAGAGGGCCGTGGTGGTCTCAACCCGGAGCTCCCACAGCAACGCGCTGGATACAGTCAAGGCGGCGAAAGCGGCGACGTCCTGCAGCATCGCCGTTGAAGCAGAAATAAAAAAAAACATGCACCGGATACAGTATTCCTACGGCAGTAGCTTGACGTCTCTTTTAGAGCTGACTCTTCCTGTATTTTTGCTGGGCCGATGCTCGTGCCAGATGCTCGGCTGCCACACCGGAAGAGAGGTATTTATTTGTGGCCTGCGCCGATGTTTATTTGTGTCGGCGGCACATCAAGCCGCCCGCCGCCTCGTCCGCATTGGTTTTGGCTGAAAGTCCAGAATGTGGCTTAACAGAAGCTGTGTTTGGAAACCGTCTCGCCGAAGAACCGGCCGACATGATTTCGAGGTGACTGAGAACATCAGCAGAGTTTGCCTTTTTAACACGCACTGGTGGTTCACTCTTACACTGTGATCTGTGGGCTTTAGCTTTTATTTGTATCTTTTTAACTGCTGAATCTGCTGTTTTCTCAGGAAGGTTTAATGGGGCTTTATATATTACTGTATGTACAAGACAAAGACCAAGGACATCACTGTGGTAGTGGTGCATTGGCATGAAAAATCAATACACGTAGCTGAGCACCCTTCACCCAAAATAATTAAATCCAAAGTCTGTCTGAATGTAAAGTAAGCTGGAAGTCAACTTGTTTAGAGCTCCAGTCAAACATTTTTAAAGATACCGGTAATAAACTCATTCTCATTTCCAAAAATGTAGCACTTTTGAAGCAAATTTTAAATGAGGATCTTTTCACATCAGGGACCCGGACCTGGATCCGAGTACACATGTACAGGTTTTTCTGTTGGTGACCTGGAGCCACGCGACTTCACCAACTGTAGTCACCATGATATGAACAGAAAACTGGAGGCCTGGAGGCCAATCAGTGGTGGACGTGAGATTTCGGTTCAGTTATTTTCATTAATTTAAACTTTACTATTAACTGTTAGGTGGCGTACAGTAGCTGGTTTGTGTCAACCCATTTCGGTGGTTGCCTGGAAACAATAACTTTGAAAGAAAAGACGCAGCAAATTGCAAAAAAAAAAAAGATGATAAAGTGTGATTGGGCGGTGCGCTTCACTTTTTCAACCTTCAAAATTTGACTAATTAGGACCTCAAACATTATTAAACACATATAAAGTGTGTCATTTAATTTCCTTCGTTTCGTGAAAGAATCTGGGGAGGATCCGATTATTTCAGTGTTGGATCCTGAACGATCATGTAAACGAAGCTCCGCACCAGGCTAATGTGTGTGTGTGTGTGTGTGTGTGTGTGTGTGTGTGTGTGACCATGTTTATAGGGTCACCGCTGTAATGTGTGTCTGAAGGAAGTGTGTGTGTGTTCCCGTCGTTGCCCTCATTGTCTGACGATGCAGAGGAGTGACGCTCACAGTCACAGTTTATTTTGTCAGAATTCTTTTATTTTTGAACTGCAGAATCATTTTTAAAAGTTCCACTTTCATTTCCTCTTCCACTAGCGTTGTTATTATGGAACATTGTGGGGTCGCAGATAATTCCCTGGTGCCGAGCGCCCGCAGCGCTCACTCAGGGTCTTAAGTCTTTTCCGCCTTGTTACCAAAGTGGAGCGGCTCTCCCTCGACCGCAGGACGGGCCCGGCACGGCCCTCACTCGTCACTCTGGTCAGCCGAGGTCATCTCGGGTCAACTGCAGCAAGGTTCAACAAAAATCTTCCGAGCGTGTGGGATGGATGTTTCCTATAACGAAGCACTGAGGAATGAGACAGCTGCAGGATGCGGGTTGAAAGTGTTTTTCAGCAGTTTAACGAGTGTCAAATTGTCATGTAACGCTGCTTTTGGAGTCTTTTTTTATTACGCTCATGTCTTGGAATGATTTTTGCCGTTTCTTGCCTCAGAACAGCAGGAACACTGCATCTATAATCCTATTGTGTCAGAACATATGAGCTATAAATCTCAATATTGCGTAATAAGGGACAGATTACAATAGAAAACTGTAAAATGAGGCAAAAATTACATCCTCTGCTGGGAAATACGAGCCCTTATTAGCCCCAGTGTAGAATATCATTTTCGGTTTTATGGCCCTTTTTTCTTTTTTGGTAGTTTCCCTCATGACTTCCACATGAAAGGACAGCTCAAAGATAATTAAATGGAAAGTGCTTTGAAAGGCCTTCAGCCTGTGCTGGTGCCATCTTTCCCGAGGAGACATTCCCACTTGGCATCGCTCTTGCCAGACGCTGTGATCTTGGAGATAACAACAGATTAAAAGAGAAATGAGCCGCCTCCGTCCGCAGCCATTCGGATGACATTTAGGATTCTGCATTGACAGGTATGTTATAGCGACTAGGAAGGTGCACTCAGGAGAGCCCAGATCTCTGCCAGGTGTGTCTGCAAAGACGACTGCTGTATTGTGTGATCGAATGAATACGACCCGCAATTGGTAAACTGCCCGTCTAGACACGTATGAGCTGTAAGGTGTCGTAAAACACACTTCATTCAAACTTAAAGACGATCGGCTCGAAGTCGTCGTATTAGACGTCACGTTTTTGACAGCGACGTACTCAGCAGCGACAGCGATGTGTGTGTGTGTGTGTGTGTGTGTGTGTGCGTGTAGCAGTAGCTCCGCTAGCTGTTTCCTGCTAGCTGTCTTTCCTCACTGTGAGTAGAAGCTCAGCTGAGTCATCACCAGCGGCACCTACCGGCCGGCGGTTAAGAGTAGTGAGTAAGGGCAATAAAAGGTGTTTAGAGAAAGTGTGAGTCACCGGAACCACGAGAGGTCCTTAATGGATCCATGGATTAGTCGTGGACAGACACTCACTCACTCACTCACTCAATCACTCACACACACGCGACCGAGCGCATGATCCTCCTTGCGTAGATGAAAGGCTTGTGACTGGATCCCGCTTCGTGGCCTTTGTCTCGCATTAGGTCCGCAGACAAACACGAGTCGTGGTTCAAGTTGAGGCAAATCTGGCTCCTCAAACATTTGAATGACCTTTGTGCACACACACACACACACACACACACACACACACACACACACACACACACACTCCAATGAAGTGGTTGTTTATCTAAACTCTAGATATCCACATTTGTTTAAACTCTTTGGTGCATGTCCCAGAATCGATGCGCTGCAGCTTTAGCGAGCCCTTGTTTAATAATTATCCGTTTTTGTTTTTGGAAAAAAAAGAAGCTGGAAGTGTTCAGTTGCTGACAGATTGCTAGAAAGTATATCTCCCCTAACCGCTGAAACAATATGACCCTTGCTACACATTTAACCACCTTTTGTAAACACATTGGTTTAATAACTCGGTGACGGACAAGAATAGAAGACAAATTCCAATTTCGCCCACATTTTGTCTGCTGCCGTCCTCGCCGGGGGAGGGGGGACTCGGGTTCGGATGCGGCCGTGATGTTGACAGTCCTGTTGATTCTGTTTATTCTAACCTCGTATCGCGAGCGCCACTAATAGCAGCTCTGCTCTCGGGGCGGCATCTATATCCAGGCACGGCAGCCGAGGCTGAGGCCATTAATCAGCCAGTCAGCTGTCCGTGCTCTGATTATATGTGAGGTAATGGAGTTACGCTGCAGTCGTCTCACCGCACACCGGCGGCTCTGTGTTACGCTTTTAGCTCTGAAACATCGGAGCATTGAAAGTTACTGTGCGATGTTATCGTTACCTCCTTGATCCGACCAATCGCAAGCGACAGATAATTGTAGTAATTTTGCTATTGAGGCTTTCGGGGGGGGGGGGGGTCTGAAGTGTCAATCAAGGGTATTTTGCACACTGCCCATTAGTGCAGAAAGATGACGGTCATGAGAGGCAACACGAAAAAATCTTTCGTTTAGAGCTTCAGCGACGAATCGATGTGACCGCTGCTACGACGCGCGTTTACAAAACCGACCGACCGGAAACTCAAAAATCAGCATTTCACATCTCTCATCCCCCTTTTAAGATTCCTCGAAGCGTAGCATTGCCAAGCGCTACAGCCAAGAGTTGTCAGTTGTTTAATTACATTTTAGGAATGCCACGGTGACAAAATGTTCCCGTCGGTGAATAGACTCATGACGTCAGCAGTGCTACAGATTAAACTCCGAACATCTTACAAGAACAGATGACGCTCACTGCCCGTACAGTGCTTACTGGGATCTGTTACGTCGGTTGGCTGCGTGTCACCGACTGCCTTGTTGACTCCATCAGGTCTCCTATTGGAATTAAATGCCGAATAAGCACTTTTGGGCTTTTTTCGCCGTGAACCCCGAATCCTCCGCCGTTGTCTTGTCTGTCAACTCTCTCTTGTCCCGTGATAAGTGCGTTCTGCCGCTGCCGTACAAAGCAGACACTTTAACTTTGTCGTTGTCATTCCACATTCTATAAATGCCTTCCAGCGGCATGTTGTTTGCATTTGTCGGGTGGTGTTAGAAAACAGCCGGAAGCCACTAAACCTCCGCCCTCCTGTGCCTCCAGTCTGTACATTAGTTTCTACGTCTTTTGTCCAGCCGATTCTTTCTTGCCACTTAATTATTTCCTGTGACGCCTGTTTTGCCTTCATATCCTGATTGTTTCCCCGTGTTGCCTGTGATCCTGAATGTCTGATTTTGACGGGAACGTTCACTTTAAAATACAGCAAATGAACATCAGGAAGGTGGCGGCCACAAAAGCGAGTGAAAAGTGAATATTTCGATGAGGTTAGAGTGAATTGTGGCGCTGGTGAAATGTGTTGTTTCAGGCCATCTATGAAGGCACGTATGGACGGGAGGATATGCACCTTACGACATCCTCTGTATCTGCTGTGTCCACACACCCCTCCCGCTCCTTTTTGGCCTTGCAGACAGCAGCAGTTGTTAAGACAAACAGATGTGCTCAGCACTCCTCCGCTGTCCTCCGTCCCCGAGAGGACGCAGACGATGTGGATGTTATTGTTTAAAGAGGAGCTCCTCTGGGCGGTGTGGCAGGGTGGAACGGGGGGGGGGGGGGGGGGGGGGGGGGGTGTTAACCTGTCCGGGGCTCCATAAATCTTCACGTTGACGCCGGGTTCCTGGCCCGGTGCAGGTTGCAGGGGGGGGGCCGACAAAAGAATCCAGGAGCCCCCCTGCTTGGTTTGCCGGTTGTGTCGGCGCGGTTTGGTCAGGATGTGGGGGTCTGGCTCACGGCAGCAGAGGAGACCAAGTGAAAGGCCTCATGGGAGGCAGAGATAACATCCACAGTGATCTAGAGGTCACCGGCTCTCGCTCTCTGTCTGCTGCTCTGTGCGATGAAAGAGAGAGAGAGAGAGAGAGAGAGAGAGAGAGAGAGAGAGAGAGAGCGACCGGTCTGACTGAACCGAGACATCACAAAGGGATCACGTCCACAGGGCCCGTGTGAGCAGCTTTTAAACAAAGTGAGGAAAAGAAGAGCGTGTCACGACGGGCGAGAGGGTCTCTGAGCTCAGCAGAGGCCTCAGTCCAGTCTGACTGCTGCCCTCGTGTGCTCCCCTCGCTGCACGGAGAGGCTTCCCTCCGTCAACAGCCGACGGACGGGGAGGAGATCTCTCCCCCCCCCGCTGAGGACAAACGTCCACTGTTTGGAGGGATGAAGTGTGAACATGAAGGATGAATATGAGCGGTCATTAGGGGGTGCGGGAAAAAAAGGTTCCTGGAATTGCTCCTCTGCTGGAGTGCTTATTTTTTTGGGGGGTTTTCTCGATTAGTCAGAAAGAGACAGTTAGAAAGACGCTCGCTTGCTGTGGAAGATTTACAAGGCCTACATGACAGGGCTGTCCTCGAACAAAACAATTCTTGTACTGGACTAATCAATTAGTTGATTTAATTCACAGATCTGTAAAGCTTCAACACAATCACACAAAAGCACCACTTGAAAATGCATAAAAATGCATAAAATAAGTCACTGATTGACTAAAGACAAAAGACCAAAATCGACCGCTTAGACGCCTAAAAGGTGGCAGCGCGACACGAAAACGAATCAAGCAAAGAAATGAAGTGAAATACGCGTTTTATATGTTTTTCTTACTATGTATTTACTGTGTCATAATATCATTTTGGAATGGACAATATGTCTCCTTTGCGGAACAGAAAATGTTCCCCCGCAACACAAACAGCTCCGTTGTTAAATACAAAAAGCTACATAACTGCTCTTTTAACGAGTGTTTTTCATTTTCAGTAAATGCATACTTAAAAGGGAAAAGCATATTACAATCGGTGTTATATTTCACTTTATTTCTTTGTTTTGATTAGTTTTTATACAGGCATTTTTACATTTTCCATAAACTCTTGAGTTCTTATTGCATAAAACATCAAATCTATCTGGATTACTTCTTTGTTTTTGCAACAGAGGGAGAAAGAATCAAGCAGCTTTATATCTAGTGCTTTGGATTTCAGCTAGAATTAACATAATTGCGAATACAATCAATTAAAATAGAATGTTGTTCATCTTAAAATACGATAGAAAAGCCATTTTTACGTCCCCCTTCACTTTTTAAACGCAGTTTTTACGCCCTGTTTGTGGGAGCTGTAAGTGGGCCTGACCACGGTTAGTGTGTTTAGTTTAGTGTGTGTGACTGAGCCGCGTGGACAGCATGAAGTATGGCAGCGGCAGAGGGGGAGTCGGCCGACCGTCCCACCGAGTCCGGCCCTCCGTGTTTGAGTTGGCAACCCCATCCGAGAGCCCTCCGATCCAAAAACGCTGGAGGGGCCTGTTCACGGGCCGTTACCCCGGCGATTGACGGGTCGGCCCACCGCTCGGGAGGGCGGCACATGAAGGACGCCGCCGGGCGGTGCCAGGAGTTTTTGACGCCGAGGGTGACGATCTGGCAGCTGATTGATGTGAACGTGAAAGCATTCTCGTAAAGGTTTTTGTTGAAGAGAGTGGATTCCGCCCCCCCCTCCTCGTCCTTCTCTGATTATTTTTCATACTTTCTTTTTATGGCAGCATCATCGAGGAACAGATTGATCGTTATCGGCACTCGCTACAGCTGCGTCCACGGAGCTCCACGGGACTTTGCCTCCTTGCGTTTATCCCACTCCGGTTGTATAAGCACCGCTCCTGACGTGGCTGAGGTGGACGTAAACAGACTCCGTTAGAGTCTAACTCGGTCGCGTTAGACGTGACTGATGATGACTTATAGGCCTTGATTACGTGTCACGATATATAATTCAGCGGTGGGAGCTGAAAATCGGGGAATTACATCAACATGCTGCCAGACCTCTACTCGCAGCCGGCGGTGAATGCCAGAACAATGAGGCTGATTTTGGTGGCGCGGGGTTTGGTGTTGCAGGAGACCATGTAAACAATAATACATGACGATATCAAAAGGGATATATCTATAAAGCATCGTATTACAATGCTTATACTTCAGCCGCTCGCAATAGGAACGATTTTAAACTTTTGGGGGCTGAGGAACATTTTCCAATTTTCTACCGTTTTCACTCTTAGATGCCATTGGAACTATTTGTATTCACCATCGTGTATTCATTTCGTCATATTTAGCGAGTTCAGGCTCAGCGACGATGTGGACTGACTCAACTATTTCTCCACATTTGCCAGATAGCTAGATGGTTAGATGGCTAATACGTCAAGCTAAGCTGCAGTAGGTTTGTTGTACCCTGAAGTGACCGATTCAAGACTAGAAGGTTGGCGGTTCAAGCCTGAGCACCCACTGTCTGCAAGCTGAAGTGTCCTTGAGCAAGACGCTAAACCCAGTATGCCAACAATTTCCAGTTCGTCGGTTGCATTTTGTTGGACGCAAACCTTAACTTTGCACTTTGACCTCCTCCTTTGAACGGTTTAACGTTGCTCAAACAAAGTTGCACTACTTCCACCTTTTTTGTTCCACACAGACTGCCACAGAGGTAAACATCAACATAATGTTTTAGGGATTTGGATGAGAGACTTAACTGCTGTAGTTTTTGAGCAGAGTCTCGTGTAATGCGTCCAAACTGTCCGTCACCTGATTAGCGTGCGCTCATGCTTGCTGTTCCTGAGAAAGGGTGAGTTGAGGGCTCGCTGGAGGCCAGATGGAAGTGCCGTCCTCAGCGTTTTCTCCGCTCTTGCTGGGAACGCGGGCTCTGTGGCATTGGTTCTCACCATTAACGGGGCTTCCCTCCTGAATAGGCCCTGCCAAACTATGCAGCGTCCCGCCGAGTCCAGAGATGAGGACATGGGCTTGCAGTGAAGCCTAGCGGTTCCTACTTCCTATCAATGACAAGAAGCATCAATCTTAGCTCGCCCTTAGTCCTGGACCCTGCCAAGCATGATTCCAGTGAGGAAGGAAAAAAAGCAAAAAGAGACTCAGGCTGCTGGAATTAAACAAAGGCTGGATTATCCTCTCAATATGTCTCTTAGCAGGACAGTTCATCTCCGAATCCCCCACGGTGCGCAGCGGAAGAAACTTCAGAATTTTAGTGCTCGACTGTCGTAGATGCAGTCAGACTTCTCTTCTCTTTTCAATTCTTCTTACCTCTCTCCTGTCAGACTCATGCCTTGTCTGCAGACCGTCTGTCAGTTGTGTTGAGAGGGAAAATAAAGTTTGAATTAAAGTCCGACCCTGTTGCTTCCATTTAAAATCAATCCAAAATACACCATTTAACACTGTGTGCGTGACGCGTCCAAAAACATTCCCCCGTGACATTTATTCACTCACACCTGCTTAGAACCCAGCAATAACCCTGTTAAGTAACGGAGGTGTGGAGCGTTGCTCGGGAGCGGTAGTTTGCTCTGGGAGCGCCTCGGGGGTTTCCCCAAACGCTTGAGGAAGTCCACCTCAGTTTCAGTGATTGGAAAGGTGTTCGGGACAGGTCGCGGTGCTGCTCTGCACACCTTCAGCGCTCGGCAGCGTGTTTGTTCAGGTGCGGCGGATCATCGGACCGCTGGGATGTTTGACTCCCTGCTGTTATTAAACACAGAGAGAGAGAGAGAGAGAGAGAGAGAGAGAGAGATGTGGCTTTCGAAAGATATTCTCAAAATAGAATGTCGTAACCTCACATTTGGCAAAGCTATTTGTGTTTGTGCTTGAACACTGTGACCATATGAACACCAGCGGCGTGGACTCGACCCAATTTGGACTCGAGTCAGAAATGTGATGATTTAAATCGGACTTGACAAAATATAAAATGCTCAACTTTTGACCAATTACTTGTGACTTTTGGGGCTTTTGACTTGAAAATACTTGAAACCTTCCCCCCGAGCCCCAAAATTATACAATTTGTGATCCAAGAAGCGCGCCGTGAATCAATTAATTTTCCTCCATTCACTGAATCAGCTCTTGTTGACACTGTTCATTCCAAGCAAGTCAACACTTAATTCCCCAGATCCAATTAGTTGGAACCGATCGGACGGCATCCAATCAACTTGCAGGAGAGAACCATGAAGAACAAACGTTACTTCACTGAGCTGCAGTTGGGAAAAATGGTACCAAAGATAATTTCATTGTCGTACAAAATCAAACGAGTTGCAAATTACAGATGGAGTTGCAAATAGCATTATTTTTTGGTGAAAAGTGCATTATGACTGGTTTAGGACTCGACACTCAAAGTTTAGGAGTAGGGACTTTGTCATTTTGAATTGAAATGTGCTCATTAACATCGATACCGCTCCCACATCTGTGCGGTAAATATGAAGCTACATACAAGAGACGGTTAGCTTAGCAGCAATGAATGAAAACAGGGCGAAACAGCTAGCCAAGTACTGTTTTCATCCTTTTAAGCTAAGCTAAGCTAATCTCCTAGCTATAGCATCATCTTTACCGTACAGACATGAAATTGGTAACCATCTTATGGTCCTCATCAGAAAGCGATTAAACGGATTCCCAAAATGTTTAACTACTGAAAGGCACTTTGGATGATAAAAACCTATTAGATAAAAATTAAAAATGCATCGTCAACAAGCCAAAACTAAGCTTGTGGCATGCAAGCACGGGGACACGCATGCATGCATGCCATGTGTAATAATACAAGTTTAATTGCTTGATAATTGATCCCTTAATCACAAATCCCATCACACAAGGCATAAAACTTAAACTCCATTTAATAACTTTGGCTGCTTTCTTTTATTGCAACAAGTACACCACTATACGTAGTCTATACGGGGCTGTGTGGTTCTGCAATATTTGAAGGTTACTGTTCTCTCTTGTACGGCAGCAGAGGCCAAAGTGGCCGGGAGGTGCCAAAAAGCACAGACTAGACGGGGTGGTCCGGAAACGGCCCGGAGATCCAGTGAAACTTAACAAGCATGTTCCCTTTGGATGTTAAAATGAAGTGTAACACAGATATTAATGTAGCAAGTATCACAACACAGCAGAGGAATGTAAACTGGAGCACTGGGACATCAGGCTGGACGCTAACCAGCTGCAGCCGAATACCCCCCTCCTCTTCCTCTTCCTCCTCCTCCTCCTCTTCCTCCTCCAATGGCCTCAAGCCTCGGCCTTTCATCGCGGCTGGCCAGGAGCGAGACCCAAATGGCTCCTTCTGGGGATGAAAGTGTCTCGTTACTCATCTGGGGGGAGGTTGATTGTTGAGATAAATCACTTGTGGTGATGTAAAAGCAGCTGAATGTGTGTGAGAGTTCAAGCCTCGTGTATGAATCTCACGCTGCCGTTTTCGCTCTGTCACACATTAATGAGCAGGTTGATTGAAGTGATAAACTCAAAAAGAGACTCGTGGACTCTTGTTTTCATTCTGTATCTTTGTGTACATTTTTCTCCAGAGGTGTCCATCATCTGGGCTTCTCACCAGGTTCACCACAGTTCAGAGTACTACAACCTCGCCACCGCCCTCAGACAGTCCCTCACCCAGCAGTTCACATCATGGGTAAGATATTATTCATTCTGTCAAAAGATAATTCTGTTAATTGTTATTATTGTCAACATGGAGCCAAGTAGTGTCTCTGTAGCCAAACAACTGATACATCTTATCCCTCTGTGCACATTTTCGGATTCTGGAACTGCCTCGGGGTGTTGGATCCATACCTGGCCTTGTTCCTGACTCTGGCTGCTTAAAGTAGCGGTAGCAAGTTTTATTGTGTTTAGGGAGCTTTTAGTGTCGCTTTGTGAGGCGTTTCATCTGGGAACTATTTTCTTTCTTCCAAACGACACCTGCCAACTGTATCACCACAGAAGGAGAAGACGGAGACGTTAAAAATGAAAATGTCCTCCACGTCGGTTGAGCTGCAGTGTTAGCTAGCTCAGTGGTGCTAGGTGAGCTATATAGAGCAATATAGAGCGCACGAGCTTCCTTCTGCGCGGTGATGCGGGTGTAGTTTGGTAGAAAGGAAATGGTTCCTACATGAAACCGCTCACAACAAGATCTGTGGATTATCTTGGGTCACGATTGCTGGAAAGAGACATTGCTCTTGGTGTTTTTTAAACGGAGTTATTTTGGCGCTTTGAGCGCCACACAAGCCGAGTTGCCATCTCGTTCCGTTATATTGGAAGGCAGACATCTCTACGGCCCATACCTCCAAAACTATACCAAAACTATTGATTGATAAAGGAAAAATATGTCATCTTTTGGGGTGAACTGTCCCTTTTAAAGTTCCATTGTTGTCCAAAAAACGTTTCAAAGCACTATTTAGAGCTCTGCGTTACATGAGGCAGAGCGCCACAGAAAGGATAGGAAAAGTCCAAAAGTATTGAGAGAAGAACTAACACATCATCATCACATTTGTTTTCTTCTTTTCATGGCATTTATTGACAATATCAAACCTATATTTGCCAGCCGTATCCTTTTAAATGTACTCTGTGGAGCGTTTTGACCACAGGTCCCCTAATGTTTGTTGTAATGCTCTAATATCTCTATGTCACATTTATTTACAGTCTGTTTTTCCTTTCTTTATATTATGCAATGTGTTGATAAGCGAGGACTTCTCTTCCTCCTCAGATTTTCTACATGCCCATGGCTTTGATTGCACCCCCCACGGTCTTCGCCGTCCACATACAGTTAAACCTGCTCTACCAGTTCTGGATCCACACTGAGGTAAATGTGTCCACACAGGTTACACATTCTGTCATTAATTGTCTTTTATCCTGAAACGAGGAGAAAAGGGGAAAGTGTTGAAGGGTGCACGGACGGCAATGTTTTACGTGTTAAAAGTTTGGACTGTTGGAGCGATGCAGTTAAACAACAAGTACCGTCATTCATCTCCATCTGTCTTTGGTTCAGACGCTGACTCTTCACCTGCAGTGTCAGGATAAGTAAGGATAAGATAATGAATGAAAGCATCTTTGACCACTTTGTGACCACGATATCTTCTGGAACGCCTGGAGACAATTTTTTTTCCAGATGTGGCACAAACGTCCACTTGAACTCAAAGTTCATTGTGACCTTTTTATTACCATAACTCAAACATTCATGTGCTCATTGTGACAATTTCACACAAATGTCTCATGTGATACAGTGATGAAATGGAGACATTTAGGATAGACATGAATGTGCTTGTGGAGGCATTAAACCATCCACAAAATGAATAGTTTCAGCTTCTGAAGTGTGAGGATTTACTCAATTTACTCGCCCGAGGAAGAACTTGTAGATTGGAACGTTGCCTTGAGAAGAGAAAAAGAGAAATAAACTATTTACTTGGAGCCGAACGGTGTAAAGTTCTCTTTTGTGCCCAGTTTACTTGATTTTCTCACTTTCTTTATCCTTTTTAAATTGAATACATTTGCTTATTTTTGACTATTTAAGATATTGCTCATGGCTCGACTAACTTGTTGTAAACATTTGCTAGTTTTTACAAGCATCTTTTTTTTAACCTTAATCTAAAGAATAATGGATACTTGTAACTTTGAGCTTTTTAATTTGACTAGTTTATTCAGGTCTAGGACAAGTAATGTTATCGGATTAAATATGTAAATATACTGTATAATCAGTCAAGATGTAGCGCATGTGACTGCGTATGAATCTCCTCTTAGCTTCATTGTTGCTGTGCAAAGTTAAAAGGGAAAACCTGACTGAACAAAAGTCTGTAAAGTCACCTTCCTCGCTTGTGTCAAAACTAATCTGTCCGCTAAGTCGAGCCTTTGTAGGGCTCAGAGTTGCAGTGGAACCTGTATTCAATAAAAAATAATGAGATTTCACGAAATATTCCAAACAGAAGCATGACCGCTCTCCCTGCCTGTACAGTGACTGGGAGTATCACTTTTACAATCCCCACGATCTGGAGAGGGAATGAATGGATTTGGAACGCCCTCCATCTTTTTAGTGCACTATTAGTGAAAACAGTCGTAATAGTCACAATATTCTGAAGGGATGTAATTTATGCCTCCTTTATGGCCTCTCTCTCTCTCTCTTTTTTTTTTTTTTTTTGATGTCATGTAATTTATTGGCACGCTATCCGCTGCGCCGCTCCAGCCTCAGAGCCCGGAGTGAAGCGGTGGAGACCCTTTTTCATTCCAGATAAAACTCTCACGCTCGGCCCGCCAGACGCGGCCATTACATGGAAATAATGAATCACCGAGGAATTCTGTCCAGCCGCGCGCGTTTCTCCAGACTGAGCGGTCTCGTTCGTATCGACGCGAAACATCAGAATAATCTTGAGAGTCGCAGCCTGAAGAGAAACACGAGCTGTGAGAAATGACCTCGGTAATCTTTAATGACTCACCGGTGCATCTGTTTGATATCTAAGAAAGAGAACGTGATTCATGTTCGATAGCTTTATGCCCAAAATGTGCTCATTCGACTGCATCGTCTTTTGAGATGTGCATGTTTCCTTTAGAGTGTTAATGGGGTTTTAACTCTACCAGCGTTGTTCACATCTTTTTTTTTTCTCATCCTACCGGTCCAGACATATGACTGTGATTCGGAAAATAAAAAAGAATATGAATGTTTAGTAACGCATCGAAGCGATATTTACTTTTTGACATCTAATGAGTGAAGTACTATAACTAAAACCATGACGCAAGTGTCCCGTAATGCATAATCTTTTGGTTTTATGTCCGGTCAGAAGGTTGGTCAGGCTAATTTAATACAGAACAAGATATGAGCGGAAAGGATTAGCTGAGCAACAGACAATCAGTAACTGTTTTCAGACTGTATCTGTTGATTCCTACCCAAGATCTGATGGTTCTGGACTCTCAAATGTGAGGATTTGCTGCTTTTTCTTGCCTCATAATAAAGTAAACTGAATTTATTTGGGGTCGGGTTGTTGGTCAAATTGTGATGGTCACTTTTAGGGTTTTGGCTCCAGGGATGCCAATGTCCGTCTGTTGGTCAGTCGGTCGGTCCACCACTTAAGCGCAGCCTGAAATATCTCATCAAATGTCAGATGGACTGGTGGACATTCGTGGTGCTGGTAGCAGTTCAAGGTTCTCACTTATTCTGTGTGACATGTCAACATCTGCTGTAGCCAGAGTGGCAAACAGTTGTTATTCTCAGAAGATGAATCTTTGACTTTGGTCACCCACTCACTTTTTGTTTCGTACCACTGTCCATGTAAATGTAATATCTAATACCATTACATTTATTTTCACATTTATGCTCCCCAGAGGATGTACCTTTTCCATTTAGGACACATTGCCTTTCTTCCTGTACCACCAGGAATAAATCACTTAGTCACACAATATATATCTCGTAATCTAAAAATCATGTTGTGATGAAAATTACCGAACACATTCTACTTATGAAATATTGAATGTTCTGTATGTTCTTGTTCTGATTCAGCTGATCAGAGACCTTGGACCTCTGGAGTGGGTCTTCAACACCCCAAAACACCACCGAGTCCATCACGGTGAGATAAGCTTTGTTTTACGTAGGAGAGCGACAAACTATTATTTTTGTTTCATAAAGATTTACAGAGAGTTTTAGTTCATGCCATGTGTAAATACTGATAACTGATTATGTCTGATTATAGTTGTGTTTATGGTCAGCTTACAAGAGTCTGAGATAATGAAATTGGCTTCCAGAATTAGAGATTTTTAATTTCTCACAAAATATTTTCCCAACAGGGAGGAACGAATACTGCATCGACAAGAATTACGGAGGAATACTAATCGTATGGGACAGATTATTCGGTAAGCAAAAGCATTCAGACATTTGTTTCTACGCCTGATTATCTTTCCAGCGGCTCCATTTATTCCCAGCTAGCTAAGTTCTGTACATCGGTGAGCCGGATCAATACCAAAAGTATCGCCACTGAATATAAACAATGCTGTCTCACTTTTCTTTGTTTCTCCACACGAGAAAGGTACTTCCTCTTCCTCCTTTTAACTGATTCATTTACTGCTAAATGACAGTATATCGCCACCTACTGTCAAAGAAAAGATTGTTAAATGGATTATATTCACAACATGTACAATTAATGTCACATAGTAGTGTTCAGCATCGTCAATAACTCACATTAGCAGCTCGTGTTGTAAAGGGGCTCCTACATTTTTCCTTTTCACATCCTCCTGTGTGCCATTAAAATCAGGAGTTTATGAGTGAACTGTTTGTGGTGTTTGTATCTGTATTAATGCGTGTGATGTCCGCCCTCTCATTACTCGATACCGACTGGAAACCCAAAGTTGTGGTATGACCCATTATAACAACAAAATGAAGGGAAACAGGGACCCTACAAACTATTTAGGTTTGCCTTTTTACTCGAGTCAGCACTTTTGCACCAAACGTCAGCGAGGGGTAACTGATTAAATTTTTAGGTTTACATTAGCCAGAAATCCCGTGGGCCGATTTCTCTCTCTCTTTCTTCGGCTGCAGACAGTTTTAAGAGGTTGATCCCAGACGCTATGATCCCGTGGTTTAATATTTTACCTCTAAGAGTATTCATTACACCAAACGTCGGTACATGTCTTGACTAACTAAAGAGCCAGATACTTCCCTGAGGAGTTGGTGGAGACCAAAACAGAGCTAAAAGGAGTGAATACTGGACTCACATTCACTGATAGTCTTCTGAATGTGTCAATATGATGTGTTATGTGTTCAACATAGGTATTTATTCATGTTATTTAGTTTTGAAAATTTAAAAACTGCACGTTTTCTTCTCAGGTACCTTCGCTGAAGAGTCGGACAAAGTGGTGTTCGGCCTGGTGTTCCCCATCGACACCTTTGAAATCCTCTACGTTCAGGTCGGTCCCATCGTTTCATCGATGGTTGTGGCCACCGTTTAGCCCCACCTCCATCCACCTGAGTATAAACACCTTTTAGTCGAGGAGGGGGGGGGAGCTCAAGTTTCCCTAATTTGCTGACTTTGTAACCATAAGATTATAACTCCACTCTAAACAAAATCTGAAACCTTTCTCCTCGGGATCAGCTGTCGCAGCTGTGACTTCATTATTGCATGTAGCATCTGATTGTGCATTGCTGTTTGACTCGTGGGTTTTCTTTTTCTTTTAGCTGCACTACTATTTGTATTTGTGGAGAAGGTCCAACACTTTCAAGACCGTCGGCGACAAGCTGTCAACTTTCTTCAAAGGTCCGAGTTGGAGTCCTGGTAAACCTCGGCTAGGCGACCACGTGGACAATCCCCAGGTCGGTTAACAGAACATCCCTTGGTTACATCATTCCTGCAGGAGGTATAATTTCACAACAATGCCCCCAGGCTTCATTACCCATCATTGTGATCCACGCAGAACACAGGCTTGAATAACTCAAGAGCATTCTTTATTGAAGGATTCACATACAAGTTATACAAGGAACTGCCACATCCAGTAAAAGCTGCCACGCCTTTGTAGAGGGAACACAATAAGTTCATTTTCACCGTCTTTTAAAAGGCAGTCTGCGGGATTAAAACCGCATGCAGTCGAGTGTGAATGTGTGTGTGTGTGTGTGTGTGTGTGTGTGTGTGTGTGTGTGTGTGTGTGTGTGTGTGTGTGTGTGTGTGCAGAAAGAAATACAGGCTCAAGTTGAGTGCCCCGGCGGTTAGCTTTGAAATAACGCTGATGGTGTCACATATATACTTCCCTTCATGCTTCACACTTTAAAGAAAAAAGAAACTCCCCTTTGCCTTTACAATTAAATTGGCCCCTTAAACCCAGCGGGGCGATTCTAAACACGGACGGAGCTGGAATTGAACCGGAATATCTTGAAAGGCTTCGCGTAGACGGCTGCTCGTTGATATCTGCCGGTGAGGGAAAGAAACGAAAAAAGGGAGGAGGGGGTGGAGGGAGGAGAGAGAGGGATAGAACGTGTTGCAGCTCTTTGAGAATAAGCAGAGCACCGGGCTGGAATACCTACAGGACTGGGGACGGGATGCGGGTGGGGGTGGGGGGGAACCCACATGTGGTGGTTTGGTTCCTCGGGATCCTGGGAAACCCCCCGAATTAGAGACAGGCCTCTATGATTGGACAGTTTTTTTTTTTTGTTATGTGTGTTTTCTTTTTACTTCTTTCCCAAAAACGATGCAGTTTCAGCCCAAGGCCCACAGGCTTAGTTGTTAAGAAAGAAACTGGTCAAGTGACTCAGGGAATTCTTAGGAAAGGACTCATATGTGATTGTGTGTTTGGGGGAAACCGCTACACCCAATAAATCCTGGATGACTTTGTAGATGGAACACAACAAACTCATTTTCACGCTTTTTAAAATTCAGCCTGACGAAAGGCCTTTTAGTCATAAAGAATAGAAACACGTAAGAATTAAGAAGAGAAAATGAGTTCATTTTTGGCATTTTCTTTTTTTAAGGACCACAACATTCTCACTCACTTTTGTTTTCTATTGTTTTTGTTCATTTCTGTTACTTCTCTTTTTTAACTCCCACCTTAATGCTGTCTATTTACTTGTTTTCAGTTTCTCTTAAAAGTTAGAATCCTCCTAATCACACTCATGATATCAAAGTCAATTTTTTTAATGCTGCAATAGCAATTCAATCTATTTACAGATGTTTTTATTGTCACTGGCTGAGTCCCATGCAGGACTAAATGTGTGTGTCCAGGACGGCATGCAAATATTGAACGTGCTTTGGGAGCATAAACATGAACACCTGTTGCTGTGTTTTCGGCCACGTAAGTTTGAGTCTCGTGTCGCAGCTGTCACCAAATCAACCAGGAATGAAATCTTAAAGGGAAGGTTTGGGCGTTGTTTGAGGTACTTATCCCCAGTGTATTGCCTACAGTAGATGAAACAAACTCAACGAATGAGGCAGCAGTAGACCACCAACTCCCGCGTTCCGTAAGGTAGAATTACTGTTTTTGTCAAAGGAGTCCGGTGGCTTTGAAGAGAGCATAGATAACTGCTTCAGTTCTCCGTCGGGAAGGGACCGTCTGACGGCAAAGTAGACCGGTGAAAATATTCTAAATATAGAATACACTTGATATTGATGTTTTTTGTTTAAACTGCTGCCGTCCCAGCAGTACAGAACTTCTCGTCCTGGTACTACAACTGAGCCCCACTTTAAAAAGACCCAAACTGTCCTTTTAAGGATTAGAACGTCCTTGATAGGTAATCCTTGTTTATGGCAGTGATTAACCAGAGGGGATTCTAGGGGGTTCTTGGAAAGTAACAGCTAATTTGAAAACCAAAATAGAAAAGCAAACAAACAAGATTACAAATTGGTACGAGGCTCCAGCCAGTCCTGGGTCAGTTGTAAGACCTGCAGGTCAGGCTCCTCTGTTGAAAGTGTGTAAAATCTAGTTAACGTGCTAGCAGAGAAGTTGACATATATAACTTTATATACGAATGCTTTTTAATGGTCCTTCAAGCCATAGTGAAATAAAAGTGACCGTACACTCTATATGTATTTACAATGGTTATTAATAAGGAGTCAGGGAACCCACTGCTCTGAACGGTGCGACCGCACTGTTAAACCTCTGAACATGTTACTAGAAACACGAAGTTCAACTTGAAGGAATCATGTTATATAAGTACAAGGCATGCTTGTCCGGTGTGATAATCTGTCCAGAAAAATTGCAACAGAAATATGAGGGATTGGGGAATTACATTTTTTGTATTTTCCATGTGCAGGTTACCGGACAGGAAGTGCCTCACGATCCCAGCTGGCCGCTGCCGTTACAAGTCTATGTGGTCCTACACTTCCTGATGGCGCTGGGGACGTACCATGATCTGTTTGAAAACAAAACGGTGCGTATGTGTCGCCGATGGGGAACTGTAAAAGTCGGCAGAGGACTTTCAAACTTGATTAGAAGGTTAGCTGCCTTGCTCAAAGGCACACCGACGCTCCTTCAGAACGAGGGCATTTTTACATTCCTGTATGCTTGGAGCGGGTTGACCTCCTGGTCACACGCTGCCTACTGTTATGTTTAGGCTACCGTAATCCCTCATATAAAGTATGACAAGGTGGTCCGGGACTCTTAATTTAAGGCTGAGCGCTGCGTGTTTGTTTGCCAACATTATTTCACCCAATTATGTGCAGTTTGTTGTGGCTGCTCCACGGTCGAGCAGAGTCCCTCTACTTAGCCAGCAGGAAAAGACCAGCTCTGTCTAACATCATGACAGAATGACTGATCGGCATTCCCCTTTAGAACAACCTTTGTCTATTATTTTCCACTCCACGATGCCAAGAGACCCCCTTCCTCCTCCGTCAGGAAAAAAAAAAGAGAAAGAAACAGGTCTCCTCAGCAGTTATCTTTGGAAGCCTCTTTTCCCCAGGCATAGTTTTGGTTAGCCAAAAAGTGCTGTCACGCCCAGCGCCTTCAAACTTCCAAATAAAATGGCCTTTCTTTTTTTCTGATCGCTACCTCCGTGGTGCTCCCTTCAGTTGTGGTCCCCCCCCCCCCTCCCCTCACACACACACACACACACACACACACACACACACACCTCCCCATCCAGGGTCGAGGGTTCCCCTCCCTCTCGGCGAATGAAACACCAGCTGGTGGTCCGGCAGTGAACACAAACGCCTTAATTGTCGAGTCAACCATTTCCCAACCCAAATAGCCTTCAGGATGCAGCAATCAGGACTCGGACGGGAAAATAACAAAGTGAGCGCTGCCGCCCCGACGATAAATCATGTCACTGTTATGTATTTATACCCACATGTTCGCTAGGCGCTTATTTAGCTCGACTATTCATGATACACTGCCGCAGAATCCACGGGCTTTGCGTTAATTCTAAGCCGTGAAAACACGAAGTGAAGCTACTCTTCAATTACGACATCGGCAGAACAACGTGTGCGTTTTAATTATAGGTTTGTTAAACAGTTACTATTAGAGGCAGAGAAGGGAAGTGACCAAGTCTTATCTCCAAACAACTCTCCATTAGTGTGTTTATATGATTGGACTTCAGTACCTGCTATGTTGTAAAGCACAAGAGAGCAACAACATGACATAATATGCTCACTTAGATTAGCTAAATTATGTGCAATCAGAGTCTAATTATGTGTAATTTGTATTGCCATAGCAGTCGTCAACACTAGTGGGTCAGCATTTACCGTAGTGGAAGATAACTATGTACTGGACTGCTTCTGCTTCCACTGAACTGGACTACGTTCATTTAGTAACTATAGATACTTTGCAGGTTCAGGTTAATTATACTTAATATAATTAGCATGTACCGGTGTGGACGGCAGGTTAGTTTGGATCAGAAGTCACACAACAACACAAACAAACTAACCGATAGACGCAGCGGAGACCAGAGACTCCTGTGTTCTGCAAAGTAAAAATGACTGATTTTTGTCAATGGAGTGTGGTGGCTTTGAAGAGATGTATCATTCGCATTATTGATCAGCTTACTGTGGTAGCAGACGTTTTTCGCTAATGACTGAGTGGGCGGTTCCCTTTGAGAAACACAGAAACTAATGCAGATGGAGTTTACTCCCTCAGTGGTGACATGAACGTCGTCATAATAACGGCTGCAATAATGAGTTAATCTGCTTCGTCTCAGGGGACAACAGAATAACACCACCAGATGTTCCCGTTCCTTTCTGTCCTCTACTGTTACTGCTGCAGTTTGACACTCGAACCCCTGAAGAATTAACACGATGAAAGAATCGCGAAACATTTCTTCTTCCACTTGAAAAAAAAAAATACAAAAAACAAAACATTTCTGTAAATGTGACTCGACCCAACGACTCTGAGGGGTCTGTGGAGGATTGTCTCTCGACGTCTCGGACAGTCAAAACAAAAAAGTTCATGTGACCAAGTGGGTTATTGAACGCGGATAAGTTCACATAACCTTTCGATACCAAAATAATTCTCCACTCATTGCGCCTCTTACTAAAAATAACTGTGTCTGTAGCCTTTGAACCCTCCTGCGATGATCATTCAGCTTTAATACACTCTGACAGTCGTGTTCCTTCACTCTGATGGATGGATCGAGGCCAGAACCCCCAGAACCGCCAGAACCCCCCCCCCCCCCAACCGTTTTTTTCATTCACGGAACACAAAATCATCCCTCATTGCTCCCACGTGAGGGCTCAGATAATGCAGTTCATATGGATTATGATTCTTGAATAAACACAAAGACATATTGCATCCTGTTGACGGGTTGATTTTGTGTTCACTATATTTGGCCTTCTGGGTCGTGTGCGAGCGGTCGGTGAGATTTGGCTGCGAGGCTCTTGTATTGAGTGTCGGAGAAATATAAACCCAAGCTGACAGCCCACGGCATCCTCAGGAGACACGGGGCTTCCAGCTGCCGCCCTCAGCCAAGGCTAGAGAACACGAATTAGAACGTACATCACGTCCTGTACCGCTCCGGTTTTTTTGGTGTGCGTCCCAAATAGTTTGGAAAAGGTCAGTGAGAAGTCTGCATGGGATTTGTGCTCGGGTGTTGGTTGTTTTGGCTCCGTTCGGGGAGCTATCGGGATTCAAACTGCAGCCTCTTCCACCGCGGTCAAGTCCCCCGTCAAGACCCATCTGGGATGATTAGAGCGTCTTATGCAAACTAGGCATGTCGGTGTAAAGTAAGGGGCGGACTGCATTTGCTGCAGGATACAGTATGTGCCAGCGCACTTATGCCGAAGGTCGGACATGTTTTGGTTGGCACTGCCAGGTAAACAGCCGAGCAGCCGTGCGGTTTTACGACCGCTCTCCCAGTAAGGTCTCTTGCGATCGTAACTAAACCAGCCACGATATTAATTTAAGGTTTACATTCTAATGCATTTTTTATTTATTTTTTTCTCCGACCACATGTCTAATGGATGCATGCACATCTTGATTCCTATAGATGCTGTCCCAGTTAACCATGCTGGGGATGACCGGCTACATTCTGCTCACTCTCACTTCCCTGGGCTTCATCATGGATCAGAGGTACAGCGCTGACGTGTGTTCATGTTGGCGGACTAAGAAGCAAGAGAGGAAGGCTCTGGTTATTTATGACAGTGGCTCCCAAGCTGGGGGTTGACACTCTCCAAGTGGGGGGGGGGGGGGGGGGGGGGGGGGGGGTCACACGATGAATCAATGTATTTAAGATAAGAAAGAAGGACAACAACACATTTCTGCTACTACTGCTGAAATGATTTGTCATTTATTGACAACATATGTGACGATCCATTAATTGTTTGAATCATAGACTGTATATAAGAAGTCGACGTAGTCATAGTGACGTCAGCCATTGGTTTCTTTGAAGCCTTGAGTCTGGCGATTTTGCTCATGTTTACAATGTTTACTGAGGGAATAAATCAAGAGAGAAGTAGAGTCATTTTAGACTAGACTTCTATACAACCAGAGGAGTCGCCCCCTGCTGGACATTAGAGAGAATGCAGGTTTTAAGACACTTCCCCATTGGCTTCACTCGGCAGAACCGGAGGTTGCTGCCTGGTTTAAATGATTGAAGATGAACAACCTGGACTTTTTTCTCCATGTTTTTGTGTTTAGCTGACTAATAGCGACAACAATTTAAGACGTTGGTCCAGTATTGAGCTATAATTTGTTTGAATTCCAAATTCTTAGTGTATATAACCGCAACAGCCCCGCCCCGTCTTTGTTAAGTGCATCTTCCTTGCAACGTTGACACTGAAATGAGGCAGCGGAGGAGATACTTCAAATTAATAGCACTCAGAATTTACCGGCACACTGAAGCAAATAGCAGGTGGAAAGGATAAAAGCACGGGCAAGGACGTAGTCTGATACTACAAGAGTGCAGTGTTGTCTTGCACCTTTCCCAAGTTGAAAATCAAACTGGCTGAACATTAGAGAGCCGCGTAATTTCTTGTGTCGGATTTGAAGTCGGAGTGAAATCTGCGCAAAGCAAACAAGACGACGGTGATTACTTCTCGCCCTGCTCCTCGTAGAAGGATGTGACGTCAACCACAATTTATTTAAGGTCACGGCCACGTGGGTTGTGTTTGAATTACCTCAAACAAATGACAGGTTTCAGCCCTCTATTGTTTGGGACGCTTTCACATTTCTTGCTATTTCCTAAAAGGTCATGAGTAGACATTGCTTGGGTCGAAAGAAAAGGTTGGGAACCATTCGTCTGTGAAAGGTCAGAGGTCTGGAGGATTAATACTCCAGGGGTAGATGGGTAATAAAAAAATGTGCCCTGATTTAATCGTTTAAAATGACTCATTCGGACAGGCATTTGCAAACTACTGAAACGGCAACCGCCGAAGGCACTGGAGTCTGTGAGGTTTCCTTCATCGTGTGCGTTTCCAAACAGCTGGATGTTGTTGTTCTTCATTCATCACACGGAACCCCCCCCCGCTGTGTGCCGAGCTGATGGAACTCAGTAACAATGCAAAAACTCAGTTCCACTAAAACATGTAAATGAACAAAAACAGACATGTAAAATTAAAATAACATTCTCTCATCTGAACGGGACTTTTATATCTCGTTGTTGTTGTCCTGCTCGTAGCTCTAATTGACCTCCTAA
Source organism: Cebidichthys violaceus (assembly GCF_023349555.1). Classification (NCBI taxonomy): domain Eukaryota; kingdom Metazoa; phylum Chordata; class Actinopteri; order Perciformes; family Stichaeidae; genus Cebidichthys; species Cebidichthys violaceus. The sequence continues at coordinate 310,616 of NW_027176927.1, read as the reverse complement.
TAGGCCGCTGCCCTCATTAAATCATTCCTCCAACATCAACATCAAAATGCGTCCTGGAGTTGAGGGCCTGGAGCTCAGTACAGATGAAGGTATCCAGCTGAAATGTCGTCCATCCTCATAGTGTTGTGTTGCTTGTTGTGTCCTCATGTTCAGGCCAACCGCGGCGTTCTTGGAGATGCTACGCTGCGCCATCATGGTGACGATGCAGAGGTACGGCTGCACGAAGCCCCTGCTGTCTTCACTGGCCGGCCCCACGGAGGTAAGACGACCCGTTGCAATGCAACTTGAAAGTGATGATAACTGCCTTCTTGAGCTTACCAGTAGGTTTAGCAGGCTCCTTCTAACCGTGTCTATGAGGCTGATCTCCTCTGATGACACCCATTCAATCTGCTGATAACAGCCAGGGTGGGTGGTCTACTTTATCCATTACTCAAAACAAAGTCAACACACTCCGGGGCTTCATTAACCAGCTGTTCTGGAGCTTTCCATCATAACACAAGAGCTTAATTTGGGATCGTTCCAATTTTCTCTTCATATTAAGATTCAACTGTATCCTAAACTGCTTCCAACACTATCTAATATAATAGTTCACAGACATATTGTGGAAATGGTTTGGGCCTAGCCTAGCCTGAGCGTGAACCAGAGAAACAATTTGTGTCCAAAACACCGTTTAAACACCAAGAAACACGAAGAGTCCCAATGAGCCGGTAGCTCGTGTAGAATCATGCAGACTGTGTGTTGAGCCAATTACTGAACGCATGTCTTTTGTCACAACATATTGAAGCAAACATCCCACGTCTTGAACTGTGGGAAGTTAATTGGATAAGTAGAGAGCGAGGAGTCGGTTGGGACACATTTGTACACACACACACACAATATAACCTACTGTTACTCACAGACCACTTGATGAGTTATGGAAATGATTTGATCCCCGAACAGAGACAAGTGTCTGCTAACAATTCATCACGTTTTTTTTTTTAGAGCCAAACCCAAACGGGAATGGCACAATTTTGCACATTTTCCCCAAAAATTCTGCCTCCCTGGGAGGGTTGGGACACCTTGTCCTGGGCTAAAAGATCTTATTTAAAACGAATAACACAATGTATCTGGAGTCTTAAATAAACATTCACTCTGTGACTTCACAGTGGGTCTCATTCAATTAGAATTAGTCTTGTTTTGGTCTGCTTTCTGTTGGTTTGTAACAAGCTAGGAACTGTAAACAATTGTGTCCCGATCGCCGCAGGAAGAACAGACTAAAAAAAAAAGAAGCATGGTCGAAGAAAAGAACCAAAAATGTTCTTTTAAAGTGAAGTGGGTGTGGCTGAGAATGAGCATTGCGAATATTTGCATAGTTTCTTTCTAACTTGCTAAAAAGACTCAACTGTCCCACTTGGAAACAGGCAATATGAAGGAAAATGTATCTATATGGTGATAATGAGATCATCATAAGGAATTCTGACATTAAAACTGTCTCAGAAATAGACGGCATCATGTTTCCCTGATGTGTGTGTGTGTGTGTGTGTTGTGTGGTCTGCTTTGTGTGTGTGTGAAATGTGTGTGAGCTGGGTGCTAAGTCCAGCCCTGCAGGCCTGTGATCTATGAGTCCAGATGCGTCGCCCAATTGACCATAAAATTGGCGTGCCTTTCTTGGCTCTGGCAGCCCGACTGTAGATGGCGGCTGACCTCTCATTACTTGCTCTCCCTCCCTTTTTTCTTTTTTTTTTTTTTTCTCTCCCTCTTTCTGCCCGCCCGCCCTCGCTTGCTTTGCCATCCCAGCCAGTGCGAACGAGAGCGAACGCTTCTGGAACCAATTAGTGCCGTCTGTCGCTAACTAGAGCTGGCCGGTGGGATTTGCACGTGAGCGCCGAATCGCTGCTTTTTTTTTTTTTTTTATTGTCCTCCTGACTCCACATCTGTGCCGCTCAGGTGTTTCGAAAGCCACCTTCTCTCTTTGTCTTTGTCGTCACACGGTGGAGTAAAACCGAATGCATCGTGATTTTCCTCGAAGCGAAGCGCATACCCGCTTGATTTACGCTGCGCGCGCTGCACCGCCGTGTCACTTTGACAACGCAGTGAGCTTTGCGCGGCCGTCTCCTCGAGCGAATCATTAGGCCTCATTTTGAGTCGGTTTGAGCTGAGTAAATGTCTCGCTTGCAGGTGGGGCTCGTTGGAAATCCTCACAACTTACTTGAACTGGTTCTTGACATATTTCTGCAGTTTGCTCAGAACTACAGCAAAAGGGGGGGAGAGAAAAAAAAAGAAAAGAAAGTGAAACCACCCCCCTAAACGCTTTTAAGGTACTTCTAATGATGTATGGGTCTGACGCGCGAGGTGAACGGCCAGCTCTTTGTTGCAGCGGGGGGGCGTGTTTTGAAGTCGGGCCAATCAATTAACAGTCATGAATAGGAGGAAGGGAAATTCACATTTAATTGTATTCAGGCTCATACGACTGTACAGTTGGGAAAAGGGGGGGGGGATTACAAAAAAAAAGGTGGGTTTGTGGTCCTTCAAACCCAGTGGTGTGATATACTGCACCCTTAAAGCTCACAGTGGTATTTATAGTGGCTCTGGAGATTTCCCTTGTAAAGCTGCAGGCTTGACCTGTAAACCAGGGCTGCCTCTCACTCCCAGCCCCGAAAACCCCCGTCTGTGTGGCTCGCATGAAGACCTCGCTGGTTTCAGGCGAGACGAGGCTGGTAACCGCGTGCGCGCGTGTGTGTGTGTGTGTGTGTGTGTGTGTGTGTGTGTGTGTGTGTGTGTGTGTGTGTGAGAGAGAGAGAGAGAGAGAGAGAGAGAGAGAGAGAGAGAGAGAGAGAGAGAGAGAGAGAGAGAATGAGCAGGGGGCGGGTTGTATGAGGTTATAGCTGTCTGTGCAAGAAGCGTTGTGTGTGTGTGTGTGTGTGTGTGTGTGTGTGTGTGTGTGTGTGTGTGTGTGTGTGTGTGTGTGTGTGTGTGTGAGAGAACATCTGTGTGTGTGTGTGTGTGTGAGAGCATCTGTGTGTGTGTGTGTGTGTGTGTGTGTGTGTGTGAGCTGAATGCACATAATTGAGAGTAAGAAAATATGAAATCCAGTTTTCCTTTTTTAACACAAGATCAACAGACTTGACCGATACACAAACACATTTATTTATTTTTTTAACTGTAAAAATGTCCCAAACATTTCAGCAAATTTGTACTTATTGGCTTACATGTGTGATACACTACAAGATTGTATACTTTATACCTTTATTATTACTTAATATTAATAAAGTATATATATATTATAATAGAGCAAATTGCATAATTGTCTGTAATCAATTAATCATCAATCGTTTCAGCTCAAGACAAGATGGCATAACATGAGGATTTGATGAGCCCACTTAGACTTTAACCTGTATGTGTGTGGGGTCTGCAAAATAATAGAAACTATTGTCTCAGCGATTATCTAAATCAGCACCTTTCTGACAGAGTGTCAACAACAACTTCAGAAACGGTTTTTATTGCACGGCTGACTCACTTGATTGCATTATAATGTCTTTGTGTGTGTGTGTGTGTGTGTGTGTGTGTGTGTGTGTGTGTGTGTGTGTTTCTTGTGCAGTCCGGACTGTAATGACGTAACACGTGGGTGTGTTACTGTGGGCCCTGGTTAGCCTGAAGGCACAGGCAGAACTTAGACGCTGTATATCCCAGAGTAATTAAGCAGCTAATCTCTCAAAACGCCCACAAAGTGCCGGTGAAGTCACAGTAATTTAAGAGGAGAGCTCATAAAAATACACCTGTCTTTGGTTAGAGAGAGAGAGAGAGAGAGAGAGAGAGAGAGAGAGAGAGAGAGAGAGAGAGCATCTTAGGTCGTAGAAAACGTTTTAACTTGCTAGGGTTTAAATCCACAGAAAGACAAATGTCCACGCTATCCTTTTGTTTTTTCATAAAAAGCCTGAGAACATTGTCTATTTTGCTTTTATTTTACAATATGACTGGGATGTGTCCTTATAAGAAGTGGTACATTGGCTCATGGAAGTTTGACACTTGAGAAGCAAATCTAAGTCTGCGTAATGCAGTCCAATCCAAAATACATTTTTAAAAAAACCCATAATTGTTTTCACACCTCATTAGATTTTCCATCGTGTGCCGATAGTGTTTTCCAACCTGAAAAGAGCTCTTCTCCGATGCTCCACGGCCAAAAAGAAGAGGTCAGAACAATATTATGAAGTTCATGTCAAACTCAAAGGCTCAAAGTGGCTTTATCTACGACACGTCGCCTGATTTGTCTGCAAAAGATTGCAAATCCCGCCCCCCCCCCCCCCCTCGTTCCCGCTATCGCAGCCATGAGCCGGCAGATAAGACGGGCAGGAGGTGAGAGGTCGGCGTTATCGGAGAGCGTCGTTTCCACCGGCCAAATCTCAGGTGCGATAGGTCAGCTGCCTTTTTCAAATTTTTTTTTTTTTGAAGCAGGAATGTGTGGTAGCATGAAGCAGCGCTGAGGTTAGCAGGATTGTTTTGGAGCAATGGAAACTCTTGTGAGCATGACATCATCTGAGAGCTCGCAGGAATGGAAAAAGAAACGGGAAATCTCCTCCCAGGGAGAGAAGACGGAGGGATTTGAACAGAGAAACGCTGGGTCGGACTGTTCCGTTGGAGTAAACAGCGGGGTGGTCGACGGTACACAGTGTGAAATATTATCACTCAATGTGCAGGGGATCGCGCCCGTCAAAGAGTAACCGCTTGGTTTATGTTGTCAAACTGCTTGCCAGGTAAAGCTATGGAAATCCAACAGCAATTGGACCGTCGGGGGCTCTGTAGCAGTGTTTAGTTTGGCTTTTGGGGGACTAAGTTTCTGTGGCCAACGTTGACTTTATTTTGAATTTGTCTTCCTATTTGTGCTTTAATTCATGGGCGAAACACAACAGTCATCCAGTTTATGATGCGGCCTCGGAGCCCAACGCGTGAACCTGATTGAACCTTTTCCTCACGGTGTTCTTTCTTCTTAAATGCACATTTCACAGAACCAAGTAAGTCCAATTTCCAAAATCCAAAACATAACGAACGATAAAAGACTTTCGTAAAGTCTCAAATATAAAGAAGTCAAAAGATTTTTTTTTTTACTGTAAAATCAATCAAGAGTGGTTCTGAATGAATGCGCAGCGTATTCATCTAGCGGTCCTTATTGCAGTGCAAGCTTTTCATCACTCTCCACTCCAGTTTATTAATCTCTCTCTCCGCCACGCTCATTGGCTTACTGGCTAACAATCACACGTCTGATAGTGCAGTAAAATGAAATTCCTCATGGTCCTTTTTTCACAATAGCTTGGGGGGGGGGGGGGGGGGGGGGGGGGCTACAGTATCTCGCCTGAAGTGAGCTGGAAAATGTCTCCAGCTGCCTGGAGTTGTGAGCACTAGGAGGTTTTGGACTGACTTCAGATCTAAAGTTGCAAAATTGGAAATGGCCGCTATCACACGCAGACCTCCACCGATGGATGTCTTCTACGTTGACAAAGAATCAGTTGATGAGGCCTAAAGAGAAGTATTTCCTGGGAGGACTTTTGACCTCCTGATACCTAATCTCAGGGCTAATGAGGAAGTCTGATCGTCCACCTCCTCTCCACATGTCCGGATGTCCCTGAGGAAGACACTCCCCCCGATGGTTAGACCAGTGGCTACCAATTTAAACTCAATCGCTCAGCCTAGCCTTAATAAGGTCAGCATCTGATTCTGATCCAGAGTACCGATCGGTGCATTTCTGGCCTTTTTAGAGACCTTCGGCTGGACACAGATTCTGAGGTTTGGAGGTATACATGTATGTTCACAGTTGATGTTGAGCTCCTTTAGCCTTTTTGTTCGGCCTTCTCTGTCTTTTAAAATCCTCAAACCACATTTTTAAGACCCATTGTATGGTTCATTTTGGCTGGTTCTAAAGTTGAAACTTCACTGTCTACAGCCATGCTTGCATTGTTGGTCCAATGATGCCACTTCCTCTTCAGCTTATATACAAAAACATACTGCCAATTACATGGCAAACGTACTTTGAAAAACTGGGAAGAGCAATGCGGCAAGTAGAATGCAACGTCTGTACAACGTCTGTACAACGTCTGTACAACGGTGACAGTTTGGACAAACACAATTGTTCTTTGAAAGCGACCTCTTTGTGGTTGCTTTGTCCCCGGTTTCCCACTACAGTTTCGGGAGAGCAATAGCGACTCCTGCATGAACAGATTTAAGTGTTCCAGACGAGGAGCGCACAGCCACAGAGGAGACGGTGCCTTGGTGGCGCGGGAACCCTGCTGAGCCCTTAAGGCGGCTCTACCTGACAGCTCAAGACCTTGACTTCTGATTCTATACGTCTTTTTGAGTTTAGGCGAACACGCATCTGAAATTTCAATAATCTGCCGTAGCAACCTTCCTTATATATGACATACTTCTGTCCCCTCTCAGAGGCCTTCAACTGCCCCTGGGTAAAGAAATCATTTTGGTTTTGAGGCAATAATGTGAGCTTCTGAGGTATCCTCTTGTCCTCTTGTACTTTGGTCATATCCTGTGAACCTTACATTCTACCTTGGGTCTACAGATGGAAAACTGTCCCTACCAAATATACCAATAAAATAAAATGCCTGACTCCCCAAGGCCTTATTCTCCCTCTCTGAACCATCCTCTCAGAACGGACATCCTTTTCTTTTTGAAGTTGCTCGGTGTTTATTTCTGCACTGAATTCCAGTTTCTGCCCCGTGGCGCCTCTTCAGCCTCACGCCATTCATCAAGTATTGTCTTTGGAGCTACATTTTTGTCTTTTAATAAGTTTGTCTGATCCCATTTTCAGTCAAATAAACATAAGTTAGGCAGTAGCTCTTCATTCAGCATGTTTTGTTAAACACATTGGAACAAGCTGGCAAAGACGGGACATTTTGTTTCTTCTCATTGTTGAGCTGATTGCAGCTTCTCTCTACGCAGAAGAGTTGGCACCAAACTCCACAGTGGGAATGTTTTTATGATAATGAGTGGTTGGATGGAAGGAGAGACTCGTTCATCTGCACTTTTTCTCTGAGGAATCCCACTGAACTTATTCACACAACCACCGTCTCTTTGCTCCTTGTAAATACCAACTTGGGCTTGATTTTGCGGAAGCAAAGCCAAACGCTTGTCCACCCTGTTTTGTGTTTGTCCGTCGCCCTCCCTTCCTGGACGTGTGCCCGATACTCTGCGCTTTCACAATTCATCCGACTAATGCGTTCTTCACCGTCTGGTCTACCAGTGTGGTCACCTTGGGAACGCGTGGTTAACGACGAGGTGAAGAGTTCTCCTATTGAGGCTCACGCGGTGCCAAACTGCCGGGGTCTGAAGTGAAATAAAGGGTTGCTCTCGGGGATTCTCCTCGTGTTGTCGGTGAGGCATAGAGTCCTGGATGAGTGTTCGTTGACCTAACATGTGACCCTCCGGCGGACACATGGTAAAGGAGAACAAACGCCAGATGTGAGGAGGAAAACCTCTAAAACAACTGTATCACTCTAAATTGGCGTATCATCAGACCGCTTTGTGTTTTGCTACACTTTCACATGTGTTTTGTCTGGCTGCAATGTGTGTGTGTGTGTGTGTGTGTGTGTGTGTGTGTGTGTGTGTGTGTGTGTGTGTGTGTGTGTGGGAGTATGGCGGCGATATTTCTCATGGCTGTGCTACAGAGCAGGCACTACACTGACTCTCTGGTGGGACATTAACCTGCTCCGCGTATCCTTCCTGAGTCTGCTCAAACAACCCGCGCACAGAGACGGAATATCTGCTCATAATGAACAGACAGGAAGTCCTCTTTGTGTGTGTGTGTGTGTGTGTGTGTGTGTGTGTGTGTGTGCAGACATATGTGCAGGTGTACTTGCGTAGAACTATGTATGTTCAAAAGTGTTTGTATATGATGCGCGTGCTGGTGCACCTGTGTGCGTTTCATGTGCATCTGTTTTAAAGATTTAAAGTATATTTACAGTGTGTACTGTTTGTGTCTTTATGGGTATACAGTACATACAGTATATGTAACAATTAAATATACTGGGATTTGATTTAAAGAAGAAAATCAGTTTAAACTGATTTCATCCTAAACTTCATCTTTGTTCGTTTTCTTTACTGAAAGAAAAATGTCGAGAAAACGTCCCAAAAATGTATTTATAAGCTGCTAATCAGCCAGATTCTCTTTAAAATGAAAGAATATGCAAACAGTGAAACTACAGACTTGTGTGTTACTTAATACTTCATTGTTGAGTCCTAGTGCTGGTGTTCAGATAAGTGAGCAGTGCTGTTTGTCTCTTTCTTGTCTATCTTTTAAATCAAACTTTATAAAGAAATATGTTAAATATGGTTTATTTTCACCAATTCACTCCTGTACTCCGCCCACTCCGATTCTGCAGCCAGGTTAAGACAAAAGTTATTTTCCGACCCAGTTCGGTCCAGGTCTGGTGGGCTGTAGGCAGCCATATGGAGAGGGAGCTCTGGAAACATCCCATTACAGGTCATATATCACACGTCTGACAGCAGCCATTCTGCCTTGTTTTCATTTCAATCACGAGTGCAGCTGCAGCTGAGGACGGCGAGGCTCTGCCACGTTAACCCGCTGAAGGCTGGAAGATAGACGTCTCCGGGGGGGGGGGGGTGCTCCGCTTGGTGTATCTGCTTGATGCTCTATATCCGTCAACAGCCCACTAAAGGGCTGTAGAGGTGACCGGCGTTGTTCTGAAGTTCAATGCGGATATTTGTTATGTTGGAGCCGCAGATGGCCCGTTATTTAATGGTTTTTGTATTTGACCATGAGGTGCCAGAACTTCACTCTTGTCAGGCAAAAGATTTAGAACAGCGTTGACACCATCTTGGGACGCTAAAACTCTGCATTAAAAAAACAGAACGGGGATATATTTTTTTTAGATGAAGCAGCTGTTTAGCTTCCTAAACTCTTATTTTTAATACAGGCGATGTAGCATGTTTTATATGGGATTTAGGACATTTTAATAAAACAGTATTTTACAGTTTTTCCACCAAAATTTGGTGTATGTGTGTGTTTGACGTCACCAACGGTTAGTAAACAGTGAAAGTGCTATCTGGTTACTTTTTCTTTTAATTTCTTTAACTTATTCTGTCTCTTTTTCAAACTCTCACACCAGAGCTGGTGGCAGACTGGAAAGACCGCCAAAAATAGTTTTGATTACTTTCATTTACTTTGTGTCTAGTCTGAGGCGAGGTGTGTTTTAAAATAACTGTTTGTCTTAATGGAGTCTGGTAGCTTTGAGGAGAGCATATTAATTGTCGTTTCGTATGCTGAACAATTGTCCAAATCCTTGTTTATTTCATTTGTTAAGTCATCACTCCAACATGTCTTCATGTCTTGTGAAAGAGATGGTAGCTCATCACCGGCGGGAGAGTCCGTACCTCTCGTAGATGAATGATAGCCAGAGCTAGCTAGCCACCTGGAGTCACAGCAGTCCTGACAAAAATGAGTTTGTGAAAATGAGCGTTTCATAAACCTGCAATTAGCATAACAATGTATTGTTAAAAAATTGGAAAACAATGGAAATCTATGAATCCAACATTTCTCCATGTGCCCTCAAAGTCCAAATTTTTGTCACGTGACCGTTGGTCTCAACCGAATCAATCATGGCTTCCTAGTTGCGTCGAGGAGCGCAGAATTCAACGCTTTTTACACGATCTGGTTAAAGCAAATAGTTTATCCACTGCGGAGTTTAAATGAGACGACTAGAATAAAATATTTTTGATGAACTATCACAATTCTTCGCTTTGTTTTGGTTGCGTTTTACGATGGAAGCCGCCGTCGCACATGGCGCGTTCAAGGACCATCGGAAAAGATGAAAATCTGAAGATAATGACACTTTTTACAGCTTCTGTTTAAGATAAACCGTGTAGTTTTGATTGTTTCAAGAAAACATTTTGAGGTTTGAGAGTTAACCTTAACCACATTGTAATTTCTATGAAAAAAAGCTAAACATTAACCTCACATGCTACCATGTCAAAGTGGGTCAGAAGAAGTGTTGGACAGAAAAAGACAAAGAAAGACAGCCATCTCCCCTGAGCTCAACAAAGAGGCAGAGTAAATGTACAATAGCCACATGTCCGTGGCTTTTTTGTACTGCATTACTCTTAACAAAGTACCTTCTGCCCAAAACAAAGTGAGTGCCAGTCGATTTGCTGAGATCTCTACTTTGGGAGCCGCTGCCGTCTCGCCGTAGTGCTTATTTGTAGACGATCAAACCCGCTTCCTTCCACAATGTAATCTGTCCCACATGGATTTCCTACAGAGTCCATTAAAGTGTAGCGTAGCGGGGCTGGATGGGGAGAGATCCAGAGTCAAATAGGTGCCCTTTCCTTTTGCCTCGACATGCGGCTTTGATAGAAACGTCTGTCGTGTTTCGCTCCGTCGGACTGAAATGTGATTTGCGAGGTTCTGCCAAGCCTCCCGATCCCAATCCGTCTCCGAGATGGAACACAATGCAACTTCACGTATTTGTGATCTTCCATCTGTTTTGTTTTTTTCTTCAATTAATTGAGACTTTTAGCCTTCTTGTTTAAGTTAAATTGTATTGAGTTGGTTTACCAGGAGCAGCAGGTTGTCCAGATTCCATTGAAGATAACTGTTATGTTACCGTTGTTGGTCTACCGCTGCCTCCTTTGTTATTGTGTTTTTGTGTTTTTGTACGACTTTGGTGAGTTCAGATTCACCAGCTAATGGAGATAATTCTGTTTGTGTAGTTTATTCCATAGAAATGCATCATATTTCACAAGATTATTTGTTTATTCTCTTCTATCGCAATCAGAAAAAAGGTAGTGGAGTAAAAAAGGACAATATTTCCAATGGAAGTAAGACTACAGTATCAGCTGTTCATCGCCTATTCAAACGTATCAAGTACACCAGAGTTCTTTCTCATGTTGCATCTATTCTGTGGTACAAAAAGTATTCCGATCCTATAAAGTAAAAGTAGCTATACCACACTATAAAAGTACTCAATAACAAGTAAAAGTCTTGCACTCAAGTAGTATTATCAGGAAAGTGGATTTAAAGTATTTACAGTAAAAGTACTCATAATATAGATGACAGTATTATTGAATGTTATGGTATTGGATTATAATCACAGCTGTAGCTTTAACTGCTTTGTATACTGTTGGGTAGTTAAATCTGTAGAAATACGTCAGACTTTATAAACACATCATTTTGTATGCGTTTAGGTAAGTACACCTGTGAGTGTGGTAGGAGTATAAAGTGGCGTAAAATGGAAATACTCAAGTAGTACCACAAAATTGTACTTCAGTAGCCTACAGTACGAATGTAAAAGTGCTTTAATTCTTCCACTGTTCTCAACGGTTTTATAGTCTTGTGATGGATCTCGCATCTGGTTGATTTGGACTTTAAAACTACAGATATGGGGCGACTCCAAAGCCGATATGTTACGGTGAAAACTACATGGAGACAAACGCCGTGAGGAGCCGGTTCACGGTTCGATTCCCGGCTGGCTGGACTGTTTGCTGCATGTCATCACTACCAAATACAAGCATTGAACTGCAGATTTGTCTGATCCTTAATGTAGGTACTTTAAGGACCAAGGCCACTAGAAAACACCCTTAATCAGTCGCTTTGTTTCGTCTATCGTTAAACCGTTCCGTTTCTCAGTGGGGGGGCAGTTTTCAGGTAGAGCGAGGTAGAAAAGGTCTGCGTTATTCTCTCTCTCTCTCTCTCTCTCTCTCTCTTCGAGTCTGTCTCAGAGGAAAACAGCTGCCGTGTCCAGGAGGAAACGTTGATTTTTTTCCCATCAGGCTGTTCTGCATTTGATGGACAGCGGCCTGGTTTTGGCTTGAGCTGCGATGTAGGAAGCAGTTTATGGGCCAGAACGCAGCGAGGGGTTGAGGGGAGGGCGGGTTCAGGCCCCCTCCCCCCCCCTCTCAGAGTAGCGAGGTCCCCCCGTGGCGGTGACCCTTTTGACCCCGTCACGAGAGCATCAGGGGAGAAGACCTGCTCCTTAACCCCTGAGCCCACTTTCTGAGTCCCTCATCCTGAGAGCGAAGTCTCCCACTGTTTTCTTTCAATTACAGATTCACTTTCAGTGTTTGCCTTTGCGATGACTGGTGGCGAACGATACCTGTCACACGTTTTATGTCATGTTTTCTTTTTGGGTTGTGATAATCCGCCTTGCTTTTCCTCAGTGTAACATTTTGCAGCGTACAAATTGGAATATGCTCCATCTTGTCTCTAGTAAAGCAGTATCTAATTAATAGCGTGTCACACATTATAAACATAAAACAGGTTGCAACATTTAAGGAGGTTCACAAAAATCTAAACGCATATTATCATCTTATAATTTATAATCTGAGTGAAGGAATTTATTTTGAAGTATGTTAAAAAATATCAGGAAGCTCCTAAAAACAGGATGAGCCTTATTAAATGGAAGAGAAACTCTGAGATTAATCAGGCCTTGAATTCAGTAATTAATAAAAAAAAAAAAAAAACGTATGAAAGGAAAGAAGTCAAGTTCAGGTTACAAAGGCTAATAAGGCAATAATCATTTAATAATCATCAACTAAATGCCAAACTTTCACTGGATCAAGCTTCTCAAATAGTAATATTTGCTGTTTTTCTGTGATCATAAACTTAAAAATCGTTTTGGGCTGTACGAATCACAAAACAACCTAATTTATGATCTGAGAAATAATTCCAATATTTTATAAACCAAGTTTTTGGAAGATTCATTGTCAAATGTTGTCATTTTATTACACGTCCACCTTCAAACTCTGCTGTCAGCTCCATAATGCTTTCAACATCTTCTTAGCAGATTTTCAAACTCGCTCAGAGAACAGAGCTGCTGTCTGTTTTTCAACGTTTGAATAACACTTCATCCGTATGTCTTCACACTCTGCGTGGCGTCACGTTCATCATTTTGAAGGAAACACGATGTGACCTATCTGCTCCTGACCCCGTTCTCTCTCTCTCTGCCGCTGTTGTCCAGGCCTTTGTCTCCCTCTCTCTGCTGTGCTGGGCTCTGCAGAGCTTCTCCCAGCTGCTCCGCATCAAGAAGAAGGCCGACTGAGTCGACGCACAGACTGACGGACGGGCGATTTCATGAAGTTCTGATTGTTGACGTAATTCCACAGTGACACGTTTTTAATCATCTTTAACGGCCTCATCTGTTTATAGGATCCCCCCCAAAAAAAACACATTGTTTCAGTTTCTGCTGGACTCACTTATTACTGTTTATGTCAAACTGTTGACCACTGAAGCTTTAGTACATACAGCGTCATTAAGACATGGTGCTTTTTTATTTTTAATTCTCTCTTTAAACATTTCTTCTGTGCTTTTGTCCACACTGTCATAACAGAATAGCAGCAGTGCTAATTCAAGTGCTCACCCCCCTGGGGATGAATAAAGTATCTATCTATTTATCTATCTAATGAATTAACATTTTAATATATCACCTGAACCACCCTGTGAATGATTTTGCTCTGCCTTTATTCTGCAACATATACCTCTTACAAGACAAATGTCGCTCGTACTGATGCTTTGTACTTTTCACTTGCACTTTTCACACTCTTCCGCGTATTGTTTTCCATTTGTCGTTGCAATTAAAACAATTGAAACTTTTGGGCAACCCGTTTTTGATTTTTCTGAAAATGCATGTAGACAGAATGACACCCCGGGGGTTTGTGCAGTGTGTCGAAACGACAGATTGTTCGTATGAATTCCTCCTCCCGGCCTCCAGATCTTGTGTGGGAGTGACAAACAGTCCACAGCAGATGGTGCTGTTATCAACTGCCAAAAGTCTTGTAAATCCACATCTTGTTTACAAACTCGCACGACTTGATGTATTTGAGAGACAGCGAGGCATTCCAGGTGAACAGGGTAAAAAATATAACTGATACCACAATGAAACTCCCCAAGTTAATTCATTATGTTATAATATAAATTCTTTTTTTGTGTTACAAGTTTTCTGTCATTTTATGTTTAAATATGCAAATTGGGCACTATATAATTAAATATGTGCTAATTTACATACATTTCTAGATCAGAAATGTGAACGTTGGATTAAACCTGGTTCAAAATTCTTGTTTCATATTGGTGACATATAGTCAAAGGTTTTTACTGATGAAATATCGGATATCTAAATGTCTGTCAACAGCCATAAAGAATCATTTTCTAGCATTTTAAACTAATACCAGTAAACAACATGGCTTTGACTATATCACAGCCCAAAGAACACAAAATGATACCCAAATACATAACAAATTACATGAAATACAGTAAATATAAGTAAAAATGGAAAAACTGCTTCATCTCGTCGCTAAATAACATAACATTCACTCTAAAGCGGCGCGTGAATGTTCACATGCAAATGTGAAAATATTCATATCTGTGTGAAATTATATAGCAATCATCACAGTACGCAGATTATGTAAATACATGTCATTTTTATGAAAGGGGTATGAATATTCATGTTTCATTTTAACAGGCCCACAGATGGCAACACTCTACTGTACATATGTGCAGAATGATCATGGTGGCTCCGCTGAAAATACCAGACGTCGTATCAAATGTGTTCACCTGACAGATGCAGGTAACATCTGTGAAGAACTGTAACCAGAATGAGCTGTATGTAAATGTGTACTCGGGGTGTAAGCATCAATACACTTGAGTATCAACACACAATGTTTTTCGGACTCAAAAACACTGCATTGACATTTTAAAGGGTAACATAAACCCCAAACTATTTTCTAATAAAACCCAATGTATATGAGTAGTAGTGTTGTTGATGGATTCAGGTCCAAATCTTGATATTTTAGTATTTAAATTATACTTATTGTGTTGTAAATATGCATGATTGCCCTCTACCAGTTGAAACCGGGCTATTGCAATTGAATTTGAGCTAGTTGCTGATATGGACGACGTATATAGATGCAGCTTCGGTCACCAACCAATGACTGTGGATGAAGGGGTATGAGTGAAGAGCAGCCGTTACCCTTTCAATAAGCCTGCGAAGCGCTAGCTCGTTGCTAGTGCTAATGCGAATGGCTAGCGTACGCGTAGCTTGAGCTAATGTGAATCACTAGCATACACATATCCCAGCTTTGTGTGTAAACTAAAATTATCAAATGATATATAACGGTTTATTTACTGTGTTTTGACTTCACAATCATAATTCAAACCACAATCATAACAATAGTCATCATGCTAACAATTAGCATTAGCTAATTGAAAGGCTATCATGAACTGTACTTTAAAAACACTCCAGCTAGATGCTAGCCTAACATAGATCAAGCCCAGCAGTTCATTTGGTGCTTTTTATGATCTGTAACTGTTGCATGAAAGCACGGTGGAATTAGCAAGCTAGCTAACTAGCTAAGAAAAAAGTAAACTAAACGCTTCATCCACACACTTGTCGCAGCGTAGGAAAGCACATCGCTATCGCCAGATAATTCATTAAGACGGATTCACCAGGTTATATAATGTGCCGATGCGTTTATTTAACATTTTTACACCGGTTATGAAAAATCTGCATAAGGCAATACACTAATGTGTGCCATTAAAATAATTCCCAAGTGAGGAAATGAACACATGCGGGATCCTGTGTGTTGAAAACGTGGCTCATCAGGCTACATACGTTCCGTCACTTCATCAGACCAACACAGGACACTTAAAATCAGAAAGCTTCCGCTGCTCTCTGTGGCTTCAAACTGTCTCAATCAGAGATGTCACTGTCACTGATTTCCATCAGCTGTTTAACCGAAAACACCTGCTGTGACCGGGCTGATTAGTGTGTGGTCAGATCAATGCTAAAAGCTCAAAGGTTGAAACCCATGAGGGGATCATAAAGCATGCATTTTTTACACATTATTTTGTGATTTTTAATTATTTTGCGCTGTTCACATTGAATTTTTTTAGAGAAACCTCCTTGTTTAACCACAGAAAATAGCAGAGGTTTGACTGCAAACAGCTAACGGCAGATCAGTCTTTCCTTCATCCACTGTATGGGAAAAGAAATGGAGTAAAAGTTGGAGAGAGTTTTCACCCGCCAGCAGAGAATATCATATAACAGCATACAAATGTGAGTATCACGACTGAAATGGCGTTTCAGGTAAGTATTCCTGCATTTGGCTAATAGCACCTCCTTATGTCATTAGCTGCTGAGGAACAGAGAAGAGGCTGGTTTTGTGTCACGCTTCCCATCGATGTCTTTCTGATGAGAGCTCAGTTTAATTCAGTGTGGATTTACCCTTTTAAGGCTTAAAAACTTGTTGTATGGGGAAAAAGTAAGCCTTTGAACAAGCAAAATGTGATTTAACTACTATGAATTAATGAACAAAATATAACATTTGATTGCAGGTCGCTTTTATCCAGTAGTGAGTGAATTCCGACGTAATATATACTAATACCGCATTGTGAAAATACTCTACTACAATGAAAACGTACATTCAAAATGTATTATCAGGAAAGTTTACATAACGTATGAAAAGTAAAAGCACTCATTGTGCATTTAAAATGTTCCCTGTCAGTGTTGTACTATTATATATGATGTCTCTGGATTCATATTACTGCAGCATTAATGTGCATGTTGCATTTTACTGCTATAGTAGTTTTAAAACTCCTTTTTATACTGTTGGCTAGTTTAATCTACATTAATGCATCACGTTCTATAAGATCATCATAAGTTTGTAGCGTCGCTGTCCTGTGAGAACCACACATCTCTAAAAACAGCCCTGTTTTCAGCTCTTGAACGATGCATGTGATGCACACTCCATGCTGAAGGAGTCTCTTTTTTAGCGCCTCGTGTAGGATTTAGTGAGATCTAGCGGTGTGGTTGCAGATTGCAACCAACTGAATTCCCCTTTCGCTGACTCCTCCCTTTCCAAGACCGCGGTAACGTGAGCCACCCAGTGCAGAACCACAGGAGCACCGTTCGCCGCGCTCAGCGGTTGGTAGCTTCAGTTACGTAGCGCGTGTTACGTGTGTCACGTAACATACTTGCATAACGCAAAATAAGTCGGCTCCACTTTTGGTTTCAGACGGGACCCAAACGGCGTTCTCCTGGGTGAATGTCCTGTGTTTGCATGACAAACAATGTAAACTGAAACGCTGTAATTAGTCCTCCAGTTCATACTGGCCTATAAAAGTCCCCCTGTTAGTGATGGGGCACAAAATCCAGTCGTCTTTCTGTGGAGCCCATTTCTCCCACTGGATGCTCCGATGACTAAAGGTATTAACTCCATGATTTAATTTTAATGTCATTATCCGAAGTCCATTCAGTAAAACGCAACAATATAAACTGTGATTAAATATTCTTTGGCAAAGATAAAGGGTGAGTACAGTACGAGCCTGCATGTGCTCATCCAGTATTCTCTGCTTTCTAATGATCTGTTGGGCTATTGAAGCGATACACCGACAGGTGGAGAAGCTGAAATATTGATCCCCAGTGTGGACGGATATGGCCTTAACCTTTACATAAAATCCAACTAATAGGCTGTGAGGGAATTCTGCCCGGGGTCTCGCTTAATGGAACAGGGAAATGTCGCTCAAGAAAGACGATCAATGAGACAGTCAATGGGAATTGGATCTCGCTGTAATGTAAAAGAGGCTAAAAGCAAAACCAGCAGTTACTTCATCCTGGCTGCGTAATGGCAGCTTCTTAACGGCCTCTGCATCATCTGGAAATGGAGTCGGATGAATTTTCCAAAACAAGTTCATCGACACGTTTCCTCTAATTTCAGCTGTGTCACTTAAACGATAAGGATGGCTTTCCGATTTCTTTAACCTGTCTGCGGCTCTCGGCCAATTTCGTTCCTACTGAGGATTGTTAAAAACAGGTCACAGGTGTTTACTTTCATTAAAATAAAAAGACAAAATAATGTCATAATACAGCTGGTCACAATTTTTTAGCAAAGATTTTCAGCTGTGGATTAATACACATTTGCTGTACTGAGTATTTACAGAAGAAGTACGGAGTGTGTGGGGGTCGAGTCAAAATAAGCTGCACCTTGTGTGTGTGTTTACGGTAGTAAAGGAGCATGTCAGTCAGTTCAACAGTTTGGCTGATTGATGTGTTTACAGCCGTGCAGGCGGATTGGCTTTAGGGTGGCAATGCCGGTCTGCCGGTAAGTCAAAGTCTTCACGCAGCCTGTGAAATATCTCAACATCTACCGGATGGATCGGTATAATATGTCGCACAGACATTCATGGTCCCAAGAGGATTCATCTTGCCGACTTTATTGATTCCATTACTTTTCCTTTAGCGACACCATGACGTTCACAACAAATATCTAGCACGCTAACATGCTGAACTAAGATGGTAAACGTTGTAAACGTCACATCTGGTAAAGAGCGGCCCGCTAGCAATGTCGTAGTGAATTTGCTGTCGCGCTAGTGTTAGCATTTAGCTCAAAGAAACGCCGCTTCAATGTACGGCCCCACCAATTCCTTGTCCTTCAGTTTATGTTGAATTTTGTATTAATGTCCCTCTTTTCGTGGACGTCTGTATGTTCTCTTCGATATTTACTTGACATCTCGGCCCTCATCAGTCCTCTCCCACTGATGTTAACCCGTCGTTGACCTGTGTGCAGCAAATGGCCGTCCAGGCAGCCTGCGTTTTTTTTTTGGTTCACTTCCTGCAATTGGGTCAGATTATGTTCTCACTGCAATGGAGCCACACTTGGGTTTGCTTGAAAGCGGTTTGAGGCCGCCTCTCTGTTTTGTTGCGTTCGCCTCACCAGAGTTCGATTAAGACAGACTAAATGTTGTCTTGTGGAAATGCCCTACGTCTTGTTCATAGAAAATTGAGCTCTATGACTCAGAGGAATACACGATTGGAATTGGTTACACACAATTTTGCTCCTTTTTTATGGGATTTGTTGACGGTAAGAAAACTATATATACATACTGTATATACACAAAACACTCACAGATTAAGGAATTGAACCGTGTCCCTGTCAAGAACATGATGGAAACTTAAATTTAACAAAAGCATAAATATTTAAAGTCCTCACTTCAGGTTTTTCTTCACTCTTCCATCAAAGAAAGTCAGAGGAAAGCAGCTCTGCTGCTGCTACCCACGAGACGTGAACGGAGATATGCGTGTGCCAGGTCGATATCATCACGGCGCTTGCGTTAGCGTAAGAATGCGTTCTGCTCGCCGGGGTCGAGTACAAATCACATTAGCAGTGGTCAGGAAAACCTGCAAACGCTCGAATGCACCACTCCAACATCACCTTTGATGTGCTGACTGCAGCATACCTGGAGGAAACGCACGCTCGTGCTTCCCCTCTTTACTACACCTGGTATCAGTGCATCTCTTTGGGATGACGTGTCTTTGAGGTGGACCATCCAAGTGATTCACAATAAGTTTGATGAGCTTTTGGATCCACGTTTCATGGTTTACAGTTTATATTTACTTTACATTAAATCTTTATTTTTGCAAACAGTTACAGTTTGTATTGATCTATAGTGATAAAAAATGGTTCAAAACTGATAGATAGGAATTTAAAATTCCTATCTGTTTTAATTCACATAAGAATACTTATTGTAATAACAATTTGTGTCTGGTATTGGTTTTCTGGCAAAATAAGTTTTTCTCCCTCATTGAAAAACCATAAATCTATAAATGTGCAAAAAATTGCAAGACTTGGATTAGAAGATTGATATCGCCCTCATGTCTGTACCGTAAATATGAAGCTAAAGCCAGAAGAGGGTTAGCTTAGCATAAGGACTTCAAATGTTTGACCTGTTTATGCTAAGCTAAATTATGTCTTAAAACGGAAGTAATTGATGGAAAAGAAAAAACTATTTTTTTTAATCATTTTTATAGCAAATGCATTCACCATGTTGCGAGGCTTGGATGGTTGTAAACCACATTTGGAGTGTGCCTTTAGCCCATATGGCCACCAAAGCTGACGAGATAAAGAAAAGAACACCAGCTGCAGAAACTAAGAAACTGCTTTAATAAAAATCCAAAAGAAAAGCCCATTATTCCCACCCACACTGGTTGATTGGCAGGCGATCTCTGCGTAAGTGCAGTTCAGCGATGAGAGCAGCGAAGATTGAAACAATAAAAAGGACATTCAACAGATTATCACTTACATTTGACATTTGTTAAATCTACATATGTGGGTTTTATCTTTGTCCAAACACAAACTAACTTCACACATCAGCTCAACGTATGTGTCTGTGTGGCTCCTACTCCTCTCCTCCTCTTTGCCTCATTGCATGGCAGATGGGAACAGCTAACAAATGCGATTTACTCCCTCAGAGCCACAGAATGTTCCAGTGACTCATGCTATGATGGTATAGTTCAATGCTCTGCTGTCTGCAGGGGGACAGAGGGGAGTCCCACCACACACACACACACACACACACACACATGCATGAATGCACAAACGTGGGCACATGCAAACACACACTGGACACACATGCATGCAGTAAGGTCTGTGTGATGCTGTAGCATCATAAAGTATTTCTGTATGTTCGGTCACCGATGGACTGCAGGCTCAACTGTCTGAACCAGGTGTGGATGATGGGCACACATTAACTGAGGTATCTGTTATTTAAAAAATGGAACAACTCTGACCAAGCATGTTATATTGAATACATTATTAAAGCCACTATATGTAGAATACATATATATGTATTCTATATATAGTGGCTATAATCTTCATTTTCATTTCAAATGATATCATCAAACTTCTCTTCTCACTATGCATTAACAGCTGAACGTTAATGATGTGTTTTTACATTCAAAGGAATTTAAAAGGTCTTCAGGGAAATATCACACATTCCCCTTTTTCTTCCTAGCCGGTTGGAGGGGGGTGTGTGTGTGTGTGTGTGTGTGTGTGTGTGTGTGTGTGTTAGATTGATGGCGACTGG